>NC_045785.1:135135718-135436700 GCF_009873245.2 Balaenoptera musculus
AGTGTGTGTTTGGGTTTTTTGTTTTTTGCTTTTTTCCTTTGATTTTGGAGGGCAAGGAGAAGGAGACATGGGAAAAGTTGTGGAATGGGGAGGGAAAGGGGGGAAAAAGTCTTCAAGATGAAATGTTAAAATAAGCCACTGAGGGAATTCCCTGGCGGTCCAGTGGTTAGGACTACACGCTTTCACTGCCGAGGGCCCAGGTTTGATCCCTGGTCAGGGAACTAAGATCCTGCAAGCCGCCCCACGTGGCCAAAAAGAAAGCCACTGAGGCTTAGGGTTAGTCAAACATAGTTATATGAACTGCATTCTCAGTGAATTCTGTTGGGACTTGTTTTTCACATGTCCTTTTTTTTTCCTTTAAGAAATTTTTATTCCTCCCAAAGATTTTGAAACATGTGTATGATGAGGTTTAGTATATTTGTTCACTTGGCTCTTAAGAATGGGTAAGTTCAAAAAAAAAAAAAAAGAATGGGTAAGTTCAGAGCCATTTATTTTGGTCGTATCCTGAAAGTTTTGTTAAGAAATACAATTTCAGGAATTGGTAAACCATTTGTTAACCAGCTCTCCTGGGCTGTTGAAGAAGGATTTGATTTTCTGCATGTCTACTTGTTGCATTCTGAGTCCTTTAATGACACTCTTGTAACAAGAATAAAGATTTACAATGCACGTGATAAATTCTACTAAGAGTGCCTCAAGCGAAAAAGAAAGTGAAGTTTACCATATATGAAGAATGTTAAAATGTACTACTGTACATTACTGTACTACTATAGAATTTCAGTTTTAACTTTGCATCACTAACAGCTTTCTCATCCGTCAACTGCTTTGGTTTTCTTAGAAGCTTAAAATTCTGGATCCACTTTATTTTTTTATTGTCTACAAACCTTTAAATGAAAGTATTGTTTTTAGAATACTAGAGCCTGTCAATGGCTTCATCATTTACCTTTTGAGGATCCCATGACTGGTGGTAGAGTACAGTCTCGTTTCTTCCCACTAGGACTACCAGTATTCATAAATTTACACCCCTTATTGTAATTTGTTCCTGACTGTCAGAAGTCAGATATTCTGATTTATAGAGGATTCTAAAACAAGAGTTTTTGAAAAGACTTATTTTATACATATATATATATTATATGGAGAAACAAATGTTTTTTTAAATGTTTCATTGACCAAAATAATTTTAAAGTAATTAATATTACTTATATCAGGAAAAATAATTGTAGCAGCTGATCTGTAAATGACTTTAAAAGCTATTTTAGTAATTTAAATAAATTTACTTTCTTGGTTTGTACTCTTGTGTGTCATAAACTGAATGATTCATATACCTTTAAAAAAAATTATTCCTAGAGTTTTCTTTACACTTGAACAATTTTAGTGACTTCTGCTAGGAGAAACAAAAGCCAAACAAAGAATTGGAGCCACTCACAAGTACACTGGTAGGAAATATAATCACTATGATTTTCTGTTTCATCCAGGGATTTTGAATTATCACTAAAATGGAATTAGTTTAGGTATTCTCCACTTGGCAAAAGAATCCACACCATGTTTCTCAAATTTTTCATTCTCACCTCTCTAAAGAACCTTTTTAGATTTTTTTTTCCTAATCATCTACCCCCATGAAATTTTAATACTGCATATATACTCTATATGTGTTTATGGACTGCATATTTTTATGCTTTATACACCTGAAGAATAAGGTTTTTTTGCCCCCATTGAAAGTGCATGCTCAAGAACATCTGTATTTTAGATCATTGATGCCTAAAACATTTTGTTCTGTACATGTTACCATAATCCGTTTGGAGGGGAAAATTTAATAAATCATCGGCTTGAAAATAGGAACTTGGGCCTCTAGAAATTAGGCACATTGTGACTTTGTGTGACAACATTGGCCCAGGGAAAACCACAGTGCAAAACTGACCTTACAAATTTCTAAAAACTTAATTTGCTTCCCTTCTTTTAATGACTCTTATATTACTTTTAAGGAGGTTTTCTAAACCTCCAGTCCTCAATGATTGGAAATAAACCTGATTTTCATTCTACGAAGAGAAGTGAAACTTAGAAAGGGTTTGCGTAGTTAATACCTAAACTAAAGATATAAAGCCCAATTTGCCTGTGACCTTAGGTCTTCGGAAAGCGACCTTTGTGTTGTCAATATGAGGAAGCATTTCTCATTGATTACAAAAAAAAAGTGGACTATTCTTCTACATTGTCCTTATCAAGGCCACAGAGTAAAATCTTATGGTATGAAGATTCTACTGGCATTAGCCACCTGGGATGAAGGTGTGAGTCCTGAGTCTGGGAAACCAAACTAAGTCTTCCATTGACTGCCATTGACTTGGAAAAAGAGGAAACTCCTGCCTTAAACCTATCTTTGGCCTCGATTCAGAGAAGTCCTGGTGGGCTTGCAGTTTCTTCTGGATGGTAGGGGAAATATAGCCCATCACCTGAGCATGAACAGGGAGAAACCTCTTGCAATTTACAAATTATAGTCTTGTCTTTTGCACACTCTTGGACTCCTCTGGAATATTTTTCATATCTTGCCTTCTCCCTTTTCCCAGCCTCACACTCTGCTAATTCTTATTTGTTGTGAATGCTTTATTTTTTTTCAGGCAGAACTTTACTGAACCTAACCTAATTCCCTACCCTGAAATACTGGTGCAGGTGCCTCTTCTTTACACGCTTGTTCATCCTATATTACCCCTGTCACAGCACTTAGCACACTCCCACAACCATATGCCTCTTTTTTTTTTTAATTTTATTAGTATAGTTGATTTACAGTGTTGTGTTAATTTCTGCTGTACAGCAAAGTGATTCAGTTATACATATATACTTTTTCATGTTATTTTCCATTTTGGTTTATTACAAGCTATTAAATATAGTTCCCTGTGCTATACAGTAAGGCCTTGTTGTTTATCCTATATATAATAGTTTGCATCTGCTAATCCCAAACTCCCACTCCATCCCTCCCCCACCCCCCCTCCACCTTGGCAACCACAAGTCTGTTCTCTTTGTATGTTTCTGTTTCATAGATAGGTTCATTTGTGTCACATTTTAGATTCCACATGTAAGTGATATCATATGATATTTGTATTTGTCTTTCTGACTTACTTCACTTAGTATGATAATCCTAGGTCCATCCATGTTGCTACAAATGGCATTATTTCGTTCTTTTTTATGGCTGAGTAATATTCCACTGTAAATAGTGCTACTATGAACATAGGGGTGCATGTATCTTTTGGAATTAAGAGTTTTGTCTGAGTATATGCCCAGGAGTGGGATTGCTGGATCACCATATGCCTCTTGAGAGCAGGAGAGTGTGATCAATCTACGCATAGTGGTAATCATATAAAGTGCTCAAATATTTGTTAAATAAAAATTGCAAGCCCTGTGTGGTTAGCAAAAATAGGTAAGTTGCATCTTTCTCAGTGTTTTGCTTTTTTCCTGTTATTCCTGAGCCTTTTTTTTCTAAATCTTTTTTATATAAACTATTTCAACCTGGCTTCAGTAGGGCTATGAATAATTTCAGGAAAGAGGAAGGGGACCAATCTCAGAAGGGAAACCTGGCCCTTTTCTGGTGGAAGCAAGGATCATTAGTGAGAGGTCCCCAAGGGGAAGGTGAATGTTAAGAAAGAAAACTGGGAGGCCTTAAGGTCTTTCCACAGTAAGATTAGGAATTTGAGTTTTCTTAAAAGAGCTAGGAAGTTTCCTTACATCTTTTCATGTTGCGTAACAGGGTAATTATAGTCCAGATAAGAGATGGCTATGGATGTGGAGAGAAGATGGATAAGAAAAATATTTGAGAAGTAGAAATGACAAGGTTTGGTAATCAAATGTAATGTTATAGAGAAAATACCTCATAGAGGACTCTTCAAAGCGCTGTACTAGTAAAAATACCTCCTCAATCTATTTAGCTCATCTATCTTCTCTCCCCAAATACTAAGCACACAGTGGTAAACTAAATTCTTATCTCTGCATGTCTTTCTGTTGACTTTTAGCAGTTTGAAGTAGAGACTCACATGTTTAGTCAGGAATTATTTGATTGTAAATAAAAACCCTGTCTAATCAGCAAAAGAGGAAAGGAGGGGTGAGGTGGGTATTGTAAGAATATACATCTGAGACTCCAAGAGGGGAAAATATGGGAACTGTGAGGACTGTTCTGGATGGAGACCTCACAGCCATTCCCTCTGCCTCTCTACTTCTGGCTTGCTATGCCTCAGCAACTTCCCCTTGTGTCTTTTTTTTTTTGGCTGTGTTGGGTCTTCATTGCTGCGAGCAGGTTTTCTCTAGTTGCGGCGAGTGGGGGCTTCTCTTTGAGTGGTGCGCGGGCTTCTCGTTGCGGTGGCTTCTCTTGTTGCGGAGCACGGGCTCTAGGTGCGTGGGCTTCAGTAGTTGTGGCACGCGGGCTCTAGAGCGCAGGCTCAGTAGTTGTGGCACACGGGCTTAGTTGCTCCGTGGCACATAGGATCTTCCCAGACGAGGGCTCAAACCCATGTCCCCTGCAAATTGGCAGGCTGATTTTTAACCACTGCACCACCAGGGAAGTCCCCCCAACATGTGTCTTAAACACACCAAGAGGGTGAACCTGATTGGCTCAGTCCAGTGTATGGGTTATCCCTGAAAAGAATATATGATTAAACATAGCTGCCTAGGTCACTCCTTTAACAGGAACCATGGGTTGGGGATAGAGTAGGGCAGTCTTCTGAGGTCAGGCCAAGGAGTGGGCAGATACGGTTAAGGGACAACTGAATACATCTTCAGATTTATAGACCTTTACATAATGTGATGCTGTTCTGGTTAATTCATTTCATTTTGCCTTTTTAAAAAATCAGTGAAAGGGAATTAAAGGTAATGGAAACAACAATGAAGTTTTAAACTCTAGGTCCTGGTCATAACTCTGCCTAGGTAAATTTGACCTAAGCAAGTCCTCTTTGTAGCCCTGCTACAAATGTGTTCTGATTTCTTCCCATTGCTTTTGTGTTTCTTATGCTAAAAAAAAAAAAAAAAAAAAAAAGGCACAGTTAACAAAACTTCAGGTACTGTTTTCATGTATAATGGCTATTATTAATTTGTTGTAAGTCCCTCACAAACATACTGAGCTTTCTTTAGTTTTCAGTCTGTTTCTTGGGCAAGCGAGGTAGTAAGTGACCATGTAACCTCTGATTCAAACTTGACTTTTTAGAGTTTGTCTTCCGACTTTTATTTATTTATTTATTTATTTATTTATTTATTTATTTGATGTGGACCAAAGTCTTTATTGAATTTGTTACAATATTGCTTCTGTTTTTTTTGTTTATTTTTTTGGTTCTCTTTTTTTTTGCTACGTTAGGTCTTTGTTGCTGTGTGCGGGCTTTCTCTAGTTGCAGCGAGCGGGGGCTACTCTTCATTGTGGTGCGCAGGTTTCTCATTGCGGTGGCTTCTCTTGTTGCAGAGCACGGGCTCTAGGCACACGGGCTCAGTAGTTGCGGCATGCGGGCCCTAGAGCACACGGGCTTCAGTAGTTGTGGCACATGGGCTCAGTAGTTGTGGCACACAGACTTAGTTGCTCCATGGCAAGTGGGATCCTCCTGGACCACGGATCGAACCCGTGTCCCCAGCATTGGCAGGCAAATTCTTAACCACTGCGCCACCAGGGAAGTCGCTTGCTTCTGTTTTATGTCTTGGTTTTTTGGCCGCAAGGCATGTGGGATCCTAGCTCCCCAGGCAGGGATCGAACCCGCACCTCCTGCATTGGAAGGCGAAGTCTTAACCACTGGACCACCAGGGAAATCCCTTTCTTCCCACTTTTAGAGAGCACCATTCTTAGGCTAAACTCAAGAAGAGAAACTGCTCCGTTCTATATAGCCCATAAGAGAATATTTACTCATAGTAGTTATGGGCATTTCTTGATGAGCAATTTTTTTAATCTACTCTCAATTTCATAGTTTAAATGGACTTTCTCCTACTTTGTATACCATGAAGATGGAAAAGATCTATATCGAGACCTTTGAATATGTATTAAGTTGTCCCTCACCATTTTCTAGTTTTTGTTACTATTTATTGAGTGCTTATTAATGCCCCAAACACTGTTTCAGCTTCTTTACATGTATTAACTGATTTAATTCTCACAATAATCCTGTGAGGTGGTAATATTATCCCAACTTTATAGACAGGAAACTGAAGCACAGAAAGATAAAATGACACCCAAGAATACCCAAGTAAAAAGTGGTAAAGCAGAGATTTGAACCCAGGCTGTCTGTGTTTAAAACATCTATTCTTACCACTATGCAGAGAGTCTCTAGAACCCGATATATGATGTTTCTCCCCAATCTATTCAGGCTCTATACAGGTTGGAGTATTTTTCCAACACTGTAGAATTTTTTTTCAATTGAACTATAGTTGATTTACAATATTGTGTTCGTTTCAGGTGTACAGTGAAGTGATTCAGATATATATAGATGTATAGGTATATATATATTCTTTTTCAGATTCTTTTCCACTATATTACAAGATATTGAATATCTTTTTTTAGCATAGTTCCCTGTGCTTTACAGTTTTTTGTTCCTTGTTTTTTGTCTCTTTCATATATGATGGTGTATATACCATACTCCTAATTTATCCCTCCTCCCCTCCTTTCCCCCTTGGTAACCCTAAGTTTGTTTTCTCTGTATATCTGTTTCTGTTTTGTAAATAAGGTTTTGGATTATTTTTTAGATTCCACATATAAGTGATATCACATGATATTTGTCTTTTTCTGTCTGACTTACTTCACTTAGTATGATAATCTCTAGGTCCATGCATGTTGCATGAAAGGATATTTAATACTTTTTTATGGCTAATATCCTATTATTATATATAGGATATATATATATCTTATACTATATATATATTATATATAGTATATTACTATATTATATATAGTATATTATAGGATATATAATATTTACATTACATAAATATTATATATTATATATATAGTATAGGATATATATCCTATATATAGGATATATATATAATTATATATAGGATATATATATATATATATATAATATGTGTATATATACCACATCTTTTTTATCCATTCATCTGTTGATGGACGTTTGGGTTGTTTCCATGTCTTAGCTATTGTAAATAGTGCTGCTATGAACATTGGGGTGTATGTATCTTTTCAGATTAGAGTTTTTGTCTTTTCCGGATATATGCCCAGGAGTGGTGGGATTGCTGGATCATATTGTAGCTCTATTTTTAGTTTTTTAAGGAACCTCCATATTGTTCTTCATAGTGGCTGCACCAATTTACATTCTCACCAACAGTGTAGGAGGGTTTCCTTTCCTCCACACCCTCTCTAGCATTTATTATTTGTAGATTTTTGATGATGGCCATTCTGACTGGTGTGAGGTGATACCTCATTGTAGTTTTGATTTGCATTTCTCTAATAATTAGTGATGTTGAGCATCTTTTCATGTGCCTGTTGCCATCTGTATGTCTTTGGAGAAATGTCTATTTAGGTCTTCTGATTTTTTGATTGGGTTGGTTTTTTGATATTGAGTTGTGTGCCAACTTTGTAGATTCTTATTTGTGATTTTCCTTTAAGCCATTTTCTTTCTTTCCTTCTTGCTCAGCTCTGTGGAATTCAATATTGCACACACCCAGGGTCTAAAGAATTTTGAGTGGAGTGAGACACACACCTGTTGACTCATATTTGCATACATTGACATCATGCTTTTGTAACTGGAGGCCTGCAGTGTTGACTCACAGTTTATCTTTTTTGAAATACCTCCACATAGCCTAGGTGTTAGCTGTCCCTGTATACCATGGAGCCTTTGTTTTGCCCGCCCTCAGCCTTGAGGCAAAACAGCACTTCTTGGAATTCCTAAGGAAGAGTCCAATTGCATCAAAAGCATTGGTAATTTCACATAAACAGTTGGGAAAGGATAATAAGAGCACAGGCCCTACAATCCCAGCTCCAACACTTTTCTCACTGAATGACATTGGCAAATTACTTCTCTACGCCTCAATTTCCTCATCTCTAAAATGGGGGAAATAACATAACTACTACCTTAGTAGTGTTATGAGGATTAAGTCAGTTATACATACAAAGCACTTAAAAAGTGCTGAGCACATCAAACGGTACAATGTTAGCCACTTTTGTTCATCTAAATTCTGACCAAGGATTCTCCTCTCCACATCTGTGTGGCATCAACTGTGGCTGGCTTATATTTCTGCCTCCTAAGTGACCCTTATTCTACAGAGTACCTGGGCTTTCTCCCAGTTTACACCTCCATCACAAACCTCAATCCATCACAATGTTCATTAAACAAAGGGCTTCCAGTTACCAGTATCCACCCTTTCCAAAAATCCGGGAAATTATAAAGAACAAAAAAGATTTCCATCACATGTGGATAGCTCTTTCATATTTCCATGGCTTATTCTTACGTAGCTTCACTGTCCTACTCTCAGCCTTAAAGACCTCATTTTTATTCAAGCAACTGTAATTTGCTGAGATTATTTTCCAAGTGCTACACAGACAACCTTGTGTTAAACACAGAGATGTGCCACTTAGACCCTCTTAGAGGAAGAATTTGTTGTGCCAGCTGCTGGGAATACGGTTAATGGACAGCCTTCACCATCAGCAACTTCATGGATTGCTTCAGCTGCAGAGAGTCACTTTACCCAATGTCATGCCATGGGGGGAGGGGGTGTACATCCAATGGCTGATTGACGGAATATAGAGGCTCAGCCTTCTCAGCCCAACACAATGCAATTTGGACAGGCCATTTGCACTCCAGAGCTTCCGCATGAGGTTGGCTGAGGCTATAGCACCTGTATCATAGTGTGACATCCTGCTTCCTTCTCCTCCCTTCCACAGGTGCTCATACCCAGCGCATTCCCTAGTAAACATCCAGCACACTAAATTTTGTTTCATAGTCTGCTTCTCAGAGACCCCCACCTGTGTCACACTCTAAGCTTAGTGTAGTCTATAAATGGAATGAATAATAGCTAATGTTTATTGAGCACTAAATATGTGCCAAGCACATACTTATGATAGGCACCGTACATATAGTAGTATCTCATAATCCTTTGAAGTAAATACTGCTAGTATATGACTGTTATAGATAAGGAAACAAAGATACAAAGCTATACTCTTAGTAACCAGTGGAGATAGAATTTGAACACAGATTGTCTGATCCAGAGCCTACATTTTTTACCATCATGCTACATTCTATCCTATAATAATATCTACTTCTTAAGAAGTGAAAATGATATTAAACCATATCTTATAAACCATAACATATGATGGATGTAAGTTAAGGAAACATAGTGCACGACCTATAAGATCACTTCATTATCTGATGAAATTTATGCTTCTCTAAAGAGATAAAACCTAGTAAAAACATTTGAAACTCTATTAGGAAGAATATCTTTCTAACAACAAAGGCCTACTGTGGTTCTGATTTCCAAAATTTGAATGTAGGTTGAACTAGAGGTAGGTTGAATTAAATCTCTGTCAATGCTGACTCTATAAAATTGGCAAAGGTTATAATATCTGAAAATACTGTAAAGCCCAAAATATTTGTTTGATGTTGCCTCTGAAAGAGTCTTTATCTCTTGTAGCCAATAATTTGTCCATTGTTCAACAGATGACTCAAGCTGGGTTTGAGTGATGTAATACTTGCCACTTGAAATACAACATCTTAGTGGGCAAATTCCAGTAAAATCTTTCCCTTTGGAAATAGTCCCAAAGGATTAGATTTTCTGTTGTTAACTGGTAGGTTCCAAAGACCAAAGGTTTGCTTCTCTGAAATATTTTTATTAGCCTTGGATAAGCAGGTTGACAGACACAGGGAATGAAGTACTTTCATGTTCAGGAAATGTAGCCAACCTCCTACTTCTGACTTCACCTCTAAGTTTTTACTGTTATTGAATCAGCAGCTCTGCTCTTTGAGTCATGTGGGTTATTACTGAAGTAGCCCTTTTACCCTTAACATTTGTCTTGAGATCAGTGTGTGTTAGCTGATTGGACTATAGATTTAGCTCAGATTTAGTTCTAAGTAACTAATCTTTTGCCCTTATAGCATGTTATCTCATTCCTCTAGAAAAGGGACACAAACATCAAAATTTACAGTCTCAACATCTGCCTTAAATCTTTCACAGAGTGTGCAGGGAGGAATATGCATCTGTGCATGCTAAAAATTAACTTTTATTATGAAATAAAATATAAATAATGCAAATAAGAGGGATGGATAGATAAGGCTAATATCACTCTCATAGCTATAGCTGTCTCCTATAATTAGAAGGTTGTTTAAGTGACTTTTCATTTGTTTCAAATCTTAGACATAAGCATATGAGTTTAAATAAATGAACAAACCAAACATAAGACAAATTAAATCATGGTTTCCTCAAAGCATCAACTCTCCTCAAAACAACACAAACAGAACAATGAAGTTAAAATACATAAAGAGTATAAATAGAAATGAATAAAGCCAAAAGACAATTGAACAAGAAAAGTTTGGAAATAAGGTGCTGGAATAATCAGCAACCCTGGTAAAGTCCATTTTTTCAGACAGTATGAGGTCATGCCTCAGACAACAAAATACTTCTGGCACCTTTCATCTGAGTTCTCCAAGTGCTTTGTTGACATTATCTAATAGCAAACATTATTACCCCCATTTTATAGGTGGAGAGACTAAGATACTAAGAGATTAAATAACTTGCTTAAGCATGCACAAGGAGTCGCTGATGGAACCAGAAATTTATTTCAGGAATCTAATCTACATTTCTGTTACTATCACTAGGTCAGCTTTCCAGATACCAAAAGACATTTATTGGTGTAAGTTTGTATTAAATGTATTTTTAAAACTGATATTATCTTCTGTAAACAATTCAATGAAAATGCTTTTGTTGAAGGTCATGGTTGCTTTTTGTGGGAGGAATTTAAGAGGTGATTTAAAAATAAATTCTCCCAGATTCAAGAGTATCCACATTAGGTCAAGGTTATTTAGTAAAACCCATTTTCGGTATCTAATACAAAACCATCGTGAAATTATGTCAGTTAATATCCAATGTCCTAATGGTTATTTTGTGTACGTGTGTGTGTCATACGTTATTTTTAGTAGGGTGAGGCATGAGCAGGAGAGGTCTAGGAATTATTCTATGCTTTCTATTCCCACTCAACTCAGAATTGTCCCTGAAAATTCTGTAATCTCTATGGGAACATATTATGGGAGGAGGGGGTGTTTTTTGGTTTTTGTCCTTTCTCAAGAACGTTACTGGGGCTTCCCTGGTGGCGCAGTGGTTGAGAATCTGCCTGCCAATGCAGGGGACACGGGTTCGAGCCCTGGTCTGGGAAGATCCCACATGCCGCGGAGCAACTAGGCCCGTGAGCCACAACTACTGAGCCTGCGCGTCTGGAGCCTGTGCTCCGCAACAAGAGAGGCCGCGATAGTGAGAGGCCCTCGCACCGCGATGAAGAGTGGCCCCCGTTTGCCACAACTAGAGAAAGCCCTCGCACAGAAACGAAGACCCAACACAGCCATAAATAAATAAATAAATGAAAAAAAAATGTTACTCACTTTTCCCCTTTGTCCTAATATCCAAGCGCCTATAAATCTTTTATAGTCTGCCTCACAAACACAAAATTTTCAGTGCTTTCAGTAATTTTCATATTACTGAAAATTTTCAGTAATTTTCATATTACTACTTCTGACAAGAATCACAAATATAAATTGTTTATATTCGACTAACCAAATACTTGTGCTAAAAGTAAACTGTTCACAGGACAAATGCAAAGGTTTATAATATTAACTGCATGTAAACTCTAACTACATTTCAAAATGGAGAACTAATAAATTGCTCCTTCATTTTGGCCTGAACTCGGGGTTAAAGTTATTGACCAGAGGTCAAGGGCAGAGAGCTGCATATGAACATCCAGAGATATACATTTCCTTTATCACCGGTGTGTGCTGGTTAAAAGGTGACTAGAACTATACTTCAGTTAAAAAAAAAAAACAAAAGGTGACTAGAGAGCTCGGGGGAAGAGAGGGATCATGAATTCAGCAAAATCCAACTATTTCTCACTTAGTCACTCATATTCTTTTTATTCAGAAATCCACATCCCAGTGTTCTTTCGAAAGAGCATCTAACTGCTTTTTTTTTTTTTTTTTTTTTTTTTTCTGGCTGCACCACAGATCTTAGTTCCCCCACCAGGGATCGAACCCATACCCCCTGCAGTGGAAGTGCTGAGTCCTAACCACTGGACCTCCAGGGAATTCCCACATCTAACTGCTTTGAGCAACCACACTGTGTAGTAGAAGAATATGTTCTGGTTCAGAAGGTGGAGTTTCCAGTGCCAGCTCTACCACCCTCCAACCTGTGACTGAGAGCAAGCCACTTCACCTTTCCTCATCCCTATGATGCTAATACAGCTCAGGTTTTCATGAGAATTAAACAAGACAATGTCTGTGAATAACAGAGGTTATTAGAGTTTATACAAGAGTTAATTATATAGTGTACACTATATAAATACATATATTAGTTATGTAAAATACATACGTAATAGTTATACCAGAACCACTTATATACGTAAAATAATTGTCGACATATGTTACATCAGTTTATATGTTTGCTTTGCACAAACTTTTCAATTCATGCTTGATATATGCAATCACTTATATTTCCAAAACCAGCTACCTCTTCACCATCACTCTCGTTTCTTCCTGTCAGTTTTTCTGTCAGACAGTTCCAGCTGCTTTTGCCCCCTTATAATATTATGTGGACCTTCTGTTCATGCACTAGGATTTGTAACCAAATGCTCACATGTTCTCATTTCTTGTTCAACAGGTGGGGAGCACTCAATCCTGGGATTCCAGGAGTGTTTTTAGTGGCTGATAAGCCTCATTAAAACCTGTGGGTCTTCTTCCCAGCTGCCTTTTTCTATTTTTGGAATGGCCACAGAAAATGTCCTGTCAAGAGTTTAAAATTTTCCACCGCCTGTACATAGGATGGTTTACCCCTTGCAAAACATAACCTGGTTTGGTTACATATAACCTCATTCTGACTTATATTCTTCAGGGTTTTTTTTAATTACACCTGTCTTGCTATAAGATGTTTCATCACACATTTCATTTGTATAATTAGTCAATAAATCAGCACTGAAACCGAGAGATGCTCTAAAGAGTGATGTTTTTCTCTTTAAGAGTGTTCTAAGAAACAGGGTTTGCCTTTGTACAGTAAAGGGATTACCATGTCTGTTAGCTAAGCTATTTACAAGCAATGCCAGTAGGTAAAATACCAAAAAGAAGGTACTCAACATTAAAAGAGACCAATCTTTGAAGATTCTTGGAGATTAAATACAGGAAAATACAATTTTTAAAGCTTAGAAACTTTTCAAAATCACACATTTCAGAAGTACATTTGTTCTTAACAAGTATAAAACTTAATTTGGGGAAAATGGGAAAGGCTTAGTACTTAGATTTAAATATATTGGTTGTCTCATTCATAAATCTTGTTGAGGAAAACTAGGAAGACAGAAGTAAATCATAGAGATAAAATGATCAAAAGTCAGCCTCACCCTGATCCAGATCTGCTCCCCAACACCAGAGTTTATCATTTTTATGTATTGTTGTATACTTGTATATATACATGTACCCACAGAGTAAGTATAGAATCATTTTTTTAATTTACATAAACGTCAGAGTGTAGACATCTGTTTAAGCAAGTTGCTTTTTCACACCCAACAATGCTTTTATTAAACAATGTTTTTGAGATGTACCCATTGTTTCTAATTTCTCACAATTGCTACAATGAATGAATCTATGATTCTAATCCTCCATATTAAAAAAAAAATGTCAGCCTCAGGTTTGTGCTAAATCCTGGTTTGCTTTTGACCTTACCAGAAATAGAGGAAGGAAGAAACTATCTAACGTCATTGCCTGGCTCTATTCCAAGAGAACTTCAGTACTCATCTTAAGAGAGGGATTATCTATCAAAAGTAAAATGTGGATTTGAAGCAATTTTCCAGATAATTCAGTCTCCCCAAAGCTCCTTTGATCTGAACAACCAGATATTTAAGAAATGGATTTTGTTCTTCCTTAGACTTCCAGCTAGTTCTCCCAGTCTACTTCACTGATGGAATGAATTCATCCATCCATCCATTCAATGAGTTTTTTTTTTTTTTTAAGAAATCCCTAATTGTTTGTTGTTTTTTTTTTAAGTTTTAATTTTTATTTATTTATTTATTTATTTATGGCTGTGTTGGGTCTTCGTTTCCGCGCGAGGGCCCTCTCCAGCTGCGGCAAGCGGGGGCCACTCTTCATCACGGTGCGCGGGCCTCTCATCATCGCGGCCTCTCTTGTTGCGGAGCACAGGCTCCAGATGCGCAGGCTCAGCAATTGTGGCTCACGGGCCCAGCTGCTCCGCGGCACGTGGGATCCCCCCAGACCAGGGCTTGAACCCGTGCCCCCCGCACCGGCAGGCAGATTCTCAACCACTGCACCACCAGGGAAGCCCCATTCAATGAGTTTTTATTAATTATTAGAGCTAAATGCATAGCACTATGTTAAACAGGTCTACATTTTCTTGTGATTGCAAAGAAGGGCATGCCCTTTGTGAAGGGCATGTTTGTCCTTTTCATGTCAACTTTACACATTACAGCTTCCTAACTCCTAGCTACCTTTACCAACCACTATGAACCAATAACTCAAAAACAGGATGGGAGAAAGTGTAGGTCCTACCACTGATTTTAACTGTTTGCCCTACAGTTCCATCACATCTTTGAGTCATATCCCACACCACAAAAATAGAAACACACCCTAAAACCAGAATCCCTGCTAACACTAGGTCCATCCAGGTTAAATTCCTTGTTTAAGAATCATAGGGCATTGGGCTTCCCTGGTGGCACAGTGATTGAGAGCCCGCCTGCCAATGCAGGGGACGTGGGTTCGAGCCCTGGCCCGGGAAAATCCCACATGCCGCGGAGCAGCTGGACCCGTGCGCCACAGCTGCTGAGCCTGCGCTCTGGAGCCTGCGAGCCACAACTACTGAGCCCACATGCCACAACTACGGAAACCCGCGTGCCTAGAGCCCGTGCTCCGCAACAAGAGAGGCCACCGCAATGAGAAGCCCGCACACCACAACGAAGAGTGGCCCGTGCTTGCTGCAACTAGAGAAAGCCCGCAAGCAGCAGTGAAGACCCAGTGCAGCCAAAAGTAAATAAATAAAATAAATAAATTTATTAAAAAAAAAAAAAAGAATCATAGGGCAAGTGGGTGTGAGTAGAGAGTTTGGAATCAGATATGATTTGAACCAACAATACCCTGTTATTCGAATATGACAATTTCAAGTCCTTATGAATCCTGAGGTATTTTATCACAAGAATTTCATTCTCAGCAACTGGTTTGTGCAAACTCAATGTTAATTGTGTCTATAGATTATTTGGAGTGGGGATGTTAAGATCTTTTTTTTTTTTCGGCTGTGCTGCAAGGCTTGTGGGCTCTTAGTTCCCCAACCAGGGATGGAACCCAGGTCCCTGCAATGAAAACATTGAGTCCTGTCCACTGGACCGCCAGGGAATTCCCGTTAAGATCTTTTTTAAAGTTAAAAAATAAATTTCCAGACCATCCAAAAGTTAGTTTGTGCCTATTTGGGTTGTTTGCTGCTAAACTCATTTAGCTACAACATACATTGAAAACCTCTCTGATCTCTTTCTTAAGAGTGATGTCTCACCTTCTCCGACAGGGTTAAATCTTTTACCTAGCAATAAGGCAAAAATAATGTTTTAATATTTACTCAACAAGAGGTTGTAAGTAAATTGAGTGAAGTGAAGATCTCTGTTTTCATTTTGCTAGACACTGTTTAATGAGGATTTCTTTTCTTCCGAGCTATGGCTTTCTGCAATGGTCCAGTAACTTCTCACATTTAAGAAGAGTGAGAGGGACTTCCCTGGTGGCACAGCCGTTAAGAATCTGCCTGTCATTGCAGGGGACACGGGTTCGATCCCTGGTCTGGGAAGATCCCACATGCCATGGAGCAACTAAGCCCATGCGCCACAACTACCGAGCCTGCCCTCTAGAGCCCAGGAGCCACAACTACTGAAGCCCGTGCGCCTAGAACCCGTGTTCTGCAACAAGAGAAGCCACCACAATGAGAAGCCCGCACACCGCAGCGAAGAGTAGCCCCCGCTCGCCACAATGAGAGAAAGCCCATACACAGCAATGAAGACCCACCGCAGCCAAAAATAAAATAAATAAATTTATTTTTAAAAAAAAGAAGAGTGAGATTCTGAGCCATGAGTGAGCTCAAATCCTAAGTCCTCTTTTCACTGAGGTAGACAAACACTGCTGCCTTATTGATGGATTCTATCTGTGACTTGAATGGCTGAATTTTCAGAGAACTTTAAGGTGTATTCTTACATTATGTATTTCTGATCAGCAATGGGCCTCATCATGTGTCCTCTCACAGAATCTCAAAATCCCAGGGCAGTTCCTCTGAGCTGAGTCATGGTCTCAGGACTCAGTGGCATCCATCATGAGAAACATAATACTTAGAGTTATACCTACAGGTTTGTCCAGTGAAAAATAGATTCTGCTGAGGTGGTACAGTGCATTCTTACCAAAGGCAAATTCTTACCATGTATTTCTCCTAGGGCTATTGGGATGATTAAACAAATGGGCTAAATCCCACTGCAAACACTGCAATAATTGTGCGTAATTCTTAGCTGATGTCTAACTAGTCTGTACTAGTTTAGTTGTTTAAATATTAAAATAGTTCTACACTAGCTGCTGAATAACTGCTGTCCCTCAGCAAACTGATTCCCAAGACCTAACAACTAAGGAGTTTATCCCCAGCCCAAAAGGGGAGCCTCTGACCCTGCTCCATTCTGATTGGCTCCAAACCTTACTGGACATTATAAAGTTTTAGTATCACTTTTGCCTAAAACAAATGTGAAAATAAAAGTGAATGATGGGGCTTCCCGGTGGCGCAGTGGTTGAGAGTCTGCCTGCGAATGCAGGGGACACGGGTTCGAGCCCTGGTCTGGGAAGATCCCACATGCCGCGGAGCAGCTGGGCCCATGAGCCACAACTGCTGGGCCGGCGTGTCTGGAGCCTGTGCTCCGCAACAAGAGAGGCCCGCGCATCGCGATGAGGAGTGGCCCCTGCTTGCCGCAACTGGAGAAAGCCCTCGCACAGAAACGAAGACCCAACACAGCCAAAAATTAAAAAATAAATAAATAAATAATAAATTAATTTAAAAAAAAAAGTGAATGATGTAACAAATGCATATACAAGTAGACTAACTACATTTTACAAATTTAATGTCCCATTATTAATGCTGCACAACAAATTATCCTTGAAATTTAGTAGCTTAAATAACCATATTTTACTCACAATTGTACAGTTTGGGCAGGACTTGTCTCTGCTCCAGTGATGTTAGCCAGGGTGGCTTAAAGCCTGGTGTGATGGTTAATTTTATGTGCCAACTTGGTTTGGCCACAGTACCCAGATATTTCGTCAAACACCAGCCTAGATATTGCTATGAAGGTACTTCTTAGATAAGATTCACATCAAATCAATAGATTCTGAGTAAAGCAGATCACCCTCCGTGGTATGGATGAGCCTCATCCAATCAGCTGAAGGTCTTAAGAGAAAACAGACTGAGGTCCCACAAGGAAGAGGGAATTCTGCCAGCAGACTACCTCTGAGGTGAAGCTGCAACTTCAGTTCTTCCCTGGGTCTCCAGCCTGCTGGCCTACTCTCAGACGTTGGACTTGCCAGGCTCCACAGCTGTGTGAGCTAGTTTCTTAAAATAAATCCCTCGTGCGCTCTCTCTCTCTCTCTCTATACATATATATATCTGTGTGTGTGTGTGTATAACATATACAGAAAATACACATACATTTATAGATAACATTTTATTAACTATTTTATTTTTATTATATATACATATTTACACAACCCATTGGTTCTATTAGACCCTGATGAATACAGATCAGGACTGGAATCATCTGGAACCATCACTTTCTCATGTGTCTGGTGGTTAATGCTGAAAAGATTATTAAACAATTGGGAGCAGGAATACCTGGGGCTCCTTGGGCATCTCTATCTCTATGTGGTCTTCCAGCATGGCAGCTTCCAGTGGACTTTTTTTGCATGTCAGACAAGGATTCCCAAGGCACATGTCCCTAGAGACAGAGCACCAAGCAGAAGTGATATTGATTTTTATGACCTAACCTCTGAAATCACACTGCATCACTTCTGCTGTATTCTGTTGGTAGAGGCAGTTACAAAAGTCCATCTAAGCTCAAGAAGAGGGTACACAGACCCCACCTCTCAAGAGAGGAATGTCAACATCCCATTTTAAGAAAAGCATGTAGGATGAAATATATTGGTACAGCCATCTTTGGAAAATACTATCTGCAATATTAACGTTGTTAAGCTTCTGAAATATATTTTCTATTTATTTAAAGTCACTAATACTTGATTCTCTACTTTTCAAGTAGATCCACTTATTGACCATTCTTTTTCTTTCTTGACTTAAAATAGGTGTTCTATTATTAGAGAAATGTATACTTAAAAATCAAATTTCTAGGGCTTCCCTGGTGGCGTGGTGGTTGAGAATCTGCCTGTCGATGCAGGGGACACGGGTTCGAGCCCTGGTCTGGGAAGATCCCACATGCCGCGGAGCAACTAGGCCCGTGAGCCACAACTGCTGAGCCTGCGCGTCTGGAGCGTGTGCTCCGCAACAAGAGAGGCCACGACAGTGAGAGGCCCGCGCACCGCGATGAAGAGTGGCCCCCGTTCGCCGCAACTGGAGAAAGCCCTAGCACAGAAACGAAGACCCAACACAGCCATAAATAAATAAATAAATAAATTAAAAAAAAAAAAAAATCAAATTTCTAGTTTTTCCAGTTTTAGTATCTTGATTTTTTTTAAAGTCACACAAAGTAAGTCTAAAGCGAAACTAAAAACTTTTCATGTGACCTTTAGGCCTAGGAAATTTTTGACCAAAAAAAAAAAAAAGATGTAATAAGAGTGCAATTAATAAATGCCAGAGAAGACAATTTAATTTTTGTCTGAGCTAATCAAAGTGTGGACAATGTTAACATTATCTTTGAGATTCTTTGCAGTTAGAACCAGCTGTACTGCTTTTTCACTGACACATCTTCCTCTCATAGGAATGTAGGCAGAGGAGGGGCTGGGCTGAGGTGATAGGATGACCTCTCTTTGCTGGTATGGGACAGCAGCTTTGAATCAGGAGACCAGTCAAGTTGATTCTACACTAGCATCCCCTAGGTGACGGTTGCTCCTTACTTGAACTGAAGCTTATTTACGCCCAAGGAAGTTACTGCTGCTTTTTCTTGGCTTAAACTCTGATGAAAAGAATGACTGTACTTTTCTGTCCAGTGTTGCAAAGTTGAAGTTTCTTGAGCCCCAGCTTTGTAGGATACCATTTCTACTGGGTGAAATTACATTCTTGTGCTCTTTTACTCTTCCATCTTGCTGTTCTTCCTCCCATTCCCCACATAGATTTTTAAATTGTTTGTTTTTATGTTTAACATATATTATTTAATATTTTGGATATAAAAGCGCTATGAAAAATAATAATACAATCATCTGTATAGCCACACCCAGCTTGAGAAATAAAAACATTATCAACACAGGAAGTTGAAGCTTCTTGCGGTCACCCCTACCACGTATTGATTCCCCTTCTGCTCCTTCAGAGGTAATCGCATTCCAAATTCAGTTTTTTTTATTCCTTGATGCTTAAAAATATTTTGCTACATTTGTTTGTATTCCTGAGTAAGCTATACCAATATTGCACATGTTTTTAAGCTTCATGGAAGTGGTATTATGTATATATCCTTTTGCAATTTGCTTTTTAAAAACTGTGTTTGTGAGATTTAGCCTTTAATTTATTTTCATTTTTGCTTAGTATTTTATTGTATGAGTATTCCCCAGCTTACTTACCCAATCTCCTGCTGACGGACCTATTATTTCCTATTTTTTCAGATTATAAACAATGCTTTCATGAAATCTCTTGTACTTGGGTTTCTTACAGAAGTTAATTATTTAATACAAGTCTGAGGTGAGATAAGGAGCTTGTATCAGAATATAAATCAATGTATCATTTCTTTTTATTTACTTATTTGTTTGTACCAGGTCTTAGTTGTGGCATGCATGTGGGATCCAGTTCCCTGATCAGGGGTCGAACCCGGGTCCCCTGCATTGAGAGTGCGGAGTCTTATCCACTGCGCCACCAGGGAAGTCCCATTGTACCATTTCTTTCATCAAGAAAGTTTTATCTCAAAAAAAAAAAGTCAGCTCACCTAGGTAGTGTGCTTACTGATGTAGTTGATTTACATCCTTACACAAGCTCTTTATCTTACTGTGGTTCAATAACAACGAGTTTGAGAATGTGGACCACTTTCAGTGAACTTGTTGGGTATTTTTTTTAAATCACTGAACTTTTCTGGACTGTTGCTACTAATCTTTAATTTTTTCTTTAACTCCTTTTTCCAAAGGTGGATTATGTCTGCTATTGCTTCTTCTGTTATGTCTTCTTGCTTCTTCTCCCTCTTCTCTTTCTTTCCCCACTGTTGATCATTCCATTCTTGCCTGTTGCCTGTGGAATGTTACTAATGCACCTATGACTGATTTTCTGCTTTTCTAACTCCACTGTCACTCTTTGCTGGCTCAGGTTCTCTCAGGATCTATCTCTACTTATGGTAAAGGTCATGTAACTGCATGCTGAGTAAGCAAGACTCAGGGGTGTGATAATAAAAACAACTTTACTTTATTCTTCCGCTGTCCTTCTATATCTGTTCTGTGAGGGAAATCCTTCTCTTACTCCTGGATAAAACTCAAGAAGTTCCCATGACTTTTCTGATCAATTTTACTTAATAAAAAGTCTGAACTCACATTAGCTGACAAACAGTGTTAGTTCAGTAATAAAATGTCCAGCCCAATATATGAATCAACATTTCTATCTTTACCCAAAGGTGTGACTTCTACCCCCTCCTATCTAGGGCTTCCTGCATTTTTGCTGTCTCCTTCCAGGAGGGAGCAAGGTGCTTTTCTTCTTCTGTCTGGACTATCTCCATTTCCTCATGTTTGCTGCCCTACCTGGGGTGGAAGGCAGGAAGTTGGGGAGGCGGGCAGGAGCTGTGAGGCTTATAAGAACATTCTCACCTGACTGCTACTGTTGTAAGGTGGATGTTTAAAGCCAATTCTTTCTCTTGGGGTATTTCCCTGGCTTCTTTAAAGGATCTCCTGCCTGGCTGCCATAGCTACAACTCCCTGGATGTGCGTCTTGCCTCCCCTTCAGCAGGCCACTCCCAAGGTCCCCTCATCTTTGGTTCCCAGCCAAATACTCTTCTTTCTCTGGATTTCACTCACTCCTTCAGGCCACCCTCTTGGGAGGATTCCTTCAATTTTAATTTCTTTTTTTTAAAAAGGAAAATACCTATTCTTCATTTAAAAATATTTATTTTTTTGAATGGTTTGTATAGTCACATTTTTTACTGACAAGTTGCTCTAGTAACCCAAAGGAGTGAAGGAGAAAGCAGCTGCCTCACCACCCAGATATTGATTTGTTCAGACGTTTCAATGCCTCATGATACAATAAAACCACGAACATTTTCTTTAAAAAAAAGTTCGAAATTTTAAAAGTATAAGAGACTACAACTGATAAGTCTCCCTCTTACTCCCTGTTGTTAGTTTCCTTCCATATTGACAGTCTCTTCTGTACCTCTGTAGAGATATTTTATGTATGTATAAGCAAATGTTATATATCTTCCCACCT
This sequence comes from Balaenoptera musculus, assembly GCF_009873245.2. NCBI lineage: Eukaryota > Metazoa > Chordata > Mammalia > Artiodactyla > Balaenopteridae > Balaenoptera > Balaenoptera musculus. The sequence continues at coordinate 135,157,490 of NC_045785.1, forward strand.
TAAGTCAAAGAGTAGAATACTATTGACATGGGTCCCACAGCTAGTTCCTGGGAGTCACTAATCTCTGGCTCCCCTTTTAGAGCAAGGAATACTTAATTTCACGAGTACCATCAGATACTCAGAACAGAAGCTGCTGTACTTTTTCCAGGCCCAATTCCAGTCTCAGACTACTCCAGCATCCAAATTCTGAAGCACATATGTAGCTCTCCTCAAAGCCCCTCTCTCACTAGCTTGAGGTAAGGAAGAAGCTACCTCTGCATTCCCACTGCCTGTTCTCTCCTCAAAAGTCTTCCCCTCAAATCCTCTGAATCTACAATCTCTCAATTCTTTCATATCAGTGACCAGGTTGAAGGATCTTTGGTGAAGTTATGTGAAGAATCACATAACTGGTCTCATATGACTCCTTTGAAAATGTGCTTCTTGGAGTCCCATCCCATAACTTACTCTGGTTGCTGCTATCAGTTTGCCTTAGGGCTTCACTCAAAAACTGTAATTTAACATTTTTCCAAAGAAGACATGCAGATGGACAACAGGTACATGAAAAGATGCTCTACATGGCTAATCAGCAGGGAAATGCAAATCAAAACCACAGGGAGATGTCACCTCACACTTGTTACAATGGCTATTATCAAAGAGACAAGAGATAACAAGTGCTGATGAGGACATGGAGCAAAGGGAACCCTTGTACATTGTTGGTGGATATGTAAATTTAGTGCAGCCACTACTACGGAAAACAGTATGGAAGTTCCTCAAAAAGTTAAAAATAGAATTGCCATATGATCCAGCAATTCCACTTCTGGGTATTCATTTGAATAAAATGAAAACACTTAACTTGTAAAGATATATTCACCCCCGTGTTCATCACAGCATTATTTATAATAGTCAAGATACGGAAACAAACTAAGTGCTTATCAACAGATGAATGGCTAAAGAAAATGTGAGATATATATATAATATATATATATGCCACAATATTCTATTATTCAGCCATAAAAAAAATGAAATCTTTCCATTTGTGACAACATGGATGGACTATGAAGGCATTGTGCTAAGTGAAATAACTCAGACCGAGAAAGACAAATACCGTACAATCTCACATGTGGAATCTAAAAACAAAAACAAAAAGAAAAGAAAAACCAAACTCATAGATACAGAGAACATATTGGTGGATGCCAGAGGTGGGGAAGTGGGGGCAGAAGAAATGGGTGAAGGAAATCAAAAGGTACAAGCTTCCAGTTATAAAATAAATAAGTCATGGAGTTGTAATGTACAGCACGGTGACTACAGTCAGTGATACTGTATTTCATATTTGAAAGTTGCTGAGAGAGTAAATCTTAAAAGTTCTCATCACAAGAAAAAAAATTCTGGTACTATGTGTGGTGATGGATGTTAACTAGATTTATTGTGATATCATTCTGCAATATATACAAATATCAAATCATTATGTTGTACACCTGAAACCAATATAAAGTTGTATGTCAATTATATATCAATTGAAAAAGGAATGATGAAATTAAAAATTGCAACTTAATATTCTTGCTAATAACAGTCAAATATGGTTAAATGCTGCCTTTATAGATATCCCTATTCTCCTTTCACTCTCTGGATTTGCTGTCAAATGACTTCTCTGACCAATATTACCTTGGCTTGTGTGCTCAGGCATACACACTCACACATACACAAATATTTATATATATGAAGATAAACGACTGTCTCTGTTTTCTTGTCAAAGAAAGTTCTTACTGATAAATTTTAGTTTTTTTATAGTTCTGCACATCAGAACACCAAATGCCCTAGAAAATTCAAAACTAAGCCAAAAGACTGAATCTAGAAAAAGAAAGTAAGCAGAAAACCCATCCTTAAATTTGGTGTCTGCATAGTTTGTTAGAATTGAAGGGAAATTTGCAGTCTGAATGGTTGAATTTATTATTGAAAAGGTGGTGGACAAGATTACAGATCAGATTTGACACCTAGGCTTGACATTTCAATAGAAATGTCTTTAGCCAATCCTGACACATAATTTCATTCAATTAACCTCAAATAGCGAATGACACCACCATAGCTGTATCTCTCTATTTCTCGATTTGTTATGTCTAGAGATCAGTGTCAAATATTACATTCTCAGGAGAGAAAACATGTAGCTATTCACCCCAAATTTAATTAAATCCAACAAACATTCAATTAAATTCAACAAATATTGAGTGCCTAGCATATGCAAGGCACATATTCAGTTGATAAAAAACAGTAAAAATAACCAACATTTTTGAACACCTTCTGTGCACAAAGTACCATGCTATGTCCTTTACATGTGTTGTTTCTTTTAACCCTCACAAAACCTTATGGAGTAGTAGGTACAATTGTAATCTCTACTAGACAGATGTGGAAACTGAGGCACAAAGAGGTTAAGTAACTTGACCAAAGTTATTTGATTTGATCCAGGTCTATGTGACTCCAAAGTTTATGCTCTTAAACCACTGTGAAGGAGACAAAGAGCTTTATAGTCTAATGTGACAAAGGTGTGTAATATAAATGCAGAACTATCTATAGTAGGTACAATCCTAAGGAGGTACACAGCATTGTGGAGTTCAGGGCTGCACTCAGTACCTGCAAAGGATGAGCAGTCATGGAATTTTTCCTGCAGTACGTAGCTTTTGAGCTCGTACTTAAGGAATGTGGCAGAAATTGCAAACCAGGGTGATACGTGATCCAGGTTACAGAACAAAGGTCTAGAAGTAGGAATGAACGGGCCATGTCTGAGATCGAAATTGGCTTGAACATTACAACCAGTTAGGGAAATAATAATAGCCACTCTTTATTTCTCTCTTTTATGTGCCAGGCTCTTGGCAGATGTTATTTCTAATCTTTAACACAACCCTATATGGTAGGTATATTAGTCATGATTTATGGACAATAAAATGGAGGTTTCTGAGGTCATGGGCAAGTGATGGAGTCAAGATTTGAGTTGGAATCTTCCTGACACCACATCCTTGCCCTTTCTATTTTTTTGTGCTGCCTTACTTTAGGAAGATAGAAAGCTTGGCTGGTGTCATATTGAGAAAAGCCTTAACGACTGAGGTGAGGAATTTTTACTTATCTTGGCAGGCCAGGGACAAAAACTCAAGCTGAACTCTAAGAAGATTGCTGAAATCATCTGGGCAGGAGAAATGAGAGCCTGAATTAGAAGAGCAGTGGTGCACCTGGACAAAAGGGGAGTAGATATAAGAAATATGTATTATTGGTATTTAGAGACAATAGCTGATTGGGTAGGAGCAAGGCATAGAGAAGAATATATAGTATTTTAAAACTTTTGATTCTCTTAGTTCTCAGAAATGTGTTTGCAATGGCCATTAACAGAAATACAGGACAGGAAGAGCAGCTGGCTTTGTGGGATTGAGGAGAGGAAAAACAATAAACTTAATTTGGGAGTTGGAGGTAACGATGACTTCTGTATCTATGTGGAGATGGGTAAGACAGTTGGAGATTCAGTCTGAAGTTTGGGGCTAAGATCAAGTTCTCCAAGAAAGTTGAGAGTCAAAGCTACATTACTCAACAAAGAATATAAAGTTCAGAAAAATCTGATCTTGGTGTCTACTAAGAAGTAGGAAAAAAAGGGAGCTACATTAAATACCTATTATGTGCCTAGCACTGTGCCTAGCACTACTGGCAGGGTAACAAACCTTTCCTCATTAAGCTTCCAATCTTGTTCAAGAGATTAATTACACTCATGAAAGAGCAAACAGTACAAAACAATATACTCAGGAGCCAACCTGTAGGGTATAAACAATAGGAGTTATAGGATGTTGAAAAGGAGAGGGATTGATGTGTCAAAGTTATTTTCAAAGTGAAGGAGAGGCCAAAGATCAGTACAAGGTATAAGGGGTAGAAATCGTGCATAGGCTGATATGAGGATAGCATTGCTCCCCACACAGTGACAGGAATTTTGGTGTTTTCTCTGTTGCCCAGGGGGGTAGCATGGGGGTGAAAAAAATATAAATAGCCTTTGGAGTAAGGGAGACCTCAAATTTTACACCTGCTTTTTATTCATGGTGGAATATTGGGCAAATTACTTAGCTTTTCAGCACTTTAACAAAATGAGTATAATACTTAATAAGATGGTTGAATAAATTCAGTAAAATAACATGAAAAGCATCTATCCCACTGCTTTACATAGAAAGGTTGGGGAAAACTTAACTCTTTCCTTATGTTGTTTTTCTTGCTACCACTTGCACCACTGGGATACCCACATTTCCTGTTTTCCCCCCAGCACAGCTTCCTGGAGACACAGTACACATTTTACATATGTGCAGGATTTTTGTACATCCATTTACCTCCTATTCAGGCACAGCTATAGGCCCTAAGAGAGGGGGCAGTTACTGCCTCCAGCTTTTATTAAGATCCACTCGACAAGCATTTATTGAGCACCTACAATGTTCCAGTTACTATGCTAGGCCCTGTTGGTGTATAAAGAGAAGAGAAAAAAAAGAGTCCTCAAGACGAGAAACAGTCTCTGGATAAATAGCTATATGAGTTCAGAAGGTGGAGGAAAGTGACGGGTGGAGAGCTTGTTTGCAGTGAGCACCTAGCAGAAGGTGGCATTATTTGCAAAAGAGATGTCATTTAAGCTAAGTCTTGACAGATCATAGAATTCACCATGCAGGGATTGGGGAAAGTGGATAAGGATGGTAGACGATATGGTGATCATAAAGTCTCTTAAAGCACAGTTATATCAATGCCAACACCTAAGGGGAGGAAACTCCGTTTTACTTGCTCTGGAGTCTTAAGCCACTAGACAGGGTGCATGCTGAACAGAATTGTAACTCTCGCGAATGAAACGGCCACAGTGCCAGCAGTGGGTAACTGCCGCCGCCGCAGAGCTGCAATTACTCTGAAACTGACTAGGGTACAGAAGATTTATTTGGACAACTGGTGAAACATCGTAAACACTGAGAAGCTGCAATTTTCAGACTTCGAGCTCATCCTTGTCATAGCCTCAGCTTGTTTTTTTCGGCCGGGGGTGAAATGCGTAGCCAGAAGGCCCAGTTAGATGAAAGAGGGGGGGGAGCGGGGGGTGAGGGGAAGGTCTCCGCTGCGGATCTACTTTGGCTCCTCCCAAGACCTGCAAGGCTCAACCTTCGACACACCAAACATGGCGCCCTCGAGCTTCCTCTCCTCGTTTTATCTCACACTCGCCTTTTGGCCACACTTAGCATGGCCCTAACCGAAGGTTGCATTCCTCTGGAACCGACTCGGGACAGTTCTCGCGAGTTTTGCCTGGACACCCCCCCCCCTCCCCCGCCCCCCCCACTGCTCCCGCCCTGCCTCGCGCCGCCGCCACCGCCACTGCTGCTGGCGCCGCTCCTCCTCCGTGTCAGTTGTTGGGCTGTAATGGCGACTGGGCCGCCGCTGTTGAAGTGACTCCCGGGCGGGGGAGCCGGGCCAGACCTGCGCCAGAGGGAACTGCAGAGAGCCGCAGCTCAGGGGGTGGCTTGCTGTGGGGGAGGGGAGGCAGCCTTTCCGCCTCTCCTTCCTTCTCTGCAGACCGGCGGATCCCGGGAGCCGGTGCGAGGCGGGCACCCGGTGCGTCCCCGGAGCGGGGAGGCCAGGCCGGGCAGCCCTGGGGCCGGTCGGGGCGGCGTCACTGCACCCTCCGCCAGGCCCCGCGGGATGCACCGTGGGGGCCGAGGGCGGAGGCGACACTCTCAGGTGAGCTGCGGGAGGACCTGGCTGGGACCGCGGATGCTCGCTTAGCCTTCGCTGCCTCTGTCCGCGGTCCCGGGTCCGCGGCGGCGGCGAGGGAGGCGGGGCGGGGCGCCAGGAGCCCTGGCCCAGTCTGGCGTCCCCCTCGAGGAGCCTCCCTGGGTCCTAGGCTTTGCTAGGAGGGCCATTCTGAGACCTCGGTTTCAGGTCCCACCGGTGCCTGCGGTAGACGGGATTTCCTTCCTTACCTGCCAGTGCCTGTCCCCCCTCCCTCGCCCCTCCTCTCTTCTGCCAAAGGTGTGAGATACCTCTCGCCTTTGCTCTCCGGGGAAGTGTCCCTTCTTCATTTGGATATCAGGCTTTTTTGGGAAATTCCGGGGAACTGGCTCCAGTGGCAAGGATGACTAGTTTCTGTTCCTTTTTGGTGGGGATAAACATTTTCAAGCATAGGGAAAACTTTGATCTTCTTATTCTCTGGCAGCTGCTGAATGTAGTCTGTCCATTTATTCACAAGTGATGTAGGGGGAGATTTAAAAAGCTTGTACGCTTTGGAAGTTGTCAATATTTTCCCCTGCCCTCTTTGAAGTGTAGCCTAACATGCTAAATGATATTTAGCTAATGTCACAAATATGGGTTGGAATTTGGCTGGCTTTTCGGATAGGAAGTTGCACATAGGTATAGATTTTGATGTGTTTTTTGTGTAGCAGCAAATCCTCCATATAGGAAAAAACACATTGTCAGGAATAGTGATCAGTATCCACGTCTGTACTCCACCTGATTGTTTTGTTTTGATGGTGATCCTTGTTTTGAATTTGAAAAAGTCGTTAATGGTTATGTTGCCATGTTAACGATACCTCCTCCAGCCCTGTATTTTAAGGGTTTTTAAAGAATGGCTATTTTAGGCAGACCTAGTAAGAACTTGAAAAGGTTTGTAGAGCAATGATAAAATACTCTCCATTTAAAAAATTTCTTAGTTTAAAATATTGTGTTTAAACAAGGCAATATGCTGCTAATAACATGAGATTGTGACTTTGGGGGATTGGTTGTGAGACCTATGGTAGAAGTTGCTTTAAGCCCATGGGTATGTAATAATTAGTTTTGGTGTGCTAAATTTACAAACTCCATTCAGTGTAATAAAATAAATCTGAACCATTGAACCGTCATTGCATTGAATTTAAGATACTTTAATCAGAAAGATAAACATCAAGCTAGAATACATTGTATGTGTGGATAAATACATGTGTATCTCAACTTTTCATAGTGAGTAGCAGGACTTGTGTTTGTAATAATGGTGCGTTATAATATGTAAACAGTTTCATACATATGTGGAAGAATTTCTCTGATTCTCTGAGATATATTGGTGCGTAGTGTTATGTAAGAGCATTAATACTTGAACAGCCAGCCTCCTGTGGGGTAATCAATTTATGAGTTATGAAGTTTAGAATTTTTTTCTAATGGTCTGATTGCTAGTCTTTGCCCATTTTATAACACTTTTACCATATCATGGTCAGAAGAAAGGAGATGAAGTCCCTATCTAACGAATTTTGTTGTTTGTGAAATCGCTGTAAGTTATAGTGGGAGCAAAAAGAAACTGCTGTCTAAAATAACTTACATCATTTTTTGGTGTGCCTCTACATAAATTATTTAGTCCTCATAGCAATTTTGTGAGGTAGATTTGACAAATGTCCTTATTTTGCAGTTGTGGAAATTGACAGGGAATAAATAAATGAACAAGGAAGTTCATTTATTTATGTGAATGATGGTCTTATTTCCACAGATGATCTAAGACTTTAAAATTTTTCTTTATTTTTATTGAGATATAATTGACATACTGGTTTCAGGCGTATAGCATAATGATTCGATCTTTGTATTTATTGCGAAGTGATCACGTCTAGTTAACGTCATAGAATTAGTTTTATTTAAAATTGAATATTAATATAGATACTTCTGGCATTTGGTTTTTTAAAATCTAAAAGATTGTGACAAGCTACTAGTTCCTTATGTGGATAACTGTCGGTACTTTAAAAACATTAGTATTTTCATAGCATTATGTTAATTAGTAACAAGCCATGAATTATTGTAGTGAATTGCTCTACTTCTATATGTACTTTTTGCTTGAACAGTGTTCTTAAGAAATTGTAGTTAATTTGTCGTCTCTCATTTTGTTTGGATACTCAGAGTTCTGTCATCTTTAGTACTTCAAATCGTTTATATTCTTGGTTAGCTAAAACAAATATTCAAGCCACATGGTCAGCAGCATAACTGAAAAGTAGGGACATCTTGGTGATTTTATTATAGAATTGATGATTTAAAAAGTTAACTTGCCATCTATACTTGTGATTGCTATTTTTGCCTTGTGGGGCAAGTCGTGAAGTAATTTTCTTTATTGACTTTTTTTTTACAAAGTCAATTTCTAGTGTCACAAATCGCTCCAAAAACCTGAATAATCAAAAGATTGCATAGGTTTTCTTGCATTAATATTTTTGTTCATTATCACAAGTATAACTTCACATTTGCTAGTGGTTACTTTGGGTTATTATTTGCCTTTCTCGTCTAGTGTGTAAGTTCCATGATGGCAGAGATTGTCTATTAACTGTTGTGCACCCAGTGCCTAGCACATAGTAAAATAGTCAATAAATATTGGCTGAATAAATTGACTAGAAAGTGGTCTTGGCATAGTATTTAAACAAAACAAAACACTAGTTCATGGTTCCTAGGCACACATCAACTCTTCTTAGGAATATAGTCCATAGATAAAGTCAAGTTTGCTAGGTAGCAGGGGAATGACAGACTGGGATTAAAAAGCTGCTGAGAATAAGCCACAGGTAGATCCTGAAAACTTTATTGACTATTTTAATGATTTGCTTAGATGTTCTGGCAATAGTTACTGTAATTTAAAGAAAATGGAAGCTTTAAGACCCTGACCTGTTATACTAGTACTATAATTACAGGCTTGTAATAATTTTAAGTCTCTTTTAATTATAACATTGGGAGTTTTAAATCTTAAAGGCTAGCTAGTCAATTCCCACGTTTTATATGTAAGTAGACAGAGGTCATATGGAGGAAATATCTCACCCATAGTTGATTTCATAACTGGATGAAGACTCCACTATACAGCTGTGAAGTCTGCATTTGTTTAATATGAAGATAATTATCAAATCAGAGGATAATTGTGAACAGCCGGCAATCTCTTCTATGTGTTAACTAAAAACTCAAAAAACAGGCCTCACTTTTCGTGAATCAAATATTTATTTATTTATTTATTTATTTATTTTTGGCTGCGTTGGGTCTTCGTTGCTGCGCGCGGGCCTTCTCTAGTTGGCGGTGAGCGGGGGCTACTCTTCGTTGCGATGTGCAGGCTTCTCATTGCGGTGGCTTCTGTTGTTGCGGAGCATGGGCTCCAGGCGCATGGGCTTCAGTAGTTGTGGCATGTGGGCTCAGTAGTTGTGGCTTCTGGGCTCTAGAGTGCAGGCTCAGTAGTTATGGCACATAGGCTTAGTTGCTCCGTGGCATGTGGGATCTTCCCGGACCAGGGCTAAACCCGTGTCCCCTGCAGTGACAGGTGGGTTCTTAACTGCTGCGCCACCAGGGAAGCCCCCCAAAATATTTTTTAACCTAAATATGAATTTCAAGCTTCTCCTCTGTCATTGGGACTATAAATTGGTACAACTGTTTCTGGAAGGAAATTTGGCATCACCTATCAAAATTAAAAGTGCACATATTCTTTGATAGAGTCATTTCATTTTTAGGAGTTTACCTTACAGAAATTTTAACACAGGAGCACTAGAACAAATCTACAAGGATGTTCATTTTAGCATTATTACAAATAAATGTCTACAACATTTATAAGTAACAAAAAAAATCCTAAATGTCTGTTGGTAGGGGAATAGTTAAAATTATAGTATATTTATGCTGTGATATACAATGCACTTGTTAATAGATTGAGGGATAGATACGTTCACTTGATGAGAAGTAGCTGAGTGTTTCTTTGAGCACAGGGACCATGCAGCCAACTTTCTGGGTTCAAATCCTAACCATTTATTAGCTGTGACCATTAGCAGGTTACTTAAACTCATCTATAAAGTGAATATAATTATAGTTGTCACCTGACAGGACTGTTGTGAGAATTAAATGAGTTAATATTTAAGCCCTAAGTAAGTACCACATAGGTGTTTGTAATTATTATTATGTTCTGACAAGGAAGAATGTTCATGATATAATATTGAGTGAGAAAAATAAGTTGCACTACACTGTGCAATATGATTCCGTGTTAAAACAAACACATAGGCAAAGAAATGTAGTTTGATTTTGTTTTGATTTTGTATGTGCATAGGAAAGGCTCTGTAAGGATAGACATTAAACTATTAGCTGTGTTTATCGCTGGGAGAGTGGATGACTTTCCTTTTTTCTTTACTTTAGGCACTTTTGTGTTGTTTATTGTAAGTGGCATTATCATTTTTGAAACTTTTTTCTGAAAAAGAAAATATCGAGGCAGAATTTTTCTACTATTGTACAGTCACATAATGTAGTTTTGAATATAGTTTTTCAGAGAGCTACAGAGTTCATCCACAGAATATCACATGATTAGATTCTGTTTCAAAACTTTTGTTAATGGAAGGTTAAAATTAATCTATGAAAATTCCTGATGAACATATTTATTTTTATTCTAGCTTTGTGACCTTACATCTTATTTCTTAATTTACAAAGTAAGCACATAGGCTAGATCAGTGTTTTGTAAACCCAGGATCCCAAGACTGTGCCATGAGGTACCTGGGAGCACCATAGTAAACTCACATGGGCACTGTTGAATATTTTTAAATTTTTGAGGGAAACTGTAATATTTGACAACTGTGGGTTATCTGTGGGATATTTGACGTCTGTGAGACCACTGCTTAAACTATTAGTTTGAGGTACTGTGCATGAGATTGTGCCACATTCCTTTCAGTGACAGTTAAGTCTTCAAAAAGCTAGGTTTTGGGGGTTGCTGTGATTAAAAGAAAGTTCTGTGCAGAAATCAGTGTGAAACAGTAAATGAAAGTGGCCGTGTCCAAAGTGATTTCAAGGTCTGAGAAATTACGTAATGTCTTTTAGGTGCACACATCCCATTAATAAGTAATTGTGGTTATTTAGTAATTAAAAGATTTCTTTTAATTTCTATGTATTTTTCAAGCTGCTACTAAGTTGTTAGGACATAAATACTTACTAGGTTGTATGGACCTAACTACCTAATAAATGGAACTGTTAGATATTTTTTTGGCCTGTGGGCACTATGAAAAAATTACTGAGACACTAAGGGTTCTGTGAACTGAGAAAGCTTGGGAACCTCTTGAACTCTTTTGACTAGGACACCCACAGTAAAAAATAGATTTTCCATGGGAACATAATATACATAGATATGTATATATCTATATATAAAATGAAATGAAAGTTTCACTTAAAAAAATACCCTTGCTGCTTTCAATACACTCCGATATTTTCAATTCAATGTTATTTGGTTTCATTAAAAAATGCATGCTCTAACCTACCAGATTGATTCTTTTTGATCTACTACATGGTACCATTACTACATATTTGAGAAACATGAGACTAGATGACCCCTAACTTCCAGCTCTAATATGCTTTGTTCTCTGATTAGTTATAAATGAAGTTGGACTACACTTAAACAATATAGATGCATCTCTGAAAAGTTGTGTAGATGCTACGCTTTCTTGTATGATGAATCATTTAAAATTCTATAGAGAAATAATGGTGTAAAGGAGATCTTTTTATAGATGGAAGGATATTTTTGCAACCAGAAGAATCGGATTTATCTTTGATAAATTTGGGGTTAGGTGATTTTTTAAAAAGTTAACCACTTAAAGTTTTTGTTGTTGTTGTAAGTGGACTTGTAAAAGCTCCTTTGGAATCATGGCATCTCTCCCTTTTAAAAACTAGATTGATTGATTTTTTAAAACCTACATCCTACTTTCCTTAAGCAACCATGTTTGTTTGTTTATTTACTTACTTTTGGCTGCGTTGGGTCTTTGTTGCTGCGCGCAGGCTTTCTCTAGTTGTGGTGAGCGGGGTCTACTCTTCATTGCGGTGCGTGGGCTTCTCATTGCGGTGGCTTCTATTGTTGTGGAGCATGGGCTCTAGGCGCCCTGGCTTCAGTAGTTGTGGCACGTGGGCTCAATAGTTGTGGCTTGTGGGCTCTAGAGCTCAGGCTCAGTAGTTGTGGCTCACGGGCTCTAGAGTGCAGGCTCAATAGTTGTGGCACACGGGCTTAGTTGCTCCATGGCATGTGGGATCTTCCTGGACCGGGGCTCGAACCCATTTCCCCTGCATTGGCAGGTGGATTCTTAACCACTGCGCCACCAGGGAAGTCCCTAAAAACTAGATTTAAAAATCATTCATGAGTAATAGCACTGTCTTCATTTAACTGGCTTCATTTCATTCATGATTTTCATGTCTAAATCTATAAAATAAGAGTATTTTTTAAAAGAATTTCTTTTTAGTTTTGGGCTTATTTTAAAACATAAAATGCATATGTACACGTATAACTATTATTTTACTTACTGTTTTTTTACATGTTACCATGAAAGAAATTTTTTGCTTACCAGTGGTTAATCTCTTCATATTATATGAAATACCTGTGGGGTTTTTTTGCCCTGTTTGCATTTGAGAATTGGATTCTGAGATTTATCAATGGGACAATCATTCAGCAGACAGGTCTGGAGCACCTAGTGGGTGCTGTGTACTGTGCATGGACTAGGGATATAAAGAGGAATAAAACATCATTCCCACAGTGACATGTAACAGACAGATATGTAAATAATAGTATGGAGGTGGGGAGGTAAGAGGAAAGATAAAGTGGGAGCAACTATACAGCGGCTTCCAGTGAAAGAAAAAGTTGTTATATTTGTTTCCTTAACAGCCTCTAAATTAGCTAAGTTATTGAATGTTGAAGGAAACTTCTCAAAATTATTTTTCCTTGTTTTTTTCCTCAAAACGTGATAAATGCATCTGCTTTTAAAAATTGGAAAACATATCCACTGGAGAATCTGCTTCCTTTCCTGGATCCTCAGTCCCTCTCTGCAGAGTTAACCAGTGTTAACGGTTTCTTCTGTATCAGGGAAGCTTTTGTAGTGAAAATTTCATACTTTTGGGACAAAAAATAATCCTGACTTGCCCTATAAGACACATTTATAGGGATATATTCCTTGAAATTAATTTAGAAGAGTAAATATTCAGGATAACTAGATAGAGGGTAAACAAAGTATAGGCTCCTATTTTTAGGTATTTTAAGTAAAAGACTAGGGGTACCTTTAGTCAGGCTCTAGTTTAGCTCTTCATTTCATATCAGTGGGGGACATTGTGTTCTTTGTGATCCCTATCCAGCCTCCTATACACCAGAGGCCAAGCTGGTGCCAGATGTTATAGTTTCTTCTGGGTTTCCTGGATTATAGGAGGTCATTCTTAATTGTTAAAAGTAGTTGTTGAGGTTTGTATTTTATACGTAAAAAGAGGTGAGGCTAATTCTCAGGTCATTTGTTTTTGTATACCATATTATGGGAGTATTGGTTATTCTGAGAATTTTCATGGAACAGTGTAGTAGGTCTGTTTTAGAGCTGGAATGTTTTCCACTTTTCCTAGCCTGGTCCCTACTAAATTTGTCCATTTTATATTGAGACTAGATAGTATGACTGTTGCAGGGTTGTTTCTTTTCAGCCTTTCAGGCATAGATTGTTGTTACATCGGGTCTGATAAAGATGAGAGAACAGAAGCAAAGTTACGGAAAATGACTCTGGGAGAGCCAGAACGAAGTCGTTTCTTTCATTTTTTATCGCCAGTACCTGCACATAGTAGGAGCCCAATAAATAATTGAGCTGAATGAGTCTATGTGACTGAATGAGAGCGCTGTCAATAAATGTGAAAGGAAAATTTGCTGCTAGAAGATACTTGAGAATTGGCTATTTCAAAATGTCATATCTTATTTGTATATACATATGATAGGTATAGATCAGCGTTTGTCAGACTTCTTGGTGTCAAGGAGACACTTTATACTCTTGAGTTATTGAAAACTCAGAGCTTTTATGTGGACTATATCTGTTGATATTTGTTGTATTAGAAACTTTAAACATATTTATTAGTTTATTTAAAATAACCATAAACTGTATCATATTAATACACAATTTTTAAAATAAAAAATAACTATATTTTCCAAAACAAAAAAAAATTTAGTGAGAAGAGTGGCATTGTTTGACATTTTTCAAATCTTTATAATGCCTGGCTTAATAGAAGACATCTGGATTCTCATATCTGCTTCTGTATTCAATCTGTTGTGATATCATATGTCATGGAGCCTTTGGGAAACTCCACTATGCACACTCCCAAGAGAATGAGAGTGAAAAAGACAAATAACGTCTTAATATTATCATGGAAATAGTTTTGATTTTAAAGACATTCTTTTTTTTTTTTAAATAGAGAGAAAGTCTTTTATTTATTTATTTATTTATGGCTGTGTTGGGTCTCCGTTTCTGCGCGAGGGCTTTTTCTAGTTGCGGCAAGCGGGGGCCACTCTTCATCGCAGTGCGCGGGCCTCTCACCATCGCGGCCTCTCTTGTTGCGGAGCACAGGCTCCAGACGCGCAGGCTCAGTAATTGTGGCTCACGGGGCCAGTTGCTCCGCGGCATGTGGGATCCTCCCAGACAAGGGCTCGAACCTGTGTTCCCTGCATTGGCAGGCAGATTCTCAACCACTGCGCCACCAGGGAAGCCCTTAAAGACATTCTTGAAAGGGTCTCGTAGACCCTCAAGGATGCCTGGACCAGGCTCTGAGAATTGGTGGTATAGATTATTAAATTCAAAGGGGAAAAGGATCTTAGAGGTCATATAGTATAATCAATCACCTCTTGTGGATATTTCTTGCTTGTGCAACTGGAGTGTGATAGGGAATACCTCAAGTTTGTTTTTTGGGAATAATCATGACTTGGCTTTTAGAGATGATGAGTTTGATGTGTCTTTGAGATTTCTGAATAAGCAGTTGGTTATGTGGGTTAGGTTATCAGAGAGAAGATCTGACCATAGTTTCAGAAACCAGTAACACAGGATCTATATCACTGTCTTGCACTTTGCCTCCTTACTATACTGCGAACTTAATTTTCAGAAAGCCTAAGAATACTTTTGTTATTTATGTGACTCAAGAGTTTTATTTTAGTGTCCATTTTACAGTGAGTTTAACTGGCATCTTGTAGAGAAACAAGTTGTTTCATGTAAAAGTCAGAGCATAAATGAACAATACTGCTTTGTTCAGACTAAAGTCGGATATCACAAGAACTAAAAAAGAACCTATATTTGGCAGGGTTCTATTTGCATCATGTAAAATATAAATAAAAGCTCCAAACAATGGCTCAAAATATAAAAATGGCTTATGTGTGCGTATGGGAAGGAGAGGGCTGCAAAAGCAGTGGGGAGTGGTGGTACGGGAGGGACAGACAGCTAACTTCTAAAAGTTAGCTAAGGATGACTCTAATTTGCCACAGAGAATGGAAACACAATTTCACTAAAGCTATGATAAATGATATAAAAAGAATCCAGTTAAAAGTGATATAAGTAAAAAGCAGGAACACCTATAAATCAAGTAAGGATGCAACTTCATAAAACTATTTACTTGCTAGCAAACATAAAGCCAACAAGGAGTCCACACTTCATGAATCACCAAAATATTCACCTCATAAGAGAAGTACAAAGGCTCAGAGAAAACTAACCAGAGCTGAGAAATTGCCCTCTAATTATGTAGGCTAAGAGTTCATAAATAGGGAGAATGGAAAAAGAACAGAAAAAGTAACTTTTAGAGGGAAGGAACTATAAGAATACTTTGCCTGTTTCAAGATTTCCTCGCCTCCAGGTTCTCTCAAGAAACTTCAACTATCAATTTTATTTTCTCTCGTGTATCTCTAGCCTCCTCCCCTCCCTGGGATTCTTCCTATCAGCATTTATACTTAATCGATTAAGTCTTCTTACTTAAAACAAACATAAAAAACCCTCAATCCAACACCCTCCTCCATACTGCTCTCTTTTTCCTTCACAAACTTCTCAAAAAAATTGGTTGAATACATTCACTTTCCATTTAGAAGATACTTTTCAGTCATTCTTCAAACAATTACAGTGTGGTTGCCACCCCCATTTCTCCACATTTAGCTCTCACTAAAATCACCAAAGACCTCTTTATCTCTAAACCTAATGGGCATTTTCAAATAACAAGCCCTCAACCTGCTTGGCGTTTTGGCAGCATGTTTGACCACTCTCTTGAAATACTCTTTTCCCTTGGCTTCCATACACTACACTCTGATTTCCACTTCCTCTCTACTTCTCTTTCTCAATCTCCTTTGCTAGCTAGTCCTTCTCTTTTAAATCTTGAGGTGCAAGAGGGTTTGACCTTGGGCTCTTTTCTTCTCTAAAACTATACTTTCTCCCTGGGTAACCTCACCTATGCCCAAGGCTACCATCTATACCATCTATATGCCAATAACTGCCATTATATGAATGACCATTAGAGGCTTTCAGAGGTTTGAGAGAGAGAGAGATCTAGATTTAATTTCCAGTTCTGTCTCTTACTACCTGAATGACCTTGGACTAGTTCCATAGTCTGTCTGATACTCTTTCTTCATCAGTACAATGAATATAGGGATAGTTGCCTCATGAGATTGGAAATAGTGTCTGGAAAACAGTATAGCCCTTGGCCCACATAGAAGAAACACGGAAAATATTAGCTATGATTATTACCTATTAACTGCCCTCATGGTCATCCCCCAGAGTGTTAGAGGTCTGTAATTTTGGCTTCTGGTTTAAAATGATTGTTGTCATTTTTTTTTTTTTTTTTTGGCTGCTTTGGGTCTTCATTGCTGCGCACGGACTTTCTCTAGTTGCGGTGAGTGGGGGCTACTCTTCATTGCAGTACGTGGGCTTCTCATTGTGGTGGCTTCTCTTGTTGCAGAACAAGGGCTGTAGGCGCGCAGGCTTCAGTAGTTGTGGCACGCGGGCTCAGTAGTTGTGGCATGCAGGCTAAGTAGCTGTGGTTCGTGGGCTCTAGAGTGCAGGCTCAGTAGTTGTGGCGCACAGGCTTAGTTGCTCTGTGGCACGTGGGAATCTTCCCGGACCAGGGCTCAAACCCGTGTCCCCTGCATTGGCAGGCAGATTCTTAACCACTGCACCACCACGGAAGCCTGCACTTATTTTAGTTTTTTTTTTAAATTAATTTATTTACTTTATTTATTTATTTTGGCTGTGTTGGGTCTGTGTTGCTGTGCGCGGGCTTTCTCTAATTGAGGCAAGCGGGGGCTACTCTTCATTGCAGTGTGCGGGCTTCTCATTGCGGTGGCTTCTCTTGCTGCAGAGCACGGGCTTTAGGTGCGTGGGCTTCAGTAGTTGCAGCATGTGGGCTCAGTAGTTGTGGCTCACGGGCTCTAGAGCACAGGCTCAGTAGTTGTGGCGCACGAGCTTAGTTGCTCCGCGGCATGTGGGATCTTCCCGGACCAGGGATCGAACCCGTGTTCCCTGCACTGGCAGGCGGATTCTCAACCACTGCTCCACCAGGGAAGCCCCTAGTTTAGTTGTAAAGTGAAGTCTTCCCAAAGAAAACTTTTGTCAAATCATTGACAGATTATTTAGTAATGTAGAATAACTCATTCGTTTAGTTATCACTTGACACTTGGCTAGACCAAAAGTATCTTTGTGAGAAGGAGAGTAAAGTGAGTTAATTTTTTTAACTGTGTTGGTAGCTGATTAAAGTTTTTATGGTTAGAAAATTTTTTTCTCATTACAAAAAAACTTTATGTTTTATGAAGTAGTGTACTTCTCATACATATAAAACACAAGTTGAATCCAGGTACCCTGTTTGAAACAGTCTGCAGGAACCATCTTTTCACATATGCATTGCTGCTAGAGATTGGAATATGCACAGTGTTGGTTACATACAGTAAAGTCTGATTAATTAACCTTTATTTTTTAATAATTCATATGTCATAGAATACAAGTCAATCAGAAAATTACTTTCAGTAAAATTTCACTACCAGATAACAAAATGCAGCCATTAAGAATCTATATGACAGATACCAAATAATAATTAAGAACCCAATTTTCTTTGCTGAGTTGGACTTAAATAAAATCTTCACTTTGGACTTCCCTGGTGGTGCAGTGGTTAGGAATCCGCCTGCCAATGCAGGGGACACAGGTTCGTGCCCCGGTCCCGGAAGATCCCACATGCTGCGGAGTGGCTAGGCCTGTGAGCCACAACTACTGAGCCTGCGCGTCTGGAGCCTGTGCTCCGCAGCGGGAGAGGCCGTGACAGTGAGAGGCCCGCGCACCGTGATGAAGAGTGGCCTCCACTCGCTGCAACTGGAGAAAGCCCTTGCACAGAAACGAAGACCCAACACAGCCAAAAATAAATTAAAAAAAAAAAATCTTCACTTAATCTTTGGAAGTATAGCTCTTTGTCATTAATTTTTTTTTTTTGGAATTTTATTTAATTTTTTTATGCAGCAGGTTCTTATTAGTTATCTATTTAATACATATTAGTGTATATATGTCAATCCCAATCTCCCAATTCATTCCACCCCCCCCCACCCCTGCTTTCCCCCCTTGGTGTCTGTACTTTTGTTCTCTACAATATGGTTAGAAAATTTTTTAACTATTGGCATATTTGTTGATTTTAGATTTTCTGCTACCCCTGTCTGTTTTTAAAAACCTAGATTGACTTTTCTTAGAGTCATATTGTATTATCTATGAAAATTTGTATTTTTAGAACATTTTTGAAAATTTTTTCTGAAAAATTTATAAACCAGGATTGTTTACTATAGGTGAAAATAACTCCCTTAAAATTAATTATACCTTTAGTTTTACATGTTTGGACTGAGTAGGTAGGCTTTTCCTTTTCTTAAATTAGGGTCTTTAATATTCACCATATTGAGCTGCCTTTACAGACATTGAAGAAAATTATTTTTATCAAATATGACAAAGGTTTAATATATTTATAATGTAAGAACTCAGCAAATCAATAAGAAAAACTTTAATATCCTGGTAGGTAAGTGGGCGAAGGGCAAGAAAAGATAATTCACAGATGAAGAACTTAGATTAAGATCTATGGTGGAATGTTTAGTCTTGCTAGCAATCTACTAAATTCAAATTAAAGCAACCATATTCTTCCCTAATAGGAATATAATTAATATTCCTTAGTAATCAGCAAAAGTAAAAAGCATAGTTAATATTTAAATATATTAATGAAACTGTTGAGTTCATGTTATTGTAAATTGGAAAACAGTTCAACATTGGATCTCTAGAGTAGCATGTTCTGTACATTCTTTAGTTCAGTTTTAGCACACTTTGTAGATCCTGTTCTAGATAAGTGATCCAAATGAGCATTAATGTACACAAATATGTTCATTTCTGTGTTATTTACAATAGAGAAAATGAGACATAATTCTGTATTGATAATCTCTTGCTGGCTAACTCCACTTCCAGGATAGTTCACTCATATGGCTGTAGGCAGGAAGCCTCAGTTTTTTTTGCCACATGGACCTCTTCATAGGGCTGCTTGACTGTCCTCATGACATGGCAGCTGGATCCTTAAGAGAGAGGGAGAGAGAACAAGCAATGCCTTTTATGACCTAGTCTTGAAAGTCACACTGTCATTTCCACCACATTTGATTTGTTAAAAGTGAACCACTAAGTCCAGCCTACATTCAACAAGAGGAAAATTAAGCTCCTCTTCTTTTTTGTTTTTTTAAAATTTATTTATATTTTATTTATTTATCTATTTTTGGCTGCATTGGTTCTTCATTGCTACGCACAGGCTTTCTCTAGTTGCGGCAAGTGAGGGCTAGTCTTCGTTGCAGTGCGCAGGCTTCTCATTGCGGTGGCTTCTCTTGTTGTGGAGCACAGGCTCTATGTGCGCAGGCTTCAGTAGTTGTGGCATGTGGGCTCAGTAGTTGTGGTGCACGGGCTTAGTTGCTCCACGGCATGTGGGATCTTCCTGGACCAGGGCTCGAACCCATGTCCCCTGCATTGGCAGGTGGATTCTTTTTTTTTTTTTTTTTTTAATTTTAAAAAAATATTTATTTATTTTTGGCTGTGTTGGGTCTTCATTATTGTGTGCAGGCTTTCTCTAGTTGCGATGAGCGGGGGCTACTCTTTGTTGCGGTGCGCGGGCTTCTCGTTGCGGTGGCTTCTCTTGTTGAGGAGCACAGGCTCTAGGCGCGCAGGCTTCAGTAGTTGTGGTACGCAGGCTCAGTAGTTGTGGCTTGCGGCCTCTAGAGCGCAGGCTCAGTAGTTGTGGCACATGGGCTAAGTTGCTCTGCGCCGTGTGGGATCTTCCCGGACCAGGGCTCGAATCCATGTCCCCTGCATTGGCAGGCAGATCCTTAACCACTGGGTCACCAGGGAAGCCCATGATATAATTTTTAATGGTTTAGTTTTCCAAGCAAAAATAAAGTTATTAGATTATCAGGAACTATTAAGAGAATACAGATATAACTTTTAGAGATGACAAAATTCTTTTCTGACTTTCATGAAAGGCAAGATAGGGCATTTTCTTTACTAATATTATAATATTGATTTTCAGTGAATGCTAATGATGTGATTGCAGGTAAATTGGCAGGATGAGGAGCAGCAAATCAAAAGAGGTGCCTTTACCAAATCCAAGGAACTCTCAAAGCACGGATACTGTTCAAGGTATGATTTGGTTTTTTTTGAAACTGAACCTAATGATTTGTTTAGGTCATGTGCCTAAAATTCTGGGCTATTCAGTAAATGAAAATTATCCATATGCTTTGATTTAGAACAAGTGGATAAATAATTTTTAAAATTCAATTTTGTTTTAAATATACAAGATATCTTATATTCAAAGGCACCCAATAGTAAACTGTTTTGTAAGGGAAAACATCCTTTTTAAAAATGAATCAGTATATGTAAAATTAGTTATATATAATATCTTACAAATTCTGACTTAATGTTAATAAATATCATACAGCTCCCAATATAGTTATAGACCTGTAGTGCACAGGTAACAAAAATAATAGTCTCATTGAACTCTTTTTTTTTTTTTTTAATGATGCATTGGGGGTAACTTTAATTTAGGGCATGATATTTTTTGAGGGACGTTGACAAACTGGAGTATATCTGGAGCAAGATTATTGGGTTTGTGAGGGATCTGGATATCACGTCACATGAGGGGCATTTGGAGGAGATGAAAATAGTTATCCTAGAGAAGGATGACTCAAGGAAAATATATAGACTTAAACTCTTTGAAGGGCTGTTATCTGAAAGACTAAATAGATGTTACCTTGTTTCTACTAGTAGATTGAAGTCTGGAGTAGTTTTCTAATCTTTTCATATCATAATATGAAATGCAGTACAATACTATATTTTGTATTTGTTCAGCTCATTGGGATAAACTGAGGATACTGCTTATTGTTAGAGATGTCTGATGGGGTGTAGGTGGGGGGGGGGGGTGTTAGTCCAGTTGTCCTAAGGACTAGTGGGATCAGTGTCTAATACAACTAAACCGTATATTGGGAAGCTCGGCTTCAGAGGGTGGGAGAGGAATCATGTTTTGGCTCAATATGATAAAGCACTTGCTGGGGAATAGTTCTGCCTAATAAAGTGATTCTCAAACTTTTGAGTGCATTTGGGACCTTATTAAAATGCAGATTCCAAGGTACACTTCAGAGATTCTAATTCAGTAAATATCAATATTGCCCAGCAGATATAACCACACCATGGGATGCACTTTCTCAGACCAAGGCTGCTGTAAGTAATTATAGGTTCCATTTATTTCTTTCTAGTCTAAAATTGATTGCCTGTTGTGATTGAACAGATTACAATTTTTTTCTGTAGTGCTTTTTTTTTTGTTGTTTTGTTTTTGTAGTGCTTTTTTGATAAGAAAATAAGGTTAAACATTTCTGTAAGAAGTTATATACTATATGTTACAAAATGAAGATTAATGACAACTATTAGACAGTAAAGCAATAATTAAGACACTGAGTATCAGAAACATTAACACTATGGCATATAAAAGATTAAGATAATTTGTACTATTTATTCTGCTTTAATAAATTTGCTCAATTGGTATGTTGAGATGAAGATTTAAAACATAGAATGTATTTGAGAAGGTGGGGCTGTGTCTATGTAAAAGGCTCAGAGTCAGGAAATGAAAGGAACAGCTTTTCCTTGAGTGGACTGTGAGTTACCTCCTCTTATTTTGTGGCAATAGCAGTCTCTTTTCTCTTAGCACTGCTGAAAAAGCATGATTATGGGCAAATGTTCTCATTTATGTTCTGTCCAGTCTTGTCTGGAGTTTAGGAATCCAAATTTGGCAAGTGATACATAGCTTCTTCAAAGAGAGACCTTTTCCTTTTTTCTTTTTCATCTGCTTTCTAGGCAAATTACTCTTCTAATATATATTTTGTTTGTTTTCTTTTGTATTCTACCTGAGTTCGAATTATCTATTTCTTTACTGTCTGAATATGGTGATTTCTGTCCCCTAATCTTTTGAACTGGTTTGAAAATCAATCTGGAAAAGGTACTATAACCTAGGTTTGGTCATAATGCAGAGTCAAATTTTGGCCCCATGAATACAGCAATCAGTATATATTCTCTCTCTTCTACATGAGTATTGTACATCTATAACATAGGAATAGTTTCTATCCCCAGTTTAATTTAGAGCTAAACTAATTTAGAGTTGAACTGTTAATAGTTGTTTTCCAAAAAAATAATTGGGCTTTTAAAAAGAATTTTTAGGGATAAGTGGTTCATAATATAAATGGGGAAAAACGTCTGATACAGAACTATTAATATATAAAGGATTATACCAATCTTGTGAGTACATTGCACTGCAAAAATCTGAAAGAAGATAAATCAGAATTTTACACAAAGTTTCTATCTCTGTGTGGTGGAATTTTGATGATTTTAATTTTATTTTTTTCTGTTTTCTGTTTTTTTCAAGTTTTCTCCTGTAAGCATGTGCGGGGAAAATGCTTTTTAAAATCATTGGTGGTAATATCAAAAGTCGACTTAAATTGTAAAGCATATGGAAACCTGAATTCTATCTTGTGAATTTTGTCCTTATTGTGAAACTTATTCTGTAGATATAAAACTATAAAAAATTGTGGCGGGCTTCCCTGGTGACGCAGTGGTTAAGAATCCACCTGCCAGTGCAGGGGACACGGGTTTGAGCCCTAGTCTGGGAAGATCCCACATGCTGCAGAGCAGCTAAGCCCGTGCACCACAACTACTGAGCCTGCGCTCTAGAGCCTGCAAGCCACAACTACTGAAGCCCGTGCGCCTAGAGCCCATGCTCTGCAACAAGAGAAGCCATTGCAGTGAGAAGCCCGCGCAGCACAGTGAAGAGTGGCCCCTGCTCGTTGCAACTAGAGAAAGCCCGCGCGCAGCAATGAAGATCCAACGCAGCCAAAAAAGAAGAAAAAAAGAAAAGTTGTGGCTGTTTGAATAGTCCTAAATTTTAGTCTAGCTGAATTGTTTTTTCCTCATTTTTGCATGTAAAATGCATAAAATATATAGAAATGCACAAAATATGTAACTTAATGATACACAACATACAATGTCAGAAAATTTACTGCTTTTAAAAAACTCAACGATTAAAAAAAATAGGTCAGCAGGACAAATAGAAACTCCTTGATGTTCTACAAACTCTTTAATTTTCTTGTCCAGATTTGGGCAGCATTGAGCCAGTTGTTAGTAGAACTTAAGTGGTAAATAATGGGAAAACTATTTTTTTTAATTAAAATAAAGCATTCCTAAGTTTCTTCTACTTTGGAGAAAGGTATTGGACAATATAGTTTTAAATAACTAATTAAATTGATGGTAGCTGGTTAATTTACAGGATTAACCTGTTTGTTTTGATGGTGTTTAAACTTTAGCTGAGACACATTGAAAACAAATTGGAAGTAGCCCCTACGAGTACAGCTGTGTTTGATTCTGTCATGGATACCAAGAAATCTTCTGCAAGTGCTACCAGAAAAATAAGTAGAAAAGGTATGTATGAGATTAATTCCAAAGATATAAATATATTAAATATGAATTTTGATGTTTTATTTCAACTTAATTTCTTCTTATAGCCCCATGTATTTCCTTGTTCTTTTGTCAGAGACTATATACCTCATCAGCATTTAGTTTTTTTTTCTTTGGTACTGAGTAGTTATGAAGCAGGCTTGTATTCAGTGACCGTAGATGACATTTTCACCATCTTTTGATCAGGGACTTAGCACCACTGCATCACCTTTGATAGTGAGTTTTCATTTGTTGTTAATGAGAATTTGATTTTGAGCCTTTAGGGTTATAATGTCTTTTTTGTTTTTAATTCACAGGTATATCACTTTGAAATTTAGTTGACTTAAGACTTATATTTTTTTATTGGGGTTTAAAATCAAAATTGGAATATCTGTCTTAGAGATACTATCATAAATTGACACAGTGTAAATATTTTCTTTGGTTACCTTTCATATATTTAATTCTGTGGTTGCATAATTAGTGGGATAAACCTGCAGGTTAGTACTTTCCACCGATACTGTGATTCTTTTTTATTAATCTGTGAGTCTGTTGGGTTTTATCTGATACTTCTTTTTTTTGAGTCAGAACTTTTGACAAAAAGGAATTTTTTATGTAGAATTTTATTTTGCATTGTTTGCTCAGAATATAGTCTTTCTCCATAAGTTGAGTTACTGTAATAATTTAACCTGAATTTTTCCCATCTACTTATATAATATCCAACCAGGGATTTCAGAAATAATAGATACCTAAGTTATTTTCTTAAATACTAGCTGCATTCAGAGACAGTTGTATTTTATATCATATGTTCCCATAGATTTCCTTTTTCTTCAGATGGTAGATACCTGGATGATTCTTGGGTTAATGCTCCAACCTCCAAATCTTCTAAATCACGAAAAGAGAAATCTCGTAGTCCTCTCAGAGCTACCACCCTGGAGAGTAACGTAAAGAAAATTAATCGTGTGGAATTTCGTGAACCTTTGGTTTCTTACAGGTTAGTGTTTTTTTGTTTGTTTGTTTTGTTTTTGTTTTTTGTTTTTTTTAAATTATCAAATAGAGTTAATCTGTAGTATTTATAGTAAGAGTATAGTTTATTTTCTCAGTTTTTCATAGCACTCTGGATCTAGTATTATTACCTTTTTCATTTTCCAAAAAGGTAAAGCAAAATCTTTTATATTATGAAATGCTGACTTTCTGTTCTTTTACAGATGGAATATTTGGGGAGAAGAAGTAGTAATATTTGCTCCAGACCACTGCCATTGTAATAAATATGTTTCCTACAAATGAATTATTCAGTTTCTTTTATCACCTTCTGTATGAAACATTGCCAGATCTGTTTCTACCCCAGTTCATTCTCCAGCTTATTTAACCCTTCCTCTGTGCTTCCTCTGTTAGAGCACTTTCATGTTACATTATATTTTGATTCCATATCTACCCATTACATTCGTTTATCTATGACTGTAAATCTGTCTTATTCTCAAAGCATTATCTTAGTGCCTGTCATTTACTAAGTATTCTAGATATTTTTTCCAACATTTTATTATGAAAATTTTCATATTCATAGAAAAGTTGAAAGAACTGTATAGTGAATATTTAATGAGTGAGTGATTGAAAGACTGTGTGAAATTACATTTTTTTTTTTTTTGGTGAGTTCTTCCCTTTTTAAGATTGAAGCATGGTAGATAACCTACCATTTTATGCTTTATTTTATTCTCTACATGTGCTAATTTTAGACCTGTGAATTGTTGCAGTCTGGTCAAGATAGTGAAAATAATTGGATTTAGTCTTGATCTCTACAGAGAGAAGCTACAGAACTCAGTTCTCAGCCCCCATCTTGTTTAATAGTCAGCCATTCAGAACAGGGTCTAATGTTTTTTGGGTGATGGACCCCAGTGAGAATCTGATGAAAGCTGTGGACTATCTCCTTAGAAAAATGCACACACTCGTGCACTCACGATAGATACAAAATTACCATATTATGCTGTAATAGAGTCATGACTCTAAGAATTTTTGTGGCATTTAGAGTTTTATGCCTATACATGAAACATTTAGATCAGTACTTACAATGGAACCGTTAATGTGAACCACACATATGTAATTAAAAGATTTTTAGTAGTCACATACACACACACAAAGATGTTTTGCATTCTTTTTTGTTTTAAATCTTTTTTTTTTTTTAATTAATTAATTTATTTATTTAGTTTTGGCTGTGTTGGGTCTTCATTTCTGTGTGAGGGCTTTCTCCAGTGTGGAGAGCAGGGGCCACTCTTCATCACGGTGCACGGGTCTCTCACTGTCGCGGCCTCTCATTGCGAAGCACAGGCTCCAGACGCACAGGCTCAGTAGTTGTGGTGCACGGGCTTAGTTGCTCTGCGGCATGTGGGATCTTCCCGGACCAGGGCTCGAACCTGTGTCCCCTGCATTGGCAGGCAGACTCTCAACCACTGTGCCACCAGGGAAGCCCTGTTTTAAATCTTTTAAATCTGGTATGTAATTTACATTATAGCACATCTCAGTTTGGACTAACCACATTCAAGTGCTCAGTTGCCACATGTGGTAAATGCTACTGTTTCAGACCTTGCAGGTTCAGATGGTTGTTTATCTGCTTTTATAACTTTGTTGGGTAGTTTCTCTTTTTCTTTTCTTTAAAAAAAAAAAATTTATTTATTTATCTTTTGGCTGTGTTGGGTCTTCGTTGCTGCACACGGGCTTTCTCTAGTTGTGGCGAGCAGGGACTACTCTTCATTGAGGTGCACAGGCTTCTCATTGCGGTGCCTTCTCTTGTTGCGGAGCATGGGCTCTAGGTGCGCAGGTCTCAGTAGTTGCAGCATCCAGGCCCTAGAGGGTGTGGGCTTCAGTAGTTGCGAAGCATGGGCTCAGTAGTTGTGGCTCGCGGGCTCAATAGTTGCTGTGTGCGGGCTCCAGGGCGTGCGGGCTTCAGTAGTTGTGGCACATGGGCTTAGTTGCTCTGCGGCATGTGGGATCTTCCCAGACCATGGATCAAACCCGTGTCCCCTGCATTGGCAGACAGATTCTTAACTGCTGCGCCACCAAGGAAGTCCCTGTTGGGTAGTTTTTCATGTATTCTTCCTACTGCTGAGGCTTGTCTTCATTAACCTCCCTTTTAATTAACTGCTCTGTTCCTAAAATATAACTTATTAGAATGATATGTAAAATAAAAATAGTTTGTGAAGGAATACTTTTGCTAGTGTTTTTATGAGTAGAGAACATGTGGACTTTGTGATATGTACTTTGGCTGTGTCCAGTCTTCTTTGCTTATTCTGGTGTTTCTAGATATGCTTTACATAATTTGAAGCTGCCAGAAAAGTTGTCTGTGTTTCAGAGAGGTTAAACTTTACTAACCACATTTATTTGGAGGAAAATATTTACTGTACTTCCACTTAATTTCTACTCCCAATCTATTTGCTAATTTGGTACATTATTTAGAAGTTATACATATGAAATGTCAGAATTTGAGCACTTTTTTTTCCTAGTTCTTAAGATTTCATGGAGAAGTAAAATGTACATTTTGGTAATAGTGTCCAGTGAATATGCAAAGTCAGATTGTAATCCTCTTTTCTGGGGTTCTTAAGGAAATCTCTCTATGCCTCTTTTGCATATTTCTTATTTTATAATATGCAGATTATGATTTAGATTATTTGCCATAATCTAAACTTTGATACACAGGAGGCATTGAGCATTGACTTTTAATAGTAGTAATGGTTATTTTGTTTTTTTTAACTTACTGGAACTTCTAGGTTTTTGAGGTCTCTAATGTTAGCTTAGAGTTCTCTATTCAGTTTGTATGACTGGTTTTTGTACTCTTTATTCAACGCTAATTATTTTTTAATAACAGGGAAGTCCATGGTACACCGTCCAACATAAGTCCCAGCCATTTAGAGTCAAAGCATATATATTGTGTGGATGTTAATGAAGAGAAGCCTGAGAGTGGGAACCGGATGATATACAATCAGGAAGATCGGAATATACATTGCTGTGGTTTTGAGAGCTCCCAATCATCTGTCGTCAATGATACAGTTGTTAGATTTTTAAATGATCGACCAACAATTGATGCATTGCAGAATTCTGAATGTTTGATTAAGATGGCAGCTCCTATGAGAAGTGATGAAGAAAAGCCTAATAGAGCAAAAGGAAATGAGAACACTTTGAAGCCTTCTGTATGTTACATGGGCCGTGATGTTGATTCAAAAGTGTTACGGTTAACTGATTCTTCTCCATCTTCTACTAGTACCTGTAATTCCCAAAGATTAGATATCCTAAAGCGGCGACAACATGATGTTAAATTGGAAAAACTCAAGGAGCGGATCAGGAAACAGTGGGAACACTCAGAAGAAACAAATGACCAGGGCCAGAATCTGGGTCATATTGACCATCCAGTAATGGTTGTTAATGTTGATAGCTCAGTAACAGCAAAGGTCAGGAAAGTGGCAACAGCACCACCTGCTCCAACATATAAAGGTTTGTAATCAGTCTTTGTGTCTTTTTCTGTCTTCCTGCCTCCTTGTCTCCCTTTCTCCCTTGGATGTATTTGAGTAGAGAGGACCATCTTTAGAACAGGGTGTGATTCTCAAATCTAATGCCTTAAAAAATTAATTCAGGATGCATGCTAAAAATGCAGATTCCTGGATCCTACACTGGATCTAAATCAGAATTTCTGGAGATAGGGTCCAGAATTGGAATTTTTAACAAGTCCCTCAAGGTCCTTATAGTTTGAGAACCACCATATGAACAGTTAATAAGTTGAACAAAAGAGAAAATAAAAATTAGTACAACTTTCAGAGAACTGAAAGAATATTGCTCTTATTCTGCCATTGTATTTGGATTGTTATTAGAAATTCTTTCAAAAGTAATGTTTGAAAGATAATTCAGTCAGTGCCAGTTAATACTTGGTTACAGAATATTTTGGCACTGACATTTGGACCCTGTTGTTACCTTAACCTTCAAATTTTGACAGGGGTTTTCTCCATGTTTAAGAAAACAATATTTAAATCAGATTTCCACTGAGAAGATGCTTTTCAGAGAGAATTTCTGTTTTTGGCCCAACTCAAGTTTTTATATATGGTGGTTTTTAGGAGTTTGCATTTTTTTATTCCTGAAACTATTTTCACAGGGTCACCCATATAAAATTTTTAATAAAGAGTTGATTCATTGATGAGGTTACTCTGTGTTAGACTTTTGTCTTAAAATTCCTGCCATTCTGGCCTTTCTTTTGTGGATATTTTTTCAAGTTCAGTTTTTAGTTTGGATAAATGTATGAAGATCAAAATATAGCCAAGATTTGTTTCTTCTGTTAATTTTAACAACAAATTTAACTATCTAAAGTTTGAGCAATTAACAGTTTTTTGTGTTGTTTATTATGTTTTGCTAGTGCTATTCATTGTGAATTAGATAAAAGATAGATAATTAGCATTTTATTCTACATAATTTGTGATAAAATTATGGGTAGTTCCCTTAGTAAAATTCTTTCTTATCCTTCTAGTAGTTTGTGTGCCATGTAGTAATAATTGTCCACACTGTTGACAGCGCAGATAGCAAATGGTGGGGTCAGAATGTTCTTGTTGGTTCTGAGATAGTGATTATCCAAAACTTTGGCTATACTTATATCAGACCCATTAAATACAGATTGTACCTTTAAGGTTTGTTCATTCTAGAAGTCAAAGTTCTGAAATTCCAAAAGTTATTCCACTAAGGCAAAGTCAAGATGGTTGATTTGAATCTACATTTTATTTAATAATTTATAAAAATCTAAAAGTTAAAAAAGAAAACAACCTTAAATAACCAGAGTGAAAATCTTAAGGATAACTTCCTTTGAGTGGTGACTGGATTTTGTGTATTCCTTTTACTTACTAATTTTTAACATGTTAATTTTCATATTAAAATATATTATGAATACAACTTTTGGGAGGCTAACTAATGAAATGTAGTATACATTTCAGAAATTGTAACAGAATATGGTTTCCAGTGTCCTGAGCAATGGATTTATTTTTTCCAGCGGTGTAGAACTGGTTTTCTGCCAACTTTTTGACAGTGTAAATTAAAACCCTCTTAATGTACTGTGTTCTAAAGTGACATTTTAATTTCACTTGTTCAAATACATAATAAATTCACTTGGTTCACAATTCAAAAGATGAAAAGGATGTACATTGAAAAGCTCTATCACTCTGGTGCTCCAACCACCTGGTCCCCTTTCTGGAGGTTACTTGTGTTAACAATTTGTGTATCATTCCAGAGATAATTTTCTCATATACAAATGAGAGAGAGAGGGTGTGTGTGTGTGTTTTCTTTCTCTTTTTATACAGTTGTTAGCATATGAAACCCCTTCTAAACTTTGTTTTTACATTTTTGTGTGTGTATGTTTAAAGTTTGAAGTAGTGAGCACAGTGGTGTTTATGTGATTCTTCCTTATACTTAGTGGTTTGCATATCTTTTTCTTTCTGGTTTAAATGCCCAAGAATGTTAAGAGCCTATTTTGGTCATCTGTATTTTATTTAGAGCTTAGTACAGTGTCTTGGACACAAGTAAATGCACAGTATATTTTTTATTCTATTCAGTAAATTCAACTAGTAAGAAAAAATGTGCACAAAGAGAATGAAAATGAAAACTGGGGAACAGAAAGAGAAACTGATGTAGATATTGAAAGCTTCTTAAAGTTAACTTGTTAGTAAAGATCAAATATAAAGAAAGGGTCCCATAGAAATAAATGTTTCCTAAAGAGGAGAGAAGAAAAAATGATAGGGTTGAATGTAGAGATGGAATGAGGGTGAGAAATGTTGGGAGGGAGGTAGCTTTACAAGGAATTGCCACATTTTCTTGTTACAAACTGTGGTTTGCAATAGACTGAACACTATGTTTATAAACATTTTCCTTATATAGCTATAGGCATAATTGTGTGTGCCCAATGCTACAAATGTCAGGTAAAATAAAGCTTATGCTGTTGTTCCTAAGAGCTGAATAGATTATTTTTTATTAGACATGTAATTAGTTTACCAGTACATTTTATCTAACACTTCTAAAGTACTTTTACCAATTTTTGACTCCATTCTTTATATTGATTTAATTTTACAAAATATTTAATGGCGATTCTTTGGTAAGTGGAGCCCATTTGAAAATATAAATCTTTTTACTACTCTGGTTATCATCCACATTTGATACTTTATTATTATTTTTTTTTTGCAAAATAACATTCTAAGTTCTGTATGTTTCTTAAAAGAGTAGTGATAAATTTGAAGTAGGAAATTAGAATGATAATTTCTAGGAAATAGCACATGTGTAATGTTTGTTGAGAAATTGAGCAGGTATGTTTTAAAGAACTGTTTTCCATACTTTGGTTGCATTTTGCCTATGTAGATAGCAGCTTGTCCATTTGTTCAGCCATAGGCAAAATCAGACAGATGATAGCAATTAATGCCTGTATTCAAAGAAAAGAAGAATGAGTAGCGTTGTCTCTCTTTTAGTCTTAAGAAGGGTAGTTTGTAGCTCTGATATCCATAATTTATGATTGCCATTTATCATTTAATTTAGTACATCTCCATTTCTAGTCTTTTTGAACAAATGTATATTGCTTTGTCTCACTGAAGCTTACTTCTTCCAAACAGTATTTGTTAACATATTATGTGGTAGCTAATGATGCATTCCTCTTTTAAAAGCTTATAAATCTTTTCAACATCATTAGTTATTAGGGTTACAAAAATCAAAACCACGGTGAGATACCATTTCACACCTACTAGGGTGGCTATAATAAAAAAGACAGACAATAACAAGTGTTGGTGAGGATATGGAGAAATTGGAACCCTCATACATTGCTAGTGAGAATGTAAAATGGTGCAGCTGCTTTAGAAAGCAGTTTGGCAGTTGCTCAAAAAGTTCAACATAGAGTTACCATATGACCCAGAAATTCCACTCCTAGGTATAATACCCAAGGGAATTGAAAACATATACATACACACACACACACACACACGTGCATGAATGTTTATGGCGACATTATTCATAATAGCCAAAAAGTAGAAACAACCCAAATGTTCATCAGCTGATGAATGGATAAGCAAATGTTGGTGTATCTGTACAATGGAATATCATTCAATAATAAAAGAAATAAAGCTTCTATATGTGTTATAAGGTGGATGAGCTTTGAAAACAAAATGCTAAGTGAAAGAAGCCAGACACAAAAGGCTACATATTGTGTGATTCTATTTTTATGAAATGTCCAGAACAAGCAAATCCATAAAGATAGAAAATAGATTAGTAGTTGCCGGGGAATAGAGGGAATGGTGTGGGGAGTGACTGCTAATGGGCACAGGGTTACTTTTCAGGGTGATGAAATGCTCTGGAATTAGATAGTGGTGATAGTTGTATAACTTTCTGAATACCCTAAAAACCAGGGAGTTGTACACTTTAAAAGAGTGAATTTTATAGTTTATTAATTTTATCTCACTTATAAAAGAATATAACAAAACTTTTAATGCAACTTTAATAAGGATGTTCTGTATTGTTGGTTATATATTAGGCTTCAATCCTTCAGAGACCAAGATTCGAACACCTGATGGGAAAGTGTGGCAGGAGGCTGAGTTTCAAAACATGAGTAGAGAACTGTATCGTGACTTAGCACTTCACTTTGCAGGTGAGTGTAGAGTGTTCCTAGGTTTTGAGTGTTTTATCATGCATACTGTCTAACGTGCAATACTTAAACATAAAATTGTCACCAAACTAAAGATATTTCCCTTTTCTAACTGCATGGTATACTAAAGTAGTGATGGTGTCAGTTGTAAGGCTCTTCTAGCCTCTGGGCTCTGCTCCAGGGTTAAAATTAGCGTACATAGCTGATGAGGCAGAAACTAGGCTATTTTTAAACTAAGGGTCTTTCTGAGTTGGACTTGTCTGATTTGAAGAAAACATAGTAGAGTCTAGTTGAAGTTTACTTCTACTAGACCTCTGAGATCTTTGAAATGGTCAGTAATTTGGCAGGCAGCAGATAAGATAACTAACATGAAGGCAAAATGCAGGAAGAGAAATGAACATTATAGGAAGGGAATAATGATAGAGGATGGAAGGAGTAACTTATGGAAGATTGGAAGAGGGAAATAGGAAGGTCATACTCATAATGTTACTACTATTGAACACCTTGTATGATTCTGGGCAAGATGCTACTGGGTACTTAGTCTTCTGAATGTTTTACAGTTGAGGAAATGTAGGCCCAAAGAGTAATTTTCCTGAGGTTGCATAAAGTTAAGAATCGAAGCCAAGGTTCAAAACCAAGTCTGTCTGACTCTAAAGCCTGAGATTTTTCTAGTAAGCCCCAGTGGAGATTTTGCTAGTAAATATTGTGGCATTAACTGTCCAGTCCAATTTTCCTACTGTTACTGTTGGAACACTATTTTCAGAAATTTTTTCCCATGTGGAAAGGAAATATAATAGTTAAGAGCAAAGATTTTGGAATCAGTTTACAAGGGTTCAAATTCTGGCTCTGCCACATATTAGCTATTTATACTATCTATGTTACATAACCTCTCTTCCTTGGTTTTCTCATCTGTAAAATAGGAATAATAACTATATACTTCATAGAACAGTATCATTATAGACTAGTGGAATGA
Organism: Balaenoptera musculus; assembly: GCF_009873245.2. Classification (NCBI taxonomy): domain Eukaryota; kingdom Metazoa; phylum Chordata; class Mammalia; order Artiodactyla; family Balaenopteridae; genus Balaenoptera; species Balaenoptera musculus. Next base: position 135,190,836 of record NC_045785.1, read on the forward strand.
TGTATGTCAAAAAACTCTTAAAGAGGTCTGCGTATTATAGTCTGCCTTCTCTTTTGATATGGTGGGTGAACTCTGCCTGGGCTCCTATCTTAAACAAACCCATCTACTTGTGTTTTATATTCCATTTGCTCTTGTGTATTGAAGGACATTACTTCAGCCTTGTTTTCTTTCTTTTGCATCATCAAGTTTTCCCTCTGTACGAGGTCATGCCTATCAACATACTGTTTGATAACATGCTGTTATCTCAACCATCATAAAAGAACCCCTCTTTTGGCCCTACTCTTTTTAGCAACTACCTTGTTTCTCTTCTTTTACTTACAGCAAAACTTCAGAAAGTTGCCTTATCTTCATTGTCTCCAAGTTTTCTCCTCTGTTTTACTCTTGAAACCTTCTGTTAGGTTTTTGCTCCTACATGTCTGTGGACTGCTGTTATCAAGATCATCAGTGACTTCCACACTTCCACATTGCTAAATCCAATGTTTAATTCTCATTTGTCATCCTACTTGATCTCTCAGCATCACTGGACATCACTGATCACTTCTTCCTTGAAATTCTTCACTTGGCATCTGTCTAGGATACCATAAGTGTTTAGTTTTCCTCCTAAGTCTAGCTGCTCCTTTTTAGTTGTTTTTTTCCTAATCGACTCTCTGACCTCTGAACATCAGCAGGTCCTGGTCTCAGTGCTTGGATCTGTGCTTCTCTTTTCTTTATTTTTCTTTTCTTTTTTTCTTTTTCTTTTCTCTTCTTTTCTCCTCCACCCCTTTCTTTTTCCTTTTTTGTTTTTTAAATTTTTTGTTTATCTATATACAAACTAGGCAAGCTCATCTAGTCTCAGGACTTTAAATATGCTCTGTTGCTGATGATTCCCAAATTTATGTTTCTGGCCAGACTTCTCTGAACTCAGATTGATATCCAGCTGCTAACTCTGCACCTTCCCCTGGATGCATAATAGATTTCTTAAGCTTAATATATCCAAAAATGGAGCTAGGTAACTAACTAAATTGGGTCATGGTACACCCCTTAAACTTATTCCTGTGGTAGTCTCTCCATTTTAGTTAATCTTATCTTTCTGATTGTTCAGGTCCCAAATCTTGAGTCATCCTTGATCACTCTGTTTCTCTCACACCTTATATCTAACATTGTCTGAAATATAACCACTTTCTGCTACCACCTAGGTCTAAGCCCTCCACCATCAGTCTCTTGGTTGGATTACCGCAGTAGCTTTCTAACTGGTTACCCTGCTTCTGCCCTTCTTCTAATGGGTCTGTTTTCATCGCAGCTGTGAGAGTAACCTTGTTAAAATTTAATTTAGGTCATATCACTCCTTTGCTCAAAAATTTCTTATCTTATTCTTGAGTAAAACCTGAAGTTCTTACAATGAGCTATAAAGCCCTACATGATCTTGCCCTCGGTTATGTCTCTTGACCCTAGTTCTTACTACTCTTCTCTTTGTTCACTTCATTCACACTGGCTTCCTTGCTGTTTCTTAGACACTAAGTATGCTCCTGCCTCAGGGCCTTTGACTCACATTTACTTCTTCTTTGCCCAGAATGCAGAGCTCTATATGTATTTTAAAGTACATTTATCCAGATCTGTGATTGAGATTAATTTTCAAATTTATATGTTCTGTTTATTTCCCCAGGTTGGAATTTAAAAATTAGTGAGTAGTAACTTATGTGTGTGTATGTGAAATACGTTGACAAGTTTCACTAGCATAATCATAAAAGGGCCTAATTTAGGAATATTGAGTATTTTATAAAGTTTTACGCTAGAAGGTCATGAATGTCTCAGTTAAGTAGGAATTTTTTTTTTTTTAAAGATTTATTGATTGATTGCTATGTTGGGTCTTCGTTTCTGTGCTTGGGCTTCCTGCAGTTGTGGCAAGCGGGGGCTACTCTTCATCGCGGTGCGCGGGCCTCTCACTATTGTGGCCTCTCTTGTTGCGGAGCACAGGCTCCAGACGCGCAGGCTCAGTAGTTGTGGCTCACAGGCCTAGTTGCTCCGTGGCATGTGGGATCTTCCCAGACCAGGGCGCGAACCCGTGTCCCCTGCATTAGCAGGCAGATTCTCAACCACTGCGCCACCAGGGAAGCCCCAGGAATTTTTAAATGAAAAGGAGTCTGTGAAAGTGCTCACCTCTGAGATTGTATAAATGCTGTGATCTAGCTTGGAAAGTATTACTGTGGCAGCGTCTTCTAGTTTGTGAAAGCAGGGTGAATTTCTCAAGGATTTCCTGAAAAAGATAACAAAGAATTGGAACCTAACATCGGAGTAACGGTGATCTCTAGACTTTGCTGTAAGAGGACTTGGCATTGTAGTCTTTGGGTCAAAGAAATAGCATCAGTGAAGGTTTCTCTCTCTCTGCCTGAATCATATACTTTACACAGATTTTTCATACTGTGGGGGAGGATGAGTGGGTAGGTAGCAATTGTTATAATATTTGCTATATATGTTTCTGCTTTTCAGATGATAGCTCTATGAAAGAAAAACCTGCTGAAAAAAGTAAAGAGAAGAAAGTGGTCAAGCCAGTACGAAAAGTCCAAAAGGTAGCACAGTTATCAAGTCCAGAATGCAAAACAGGTTGGTTTTCTCAATATCAGGCCCATCCTAAAGTTACATATTAGTGAAATGGCATCTACATGGAAATAAATGTTCTCATTATTCGACACATGCAAAAATTCAGTATATTTTATGTATCATTTTGTATATGTGTGTTTGATTGAGGTATAATTGACATAGAGTAAGTTAAACATATTTAGAATGTATAGTTTGATAAGTCTTCATGTATGTGTATACTCATCAAACCATATATTCACCATGATGCTGAATAATGCCCCCCTCCAATTTTTTTCTATCATTATTTTTAATAGAAATTAACCAGATTAAAGGTAATGATTTTTATGTAGTGAACTTTTATATACAAAGGGATGGCTTATGACTGTAGCTAAGTTCCTTCACTCATTCTCGTAAGAGAATAAATGTTGCACAAGAAAAGTCTGGCAGTCCATGCTAGTAGTGGTCACGCTGGACTCTGAATAAATCAAGAAGGGGGAAAAAGAGAATTCCCTAGTTCCATAGTGATTAACATTTCAGGCTTGATCCAGATTGCCTGGGATTTATAACCTGACTCTGTCATGTCTAGCTTTGTTCCTTTGGTAAATAAGTTAATTTTGGTATCCTTTGGTTTCCCCATATGTAAATGGGAAAGCAGTAGTTACTTCTCTCATAGGTTGTTGTGAGAACTAAAATAGTTAATACCAAAAGTACTCAATATAGTACCTGACACATGGTAAGCACTCAATTGTTAGGTGTAATTCCACTACTACTGATTATTGTTATTTCTAGCTATATTGAAAATGGCTATTTAGTATGTCATATTTAAGTCAATGAGTAATTTGGGTCAAGAGAAAGTGGAGAAAGTTGGGAACTTGTCACTTTCAGTTTGGAGACATTCAAACATTCATTCATTATGCAAATATTTTTGAGCACTTGCTATATGTGTGGCACTGGGGTATTCTAAGCTTAGGCAGTACAGTGGTGAGGAGGATGCACATAGCCCCTGCCCTCTTGGAACTTATAATCCTGTCAGGAAAAGAGTAGATATGTAGTTACAGTAAAGAGTAATGAATGTAGGATAGGGAACTTACGAAGTCTTATAGGAACAGGGAATAGGAGTGACGGGGCACTGTTTTCTGACCAGGTGCTTGTTTTTCTGGTCATAGACTAATCAGAAGAGTGTCAAATAACTTACTTTGTGACGCCCATTGTTAACTGTAGATGTCATACAAGAATGACCCTGGCTGTATACAAATAAAAAAATAAAATTTTATAGGAACATGAATTATCTGAATGTAAACTACACTAATTCTTACATTAAAAAAATATAACAAAGTATTTTTCATGTGATATTAGTTGTCAGGGGCATAGTTTGAAGTGAAGCACTGGGACCACTATAACTTACAAATACTGATCTTGGATTGTATTTATCCAGTTTTGTGGTGGGCTAATTCCCATGTGTGTACTGTGGCAGTGACCAAGACAGAGAGTCATTAAACTGTATTAAAGCTGTATTAAGAGTTTATCTATAGTGAAAGTCCTCTTTTTCTACCAATGACTGCATGAGACTATTCCAGAAAGCCAGAATTCAGAAATAACCACCCAGCATATTTGGAAGCCAACATTTATAAATAGCTACCCAGTATATTCGTGGTTGCTTGCTCCTGATTCAGAAAATTAAGCTGAAATTGAAGAGAAGCCTGCTCTCTCATTTTGCTTAAGAACATAAAGTTTCTTTTTTTTTTTGCAAAATGAAACAAAAGTTTATTTTCTGCAATACTTTCTGTAAATTACAAAGGCGAAATGCTAAACTGCAGCATATAACTTGTCAATATTTAACCAGAGCACTTGTAATAAATATGCATCCTGAAACAAGATAAAAGGCTACACTTTGTCAGGCGTCCTACAGAATGTCTCAAGTTGTACACTCCGCAGCATTTCTGTGCGGGGGTGGGAGGGGGTGGTATTTTTTTTAAATTATAAATCAATAAAATAGTATCACAGAAAGCTTGGAAAATAGAAGAAGACAGATTAAAAACCACTGCCCTTACTTAAACAAAGTACTAGTATTATTTTGTGTATTTCCTTACAGTAATTTAAAGATCAGTAGTAGGTGATTGTAGCTGTTGTATCCATAAAATTTTATCTTTTTCTCTTAGCATCTTACGACAAGAATATTTCTGTTATTTCTTATAGAAATTGTAATTTGAAGTGGCCACACAGTACTCCTTCTAGTAGAAACATAGTTTAACTATCTACCATTCAATGTTTAGGTTACTTCTGATATTATAAAAAATTATACAGTGAACATTTTCATTTATTTTTTTTTTCTTTCTGTTGGATACATTTCTATTACTTGGATTATTTGATCAAGGAAAATGAGCACTTTGACATATAATACTATTTTTTCTTTTTTTTAGAGAAACTATATCCATTGATATTTCAACAAGCATGGTATAAGTATGATTTTTATAAGAGTGATTTTTATTGTAATTTTACCAGCTTTGGCTATGAATATAAAAGTATTTTCTTCTAATTTAATTAGGTTTAAAGTGCTACTTCATTATTTTCATTTCCATTACATTTCTTATATTGCTTTGCATTTAAACACTTACGTATTTATTTCAGTTTTTTAAAATGGTTTCTATTTTGTAAATGGTCTTTCACGGCATTTTTTGGTTTTTATGTTACCGTCTGTTTTGAAATAATGGTCTAATGTTAATTTTTTTACAATCTGAAGCTAATAAATGAAAATTTTTTCTCTTGGTAAACAGCTGTATTTATTGAAATATACTTTTATTTTTATGAAGTTTTATAATGAGGGCAATTTAAAGTGTTGATGATATTTGCTTTCTGAATGTCATTGTTTTATGCATTAAAAAGTAGTATGTAGTTTTGTTATATATCTGTAAAATATGTGAAATTCCCTGTAATACCATCCCCTTCAAAGGTAATCACTGTTAACTATTTGTTATATGTTTCCTTAAATTTTTTTTCTATGCTTAGCTTAAGTCATTTGTTCATTCAGCAGACATACATTTTACTATGTGTCAGGTACTGTGCTAGTTTTGGTAAACCAAACACTTATTATAGTTAAGACATATTATTGTTCTGTGCCAAATTGTTAGATTCAGTGCCCTGGTTCTTGAGGTTTCAGAAATCATTAGTATTTGGTACTTAACTTTCAAAGCATTTTACACTTAGTATTTGAGGTGTGTGGGTAAGTCAAGATTTAAACAAACTGTTCATTAATTTTGGGGACTTAAGTTTAAAAATAAAATTAGATTGTAAACCTTTTGACTTTGGTGTAAGATAAGCAAAAGATTAATTACAAATATGTGTATGGTTGAGTAAGATGTACTTTTTTTTTTTTTATATCTTTATTGGAGTATAATTGCTTTACAGTGCTGTGTTAGTTTCTGCTGTATAACAAAGTGAGTCAGCTATATGTATACATATATCCCCATATCACCTCCCTCTTGAACCTCCCCTATCCCACCCCTCTAGGTGGTCACAAAGCACCGAGCTGATCTCCTTGTGCTATACATCTGCTTCCGCTAGCTATCTGTTTTCCATTTGGTAGTGTATATATGTCAGTGCTACTCTCTCACTTCGTCCCAGCTTCCCGCCCGGCCCCATGTCCTCAAGTCCATTCTCTACATCTGTGTCTTTATTTCCGTCCTGCCCCTAGGTTCATCAGAACCATTTTTTTTTTAGATTCCATATTTATGTGTTAGCGTATGGTGTTTGTTTTTCTCTTTCTGACTTACTTCACTCTGTATAACAGACTTTAGGTCCATCTACCTCACTATAAATAATTCAGTTTCATTTCTTTTTATGGCTGAGTAATATTCCATTGTATATATGTGACACATCTTCTTTATCCATTCATCTGTCGATGGACACTTAGGTTGCTTCCATGTCCTAGCTGTTGTAAATAGAGCTGCAATGAACATTGTGGTACATGACTCTTTTCGAATTATGGTTTTCTCAGGATATATGCCCAGTAGTGGGATTGCTGTGTCGTATGATAGTTCTATTTTTAGTTTTTTAAGGAACCTCCATACTGTTCTCCACAGTGGCTATATCAATTTACATTCCCACCAACAGTGCAAGAGGGTTCCCTTTTCTCCACACCCTCTCCAGCATTTATTGTTTGGAGATTTTTTAAGATGTACTTCTGAGAGCTAAAATTTAAGTTGGAAATTCAATCCTATATATATATATATATTTTTTTTTTTTTTTTTTTAGGTAGCAGTCATCTGATAAGTACATCTTCTTGGCGAGATGGACAAAAATTAGTAAAGAAAATTCTGGGACCTGCACCTAGAATAGAGCAAAAAGAGCGAAGAATAGCATCAAGTGACAGAAGTGGAAGAGAAAGAACTACTAAATCTGGTGAGTAATTAAATTAGTAAATTAAATTACTCAACCATTAAAATTGTTGAGCAAAGCAATTAAAAGTTGCTTGTGTAAGTACTTTGAGAGGTGAAAATACTCTTTTAAGAATGCTCTTAAGACTTTGCATTATAATTGTGAATGTAGCTCAAAAAAGAAGAAATTAGGCTTGTCTGTGGATAATTTCCATATATAGATGTTATGATGATCTTTATTAAGAATTCTGTTTGTGTTATATTAATTACATTTAACTGTCATTATGAATAAATAGCAAAGCATCATGTAATCAAATCTTGTTAGACCTTTAGGGACCTTTAGAGAATCAAGTCCAATCTGTCTTATCTCCACAGACATAAACACAAGTAGACATTCACAAGGTTGGATTTTTTTGTTGTTGTTTGACAGATTAGGAAACAGGCCCTGAGAGAGAAGTGAGTTTTCTCAAGGGTATACAGTCAGTGGGTGACAAAATTTGATCTAGATCCACAGGTCTTTAGTTTGACCCTCAAGTCCATTGCTGTTTTCTTTTTGAAACATCTTGAGTGCCATTTGAAATAACCAGTTACTTTTTCACTAACGAACACTAATTTTGGGAAATGAAATATAAATACCTACAAACCTGCTTTCCTTTCCAATGGCAAAAATTTGCCTGAATTTGAGCTTCTGGAATGGATTCAGTAAGAGATGCAATTTGGTATATAGAAGTCAATATATATTTTGTGTTTGTTCCTCTTCACTTTCATCTAGCTTATAAATAAACTCACACCGTCCTTAGCCTAAAATTAAGCCACATCAACAAACATTTAGATGATAAAATGATTGTTTTTCTATATATTTAATTTTTTCTATTATTCATTGGAGAGTTGTGGCAGCCTATAACATTGTCAGTTTTTTAACAACTATTTGAGGGTTTGGTGAGGGAGAGAAATAGTAACATTAAATATGCATATGGGAGAGAAATAGTAATTATTCATATAGTTAAATATTCATATCAACAGCAAGATACGTCCTTATTTCAGAAATATTAAAAGATGCACTTTTTTTTTGAAAGGCTATTTTTAAAAAAAATTATTTATTTATTTATTTATTCTTGGCCGTGTTGGGTCTTCGTTTCTGTGCGAGGGCTTTCTCTAGTTGCGGCAAGCGGGGGCCACTCTTCATCGCGGTCCACGAGCCTCTCACTATTGCGGCCTCTCTTGTTGCGGAGCACAGCCTCCAGACGCGCAGGCTCAGTGGTTGTGGCTCACGGGCCTAGCTGCTCTGCGGCATGTGGGATCTTCCCAGACCAGGGCTCGAACCCGTGTCCCCTGCATTGGCAGGCAGATTCTCAACCACTGCGCCACCAGGGAAGCCCAAAAGATGCACTTTTTAAAAATGCCGAGGAAGTATAGTTTCTAAGAGTATTGAAATTCTTCTCTTACTGTTTTTCTTTCCTTCTAAGATATTCCTTAGGAGACTTTATAGGATATTTGAATTTGAGTTTAAGATACAGCGAAATTCCTAATTTTCTCCTTAGTGTGATAAACCTTAGGAATGAATATAGAATTTTAATACATCACTAACAGTTCATACTTTGTAGGCGGTCATATTGGAAGAGCAGAATCGGATCCCAGATTGGATGTTTCACATAGACATCTTCCACGAAACTCAGAACGTTCAAGAAGTAGAGCTCGGTCAGAAAATAATGTAAAGAAATTAGTTCCATCTCTTCCAGATAATAAACAGGAGGAAAATGCTGCCTTAAATAAGGACTTTTTACCTGTTGAAATTCGTGGAATTCTTGATGACCTACAGCTGGATTCAGCAGCTCAGGCTGCAAGGCAAGAGACAGGAGAGTTACAGAATCAGAAGCCATCAGCATCAATACAAGCTCCTAGGAGTCATAGCCCAATAAAAAGAAAACCTGACAAAATAACAGCTAATGAAGATCCCCCTGTTATTTCCAAAAAGCGTCACTATGATACAGATGAGGTACGACAGTACATTGTTAGACAGCAGGAGGAAAGGAAGAGGAAGCAAAATGAGGAGAAGAAGGCTCAAAAGGAGGCCACGGAACAGAAGAACAAACGATTACAGGAGCTCTACCGGAAACAGAAAGAAGCCTTTACTAAAGTGAAAAATGTGCCTCCTTCTGAGCCATCAGCAAATAGGCGACTGCAGGAAACTTACTCCAAATTGCTTCTAGAAAAGTCATTGCTTGAAGAGCCAACTCATCAACATATGCAGGAAACACAGGTAATAGTAGTGACAGAAATACAAAGGGAAGTAATTCACAGTTAGGAAAAACTTACTTGCTATACTATTTAAAAATTACTCACCATTCCTAATATTCAGACATATGCTCAGACAGTATTTATAATAATGATGGCCTTTCATGAAGTTTATTCTAGATAAATACGATTGAAAATAAGTGCTCAGTTAGTTTCCTAGAGTGATTGTTACTGATCTCTCATCACTGCTGTTATATCCTTGCCTAGTTTTTACTGTATTACTGAGCAAAGTTAGACTGTATTAATAATGAAAAGCCTAGTTTTGTTATCTGTGTTGAAATTAGAGAATATCCTACTTTAGTGTGCTAATTTTATGACTATTGCTATTGTTTTTAAGGATAAGAATAACATTTGAGTCTGTACCATATACCACATACTGTTTTAAATGTTTTACAGGCTTAAGTTTCAGTAAATTCTCACAACCCTGAGAAGGGTAGGTACTACTAGTATTTCCACTTATTAGGTGAAAAAACTGAGGTTTAGAAAGAGTATTATTTCCTCCGAATTATGCAGTGTGTTAGGTGCCTTTGTTGGATTTCAGGTGTAATTTTGCTGTTAACTGTAATGGCTGCTTTTAAGACAAACTAAATTTGAATTGGTTTTATTTGAGAGAAAAAAGCTCCTGCATTTCGTGATCTTTGTAAAGTTGAAGCAACTTAATATTTATCTTATGTGCTCCTTGAATATATCTTTATGATGTGAGTCAGATAACTTTGATGTCCTTTTTTCTTAGACCAGACCAGGGTATCAGCCATCTGGAGAATCTGACAAAGAGAACAAAGTGCAGGAACGTCCCCCAAGTGCATCTTCCAGTAGTGACATGTCTCTGTCAGAACCTCCACAGCCTCTTGCAAGGTAAAAAGGGGGGAATGAAAGATGATTAAGGTTCTTTCTTTCCACGATATTAGTATAGTGGTCTATGCTCAGTGAATTTTATTGATTGACCTTCTTGTGAAGAAGAGGTTTATTTAGAAATGGGTTAATATCTTCTGATGGATACTTAAGCATGGTATACATCTATACTTACTGCATGCTCTATTCTATTGTTCAACTCTTGCCTGTTCTTTAATATCTGGTGTAAATATCAGTTCCTTCTGGGGATCACCTGCAGTTGGAAGCACTCTTGCCTTCTCTGACGTAAACACAGATAAATGTTTGTCGGATAAATGAATCACAGTGAAATTAATATTTTTAAGTATTTGTGTTGAATATTTTTTTAAAAGGCATTTCTGTATCCATAACTATTCAAAATTTCTTCATATGACTCTTATATCAACATATCTTACCTCTCAAAAACTATATTTGGATATGCATATGAACACACGGACGAGGACTAAAAAGGGATTTGATTTGAATTCAGATTGGTGAATGAGGGCTATTTTACCTTAAATTAAGAAAAAAAAATTTTTTTTGCTGTAAAGTGTGCAGTAAAGCAAAAAGAAAAAAATAACAAAAAACTATTTGTCCATGAAAGTTAAGATGATTTTCAGATTACATGGTTATAAGTTATACTTTGAAATAACCGTTTTGGGAATAAAAATCAAGTCACTTAACCAGTTTTGGGTTAATACATTTGATCCTCTCGCCCCCTTGCTGCCCCCCTCACCTCCCAAGAGAATAATAATATTGATAAAAATAGCTAACATTTATTGTTTGTTACGTTTCAGGCTCTGATCTAAGTACTTTGCCTATATCATTTTATGTAATCCTTGTAATTCTTTGAGTTCTCTCAGTTAGTTTATGCTTAAAAGCACAGCATTTCTTTTCCTTGCCCTTCATGTTCCATCATTCTGCATTAGCTACCCGGAAAACTCCAAATTACCTATCTGACCTTGAAGACCTTGAAGATCTAGCTCAAAAGTCAATTTCCTTGGCTATCAGAGTTCATTGTTCCCTATCTATACCCTATTGAACTTTATATATCTTTATATTAGTACTTAACGACATCATGTTTAGCTGTTTATTCGTCTCTCATCCCTGCTAGATCTTCTGAAACTGAAGAGTAAGGATTAGGTCGTAACTGGATTAAATCTTTCCATTTTTGTGTACTGCTATTCCTCTACCATCAACATAGAGCCTGCCACAAAATTGTCATTCTAAATACTTGAATTTAAAGATCTTGGGTTTTTACTCAGCAGTACCCTTTTATTTATAACTTCCTTTTTATTTCTGTTACTACTGCTACTACCAGCTTAATTTGGGCACTAATAACCTCACACCTTGCATTTGTAATAGTCTATATTTTGTGATATAGAATCTATTCACTAGTCTTCCTTTATTCTACTTTCATAGCAGTCATTCAATATACAAGACTGCTACCACATAACCTTCAACCAAACCTTGTATTACATGCCTTTCATTTCCCTTATCACCCTGGTTACCCTCCTCCAGATGATTTTTTTTTAACTTAATTGGTAGGACTTCATATTTATTCATACTAGTTTGGTCTAAGGTTGCAGCCTGTCTAAATAACTTTGAATCATAATTTGATAATTTGTTGGGTTAGCCATGCCTCCTAACTTTCTGTCATCTACAGATTTGATAAGCATGTCTTCATGTCATCAATCCAAAAATAATGGACAAGACCAAGGACAAAACCTCATGTTATTTTTTCTAAGGATCTTCTAATAGTTAACACCAGTCTTTAACCTTTGTATAGTATTCCTTAATATACTATACAAGGGAGGTTGTCTATAATCTGGAAATATAAGTGAATTATATAATGTCATCTAGGACATCTTTATTCTGTTTCTAGCCTTTAAGGATGCCCTATCAATTTTTCTTATAACTGGATTGTAATAATCTCATTTCTTTAGTATGTACAATGTTAAACATAACTGTTTGGTGTTTATTAAATGTGTGTTGGTTAGAGTAATATCATGCCTACAGTCTTAAGCATTTCTCTTTTATGTAACATTATTTTTAAACAGAAAGGTAGAGCCAATATTGTAAAAAATTTTGTCCACAGAGTTTTAAGGGTTATAATGCCTTCTCCTCAATAGTTTAAAAAATGTGTCTTAGTTGAAGAAAGCTGTTTACAAAACAGTATGTATGATAAGATTTCATTTTCGTGAAAATAACATGAAACACAACATACATGTAGAAAAATGTTTAGAAAGATATAATTCTTTTTTTAAAAGTTTATTTATTTATTTATTTATTTATTTATGGCTGCATTGAGTCTTCATTGCTGCGTGCAAGCTTTTCTCTAGTTGTGTCGAGCAGGGGCTGCTCTTTGTTGCAGTGCACGGGCTTCTCATTGCGGTGGCTTCTCGTTGCAGAGCACAGGCTCTAGGCGTGCGGGCTTCAGTAGTTGTGGCACGCAGGCTCAGTAGTTGTGGCACACGGGCTTAGTTGCTCTGCGGCATGTGGAATCGTCCTGGACCAGGGCTCAAACCCATGTCCCCTGCATTGGCAGGCGGATTCTTAACCACTGCGCCACCAGGGAAGTCCTAGAAAGATATAATGAAATAGTGATAGTGCCTCTTTCTCATTGGTTAGCTATGAGTGATATATATCTTTTTTATCCTTTGTCTGTCTGTCTTTTTTTTTTTTTTTTTGCAGTGGCTATGCATTACTCTTATAATCAGAAAAAACAAAACTTAAAAGAAAGGTGGCTTAGTTTTGAGGTCCTGTGTTAACTAACATATTGTAACTTTTATTTCCAGAAGGGATTTGATGGATCCTACATGGATGCAGCCTGACAGACTGAGTCCACGAGTCCACCATTCTCAACCACAGCCTCTTGTTGGAACAGCTGGAAATTTACTTTCCCATCTCTTGAGTCTAGAGCATGTAGGAATTTTGCATAAGGATTTTGAATCCATTTTACCAACTAGGAAGAATCATAATATGGCTTCAGGGCCATTAACTTTTACACCTCAACCATATCTGACCTCACCAGCTGCTCATCCAGATGCCTTGTTAAAACCTACTGCTAGCCAATATAAGAGTAAACTGGATCGTATTGAAGCCTTGAAAGCAACAGCTGCTTCTTTGTCCAGCAGGATTGAAAGTGAAGCTAAGAAATTAGCTGGGGCTAGCATTAACTATGGGTCAGTATGGAACACTGAGTATGATGTGCAGCGAACACCCCAAGAAGATGGACATTGGACCAAGGCTATAAGTCCACCTGTGAAAGAGGATGCAGAAGATGTTTTCTCTGCTCGAATTCAAAAGATGCTGGGAACCTGTGTATCTCATGCAACTTTTGATGATGATCTTCCTGGTGTAGGCAACCTTAGTGAATTTAAAAAGCTTCCTGAGATGATAAGACCTCATAGTGCCATATCAAGCTTCAGAATGAGATCCCCTGGTCCCAAACCAGAAGGGCTGCTGGCACAGTTGTGTAAGAGGCAGACTGACTCTTCTAGCTCTGATATGCAAGCTTGTTCTCAAGACAAAGCCAAAATGTCTCTTGGTTCCAGCACAGATTCAGTGAGTGAAGGGCCTCTTCTTAGTGAGGGTAGTCTCTCTGAAGAAGAGGGAGGTCAAGATGGACGGTCCCCTTTGAAGTTAGCAGAAATCTTAAAAGAAAAGGAATTTTGTGCTGGAGAAAGAAATGCTTATGAACCCATCAAAGAGTTTCAGAAGGAAGCTGAAAAATTTTTGCCACTCTTTGGGCCCATAGGTGGTACACAGAGCAAAGGGCCATGGGAAGAACTGGCAAAGGGAAGTCCACATAGTGTCATTAATATTTTTACAAAATCATATAAATTATATGGAAAAGGTGAGAAAAATAAGTAACCCTTGTAATATTTGTATGTTATCTTAAGATAAATTATTTCATAATTCTGTACAAGATAATACTTAACTATAAATTTTCATCATTCATTACAAGGATAGTAGAGATTTATTATTGTCCAAATTAATCTGAGTTATCTGCAAGCTTCAACTAGAGTATTCTCATTTAATCTTTAAAATTTTAGTTTTTAGCTGTTATTGTCATAAAACAGTGGTTGGTGGTTATAGAAATTTTGGTCTAATTTAGAGAAATTCATAGGTGATGTTCAGGATTGGTATGTATCAAGTGTATACTAGGTTTACTGTGACCAGAGTTATATATTTAGATAGAAAATAAGTATATTTCTTAAAACAGTGATTTGTGTGTGAATCACTGGGAATATAGTGGTCAAGAATTGAGAGGGGCAACTGCAGTAACATTTCTAATGTGGAAACAGATCTATTACTGTTTGTCAAAACTAATTTTAAAAACAGACTTCGAGAGTAGTGTAGCTATATATTTGGGTCCTGAAACAATAACTTTTAAAGTTCCCTTTTTATCCCTGAAATCCTGCAACACAACTTTTCCTTTTCTGTGGTGGCCTCAATTCCTTCAAGTCCCTTTCTCTGTTCTTCTACTGTAGGTGGATTCTACACATCTTATGCTAGTATAACCTTAGAATTCCCAGGTTGGAGAGTGAGGCTGAGCCCTAAGTCAGCCATGGATACTGTGGTTTTTCATTTCCATTCTACATAGTGAGCAACTTATCTGACAAATGAATTGATTTCATCTGTTCAGCTTATGCTTAATTGGGTATCCCATTGCATTTTCCTAGAATTTATATTTAGCCACTTCAGTATGATCTTGTGCAGACCTGTATGTGCTATTGATCTCTTTTGTTTAACACTTATTTCTATAGGTGATAATTTTAAAGTTCTTTGGATACTAAAGTTCTTTTGGTTAAAGCAAAGTGCTTTTAAATCAACCCCCTCAATTTTTTTTCACAAGAAAGTTGGATTTGTTCTTAAATCCTTCTGTTAGATTTTCATTAAGATATTATACTGAAATGTTTAGAGTTGAAATGATATGTTATCTGGGATTTGTTTCAAAGTAATATTTGGGGAGAGTTACAGATGGAGGGAATAGGAAGTTTAATTGAAACTAGATTGGTCATGTGTTGATAATTGTTAAAGGTAGGTGATGGATGCACTGGTTTCATTGTATGATTCTCTCTACTGTCATGTATGTGTGAAAATTTCCCTAATAAAAAGTTAAAAATGTACTGTTAGGTATAAAGATTAACTTGAAAAGAAGCCCTAATAAAAGCAAACTAAAATGTCCCTAAATCCGTGTTGTTAATCTCCAGGTTATGGAAAGCGTTGCTTATAGTTTTTTAAATTTTTGTTTTAAAACACATTTCAATTATTACTTTTGACAGGATTTGAAGACAGGTTGGAAAGAGGAACATCAGCATCACGGCCTTTGAATGCCATCACAACCCCTCTAAGCAGCATTTCATATGAAGATGATTTTGTCTCCTCTGCAGGGAGTGGGACTTTGACAGAAAAAAAGTCAGCTCTTGAACCCAAGTAAGAAGAATATGTTGACAGTATGGAGCAAAATCTGAAGAGTGAGAAAAATGTACAAATGAGAACTATGGTCTGAATATTAGTCAAATTTTCCTTGTTTAAAGATAGCATAGTGGTTATTAAGAGCTTGGGCTCTGGATCCAGACTGTGTGGGTTTAAATACTGGCTCTCCTAATTATTAGTTGTTTGTCTTTGGGCATATTGCTTAATTTCCCTGTGCCTCAGTTTTCTTCTCTGTTAAAGTATTACAAATATTCAGTGAAATACAAAGTATGTAGAACAGGGCCTGGCACATAATAAGCAAAATACAGGTTGTTATATCAATCTGTGAATCCCCAGTAGAGGTTAGTATTGGGAAAACTATCCCATGGTATATTAATGTGAGATGATTAAGAAATGGTTTTCTGTGATAGAATTGAAGATGACTAGATAGACCCTTGACTTCATGATCCTCAGTAATCAGTACATTTTTTTATAATTGGGATAACATCTAAAATTTTGCAAATCTTTGAAAAATAGCAGTATTATAACATTAATACTTATTGAGCACTTAATGTACAAGGCCCTGAGAGGACTGAGTGGGCTTTACCCGTATTAACTCATTCTTACAATAGCCTGATATAAGTATTTTTGTTATTATTCCTACTTGAGAGAGGAAACTGAAGCACTAATGTTGTTACTTGTACAGCGTCATATAGTAAGTGAATCAGATTTTGTCAGAGAGAATTTCCTCCCTAAATTTTGTTACCGTATAAAATAATCTGTAATTACTCACATGCAGTGTAACTTTCTTCACAAATTACAAATTGTAATGCACATAAAATTATTGGATGATCTTTTAAAAATTAGTTATATCTAGCTGGATTAATGAAAATAAGTATTATTAAGATTATAGCAGGAGAAGTATAATTTTAAATTTTGAACTTTAAAGAAAAGACTAATTTTTAAATCAAGACTTGCAAGAATTTAATTGTGTTGATGTTTAATATCACCAGTCAATATGATTTATTGCATTTTATTTCTCAGTTGAAGTAGAGCATATTAAATTATTGTTCCCTATAAGATTATCAGAAGGAAAATAATAAATTATAAATTTGAATAGAAATTGAAGTCACATTTTTCAGTATCCAACATTATATTTTTTTCTCTTATGTGTCTGAATTACCCGTTTTTATTGGTTTCACTTCAGTAAAAAGCTGCCTGAGACTTTTCTCAGTAGTAAATTGAGTCATAGGCAATGATCCAGGTTTCTGGTAGTAAGAAACCAAGAAAAGTTTGATTATAGTTATATTCTCCTTGTGACTAAATAGAATTTAAAATATCTATAGTTTGAGCTGTGATTTGAGACTTCTTATTTCTTGCTTTAACCACTATTACTTATTCTTTGACAGTATTGGTAGTAACAGTTTAGGCATTCAGGAGGATCATTCTAGCAGGAAGTCTGCCTATGATCTTTCCTCTGTGGATGTTACCTCCCAGCACTCATCAGGGGCCCAGTCTGCTGCGTCGTCTCGTTCATCTTCTTCTTCTAAAGGAAAGAAAGGAAAAAAGGAAAAGATAGAATGTAAGTGGAATTCTACATGGTAATTTTTTTCTCTTACCAGTGACTTTGTGATAGTGATCTAAAGTTATGATTTCATTTCGTAAGTTAGATGAATTTCTTTATGATAATGTAATTGGCTTTCATATTTATTTATCATTACAACAATACCTTTTGATATATGACATTATAAATCTTACGCTTAGTACAAAAGGAATACATTAACAATGATAAAAAATTAAGGATTGTAGATAAATAATCATGCAAGAAACATAAATCTCTATTGAGTCTTCTGCTCAGAGGTAACTACTATTAATGTTTTTGGTGCCTATTTTTCCAGTATATACATAAAATCAGGCACACTCCCACATACATTTTTATTTAAAAAACAGAAATGAAATCATATTGTCTTGCAACTGCTTTTTAAAAAACTTTATATCATGTACATTTCTGAGTGTTATTAAATAAATATAATACTCAAGTTTCCTTATCTATAAAATGAAGATGATAATAGATGCTTTATATGGTAATTTCGAAGCTTACGTGTATGTGTACATCTCATTTGCTCTGTAGGCCTAGAGGTGAGAAGATAACAGTAATTAGGCAAAGGCCTCTTAAGCTCACTGGATGGTCCCTAGGGAATGATTTTGCCTCCAAAATTATTTTTTCTGATAGTAAAAAATTGCTCATTGAGTTAAAAAAAAAGGGGGGGGGGAGAAATCTGTAAATATAGAAAATATTTAAAAATTAAAAATCACCTGTATTCCCTCTACCTAGAGATAACCAATGTTAACATTTTTTTAGATTTTATTTTAGTTTATTGTGGTAAAGTATACATAATGTAAACTTCATCATTTCAACCATTTTCAAGTGTACAATACAGTGCTGTTAAGCACATTCACAGTGTTGTACAACCATCGTCATTACCTAATTCCAGAACTTTTTCATCATCCCATGCTGAAACTCTGAACCCATTAAACAGTAATTTCCCTTTCCTTCCTTCCCTGAGCCCCCGTTAACCACTGTTCTGCTTTCTGTCTCTATGAACTTGACTACTCTAGGTACTTCATATAAGTGGCATCATGCAATATTCGTCTTTGTGTGTCTGGCTTATTTCATTTCGCATAACGTCTTCACATTTCATCCATATTGTAGCATGTGTCAGAATGTCCTTCCTTTTTAAGGCTGAATAATATTCCGTTATATGTATATACCACGTTTTGTGTATTCTTTCATCAGTTGATGGATATCTTGGTTGTTTCAACCTTTCGGCTATTGGGAATAATGTGGACATGAACACTGGTGTGCAAATACTATTTGAATCCCTACTTTCAGTTCTTTTGTGTATATACCCAGTTGTAGACTTGCTGGATCAAAAGGCATTTGTATATTTATTTTTTTGAGGAACTGCCATACAGTTTTCCATAGCAGCTACAACCTTTTACATTCTCACCAGTAGTGCACAAGGGTTCCAGTTGCTCCACATACATACTAAAATAACCCTTGTTGTTTTCTGGGTTTTTGTTTTTTTTGAAGAACAGACATTCTAATGGATGTGAAATGTTAACATTTTTAGTAAGAATCCTTCCAGACAATCAGTAGGCGTATGTAAATAGAAAACGTTACATGTACAAGATCACATTTTATGTGATATTTTTTTCTGTTAATGGGTTACAGATACCTTTCTATGTTAGTAAATATGGATAACCCTTTGTAGTGACTACCTAGTGGTCTGTTATTTGGATAAATTGTAATTTATTTAGCCAATTCCCCATTGCTAGACATTTAGGTTCTTTTTTTTTTTTTTCCTATTATAAACACTGCTGCATTGAATATCCTTACAAATGCATCTTTATGCATTTGATCTGGTTCTTTCCTTTAAGAGAAAATCCTAGAAGGGAGATAATGGGACACTGAGTATGCCGTGCTTAAAATTTGGATACATTTTGCCAAATAGTTCTTCAGAAAACTAGTGCCACTTTATACTTCCAATGTGAGAGTGCTAGGAATAGATTCTTTTTAAATCATTAACCTAGTATAATTCTCTTGCAGATTGGAAGTGTTCTGAAAGTCTTTGGCAGGAACGTTAGACATCATTTTATCAACACTTCCCAAAGCCTGTCTTTTCTTGTGAAATACTGATTCAGTGCAATAGGCTGTTTCATAAGTATTCTGAGGATAAAAGAGCTCCATGGTTCCATAAACTTGGGAAAAGCTTTTAGAGTGAAACAGGCTTCTTTCTTGCAGGATTCATCAACACTTTTTTTTTTCTTTTAATTTTTTCAGCTGTATTAAGAGATAATTGACAAATAAAATTGTAAGGTAATTAAAGTGTACATCGTGATGATTTGATATACATATATATTGTGAAAGAATTCCTTCCATCTAGTCCGTTAACTAACACATCCGTCACTATATATATATATATTGGTGAGAACATTTAAGTTCTACTCTCTTGGCAAATTTCAGTTATACGATACGGTGTTATCAACTACAGTCACCATGTTATACATTAGATCCTTGGACCTTATTTATCTTATAGCTGAAAGTTGGTAACCTTTTACCAATATCTCCCTATTTCCTCTACCCCTGACAACTACTTTTCTACTCTGTCCTTTTACGAGTTTGGATTTTTTAGATTCCACATATAAGTGATATTATACAGTATTTGTCTTCCTCTGTCTGACTTATTTCACTTAGCACAGTGCCCTCAAGGTCCATCCATGTTGTCACAAATGGCAGGATGTCCTTCTTTCTCATGGTCGAATAATATTCCATTGTATATATACCACCTCTTTATCCCTTCATCCATTGATGGATGGTTGTTTCCATATTTTGGCTGTTGTGAATAATGCTGCAATGAACATCAGAGTGCATATATATTTTCCAATTAGTGTTTTCATCTTCTTTGGATAAAATCCCAGAAGTGGAATTGCTGGATCATATGGTAGGTCTACTTTAGTTTTTTGAGGAACCTCCATACTGTTTCCCTTTAGAAAACTGTCTATTCAGTTCCTTTGCCCATGTTTTAACTGGATTGTTTGCTATTGAGTTGTGTGAATTCTTTATGTATTTTGGATATTAAGCCCTTATCAGGTATATGATTTGTAAGTATTTTACCATAGGTTGTCTTTTTATTTTGTTGATGAAGACAAAATTTGGAAGTTTTTTAGTTTGATGTCGTCTCACATATTTATTTTTGCTTTTGGTGCTTGTGCTTTTGGTGTTCATCAACACTTTTAATGTGCTAATATGGATTATTTATTTTAGGATGAGGATGAGGCTATAGTATGAAGTATTTTTCAAATTTATTTGACCACAGAATCAGTTCTTCAATCAGCATGTTACATTAGAATTCAGCAGAATACATTTTGGGAAATGCCAATCTTGCTCAGTTCTTTTATTTTGCAGTTGTTATTCTTTGTTATGTTAGTGTCTCACCTAAGGTTACTAACTAGTTACTGGCGAAGCCTAGATTCTGGCTTCTAACTCCTAAATCAAGTGTACCTTCTACTGCAATACCTTGTACAAGTTAAGATATCATGATATATTAAATATATGAGTATAAACAATATAATTCAGTATAGGTTTTAAAAATTATAATCTAAAAACTTGGTTAGATGAAATACAGGTACTGTTTTTGGCTTTCAGTTTCCCTGATCCCGCTCACAATGCCTTAAAAAAAACCCATATATTTTACTTTCCACAGCATCAACTTAAACTTAGTACTTTATCCCAAAGTTATAAGATGTGTAAATTTTGTTGTATATGCTCCATCTGGTGGTGAAAAAGATTGTCTGCATGCTCACTCAGCTCCTTCCCAATGTAGTGAAAATAGTTGGTAGATTAAAGTGGTAATCATAAGAAAAAATTATTTATCTTAATTTAACTTTAAAACATATAAATATACTTTCCTTTGGCAGTCTTTTAAACTGCGGGCAAACGTTTTCTTTGCATATAGGTCCCTTGTTTGGAGTTTAGATCTTTCTTGCTTAGACCATTGTATTGTCTACAATTTCTAGTTTTTTGAAATCAAGAACAATTTTTCAATTGTGTATTTATTTTCAAAAAAATATATTAAATGAATGAAGTGTTTTTATTATAAGAGTGCGTCTTTATTATGGAAAAATTAGAGATAAACAGTATTAACAGCTTGCTTCTAGCCTAGGGATCATGAATAGATTTTAGATTATAGAATTCTTTCTCATTGATTAATAATCGTCTAGATTATTTGTGTGTTTTTCTCCCCATTATGATAATGCAGTCAGCATATTTAATTCATTGTATATATCTTTACATAGCTTCCTAGGATGAATTACTATGAGTCAGGTGGAATTTCTGAGTCAAGGGCTTGGCTGGAAAATGATTTTTATATATTTTTTGAGTTGTCCTCAAGAAAGGATATATGAGTTTGCACTCCCATGAAAATGGTGTATGAGTATTATTTCCTGTGTGTACTGAGTGACACTCAAGGTTTCATTACTTTAAAAATATTTGCTAATCTAATAATGAAAAATGGCATCTCATTGAAGTGATTTGCATTTCTTTGATAGTTGGGTTTGATATTTCTCATATGGTAAGACTGTTCTCATTTTTCCTTTTTTAAACCAAATTTTAATGAAAAATTGTTACCTTATTACTATCACTACAGCATAATATGGCATAATTTTAAAATTTACCTATTTTTTATTGGTAAAAATAGCTAACATAAAATTTGCCATTTTAACCATTTTTAAGCATACCATTCAGTGGCGTTAAATTTGTTCACACTGTTTGCAACGAAGTTTCACTACCATAGATCTCCAGAACGTCTTCATCCTCCTGTACTGAAACTCTGTACCTATTAAACAGTGACTCCCTATTCCTCCCTCTCCAGCCCCTGGCAGCCACCGTTCTACTTTCTGTCTCTATGAATTTGACTAGGAAATTTAACCATTGTTAAATGTCCAGTTCAGTGGCATTAAGTACATTCACACTTTTGTGCAACTATCACCATTTTATCCATCTCCACAACTGTTTCGTTATCCCAGACTGAAACTCTATACCCACTAAATAATAACTCTCATTTTCTCCTCCCTTTAGCCCCTGGTAACAGCTGTTCTACTTTGTGCGTCTCTATGAATTTGCCTACTCTAGGACCTCATATAGGTGTATAATCATACAATATTTGTTCTTTTGTGACTGGATGGCTTATTTTACTTAGCATGATGTTGTCAAAGTTCATCCATGTTGTAGCATGTGTCAAAATGTCCTTCCTTTTGAAGGCTGACTAATGTTTCATTGTATGCATATACCATGTTTTGTTATTGCGGTCATTGCTGAAGTTACTTCTGTCTTTTGGCTGTTGTGATTAATGCTGCTGTGAACATGCGTGTACAGCATAATTGTTTTTTTCTTTACTTTTCCATTTTCTTTTGATCTTTAACCATATATCTACATTAAAAAAATTTTTTTAACTGTCATTAAAATGTGCACATGATTCTTTTTTCTGCTTTTTTTTTTTAACCTAGCAAATATTTTTCTGTGCTGCTATTGAAACATATCACCAAGGTGAACAATGCCCTAGACTTAGAGTCATGAGGCCTGGGTTTATGTCCCATTTCTGCTATCGACTGTGTATCCTTAAGTTATTTAGCCTCATAGATCTCTAGTTACCTCATCAGCAAATTAATTATATGGTACCCACTTCATAAGGTGTTTAAGAGCAATAAGGTAATATATATGCAGTGCATTTTAAATTACAGAGTGCTATTTAAATATTCAAGTTACTGTTATCTATGTAATATAGACAATTCTATTGTCGGAAATGTAGGTTGAAATTTTTTTTTAATTAACTTATTTTTGGCTGTGTTGGGTCTTCATTGCTGCGCACGGGCTTTCTCTAGTTGTAGTGAGCGGGGGCTACTCTTCGTTGCAGTGCTCGGGCTTCTCATTGCGGTGGCTTGTCTTTGTTGCGGAGCATGGGCTCTAGGCACGTGGGCTCAGTAGTTGTGGCTCGCGGGCTCTAGAGCACAGGCTCAGTAGTTGTGGCGCATGGGCTTAGTTGCTCCATGGCATGTGGGATCTTCCCAGACCAGGGCTCGAACCCATGACCCCTGCATTGGCAGGCGGATTCTTAACCACTGCGCCACCAGGGAAGTCCCGAAATTTTTTTAATTATAAAGTTATGCATTGAATGTCATGCACAATTTGTGTTTTGTTTGTTTCAATAATCTCCTTAAGATACCCCTGTAAGTAAGATTATTCTTAGTCAGAGAATATGAACAGTTTTATGAATCTGGCTACTTAGTTCTTGCCATAGAGTTTTTTGAAAGGATTATATAGTTCAGTTGGCAGTTGATACCATTTTTCTCTTACCTCTGGGTTTTATCCTTAAAAAATTTCCTTTTGGTTACTTTTTTATAGGGATAGAGTAGTACTTATTCTTGTTTAATATGTTTGTCTTTTTTTTTTAAACATTTGATCTAAGAACAATTTATTTTTTAATAGCCAGTGGGAGATATTAATGGAAGAAATTTCACTTTCCTTAAATGGAAGCGAAGAATGAAGAACTGCTTTATCTTAGATATGAAAAGCAAATTTTTTTTTTTTTAAAGAGGGAGAGGAAAGAGGGAGAGGAAAGAGGGAGAGGGAAGCAAATTTTTTTTTTAAATTAATTAATTTATTTATTTATTTATGGCTGTGTTGGGTCTTCGTTTCTGTGCGAGGGCTTTCTCTAGTTGCGGCGAGCGGGGGCCACTCTTCATCGCAGTGCGCGGGCCTTTCACTGTCGCGGCCTCTCTTGTTGCAGAGCACAGGCTCCAGACGCGCAGGCTCAGTAGTTGTGGCTCACGGGCCTAGTCGCTCTGCGGCATGTGGGATCCTCCCAGACCAGGGCTCGAACCCGTGTCCCCTGCATTGGCAGGCAGACTCTCAACCACTGCACCACCAGGGAAGCCCGAAGCAAATTTTTTTAAAGTCCATTTTAAGATATTCTGGTTTGTACTTTTTGTTATTTTATTGAAATCTAGGTATCAGTTCTCTCTTAGTAGCTTCTAATATTGGGAATCAGTTTTATAAGAAATTTACTTTACAGGGCTAGATTCACTCACTGGAAATATTCAGAACTCACTTCTTGATGAAGAAAAAGTACACTCTAGTTCAGAACGTGGCTCTCATCAAGGAAAGAAATCTGGAACCAGTAGCAAACTTTCTGTTAAAGATTGTGAGCAGACTCTTGACACTGATAGCACTTTGGAGGATCTTTCTGGGCATTCTTTGAGGTAAAGTAATGCATATTTTATACTGTAATTCATATTTAATTAAAGTTACAATATCATTGATGTTCAGAGAATTCACTTAATAAATTTATGTTTTTTTGTGGTTTTGTTCATAGCTCTAGTCATTATCTGTATTTTAGAATATAGTCATCTCTCACCTAAACAATTACAACCACTCACACAGGAATTCTCTGCCTCTAGCACAACCTACCTTTCTATTCTAAATGCCATTGCCACAGTTGTTTTCTTGACTCAATCCTTTGACCAAGCAACTACTCTCCTTAGGGTACTCTGGGAGCTCACAGTTACCCCACAGATCAACATTAAGAGCTTAACTTTATTTGAAGTGTTATCACTAGGCTACCAAAGACTATCTTATTTCCTTTGTTTATACAGTTTTCTTATCAACTGTATTCTTCCACTCTTTAAACACAACCGCTTAGTGTTCTTTTGGTATCATTGTTTATTTGTACCTCTGAACTTTTCTCTTCTGCTCAACTTATTAGATGACTCAAGCAGATTTTGAAATCTCACTCTTCCATTAATTATGGAACTTGTACACTCTGTTTTTTTCCTTCTTTTTAATATCATAATATATTATGCACTTAGCCTATTGCTTACACATAACTGTTGCTTTATGTACAGTTCCTACTCTGTCTCCATGACTTTTTATCTGCTGCACTGGTTTTGTCCTTCTGGAAACTTAAGCTCTGAGAAGACATGAATATTTCTTTTTTATTTTAAAACTATGTGCTTTTTCTAGTACAGTGTCACATACAGATAATCATTTTTAATGCTTTCATGTTGCAGATAATGCTGTATCATTAATACCATCATTGTTATGTTTAAAGTTGAATTTTAATTTCTTTGTCAATGATTTTGGAATTCAGAAAACTTTACCTTTCCTTAAGAGATACTCTGATGATTTAATTGGCAAAATCTACAAAGTTAAACATTTCTGAAACAGAATCCATAGCCAAATAAGTTGATAAATGCCCCATACTGTAGTCTAGACCCCCACTTTTCCACCTGTGGAGATTCACAGTGGATAAAACAATTTGAGGTTTTGATACAAAGGAGTCCAGATTTTTAAAAAATTATTTAACCTATTTTTTTCTTAACTTACATGGCTGTAGACACTGTCTGTCTCCACACTCTTTCCCTTTGTTTCCTTTTTATTTTTTGGAAAACTTAACTAACATCATTGGAAATGCTAATCTGGGGAAGTCTCTGCAGAACAAATATAAATTCGTCTTGTAAAACCGTAAGGTGAGATTCAGACAGAGTAGTTTGTTTTGATGTTGTGTTGGAATTCTTTCATGGAGACCTATTAGGAGACAGAAGTAATGATAATTCTTTTTATGTTCCATAAATGAAATTGTCAGACTGTTAAAAATGTATTTCTCTAAACCGTCAGTAGAAAATTAAAGGTCACTGGAAACAAGTGAGTGCCTCTCAAGACTACTTTTATTCAAATATTTAAATGCTGGTATAAGAGAAATGTTTACCTTTGAAAACTGTCTCATAGTTTTATTAAAGCTAAAAGTAAGCTTGCTTTAGTATGTTGAAATATGGTAACTGCTAACATGCTTTATAGGGTATTTGAGTAATTTAGTCAGTAAATAAATGGTTAGTGCAAGGCAGCATGCTTCTTGTTATGAGAAACAATACCTTTAATGAGCATGATTTCTCAAAGAGGGGCTAGACATGTGCCCGGTGTCCTTGAGTTGTTGTAATCAAACTGCTATGAGAGGTTACTTCTTAGGAAGTTCAGGAAAGAGCTATAGCATTAAAAAGTGGACAGAAACAAATGGACATATATAAAGTATTTAGAGATGGTTAGTATGAAAATTTTTTGCTGTGACTTTTTGGTTAAGAGGAATAACAAGTAATTTTTGTCATTTAAAAATTTTTAACACAAAATGATATTTTATTCTCTTTCAGAGACATATTTTAAGATATTTTTTATAAAATAGACTTGACCTTGCCTTTTTGTATGGTTGTAATTTTATTGCTATATAAGCTCCAAGTATTCTAGAGGATTTTGCCTGATACTACAATAAGTGATTCACGATAAATGTACATTGTAGAGGAAAGAGTTGAGTGCCAATTTAATCAAGAGACTCTTTTTGCATATTATTTTGGACAGGGTTTGTCCCTAGCTTGTTCCCCACTGTAAATCTAGCAATAAGAGGAGTAGTCATAGTCATTCACTCAGCACAGCGACTCTGTTAAATGAATAAATGCCTGAATCACAGCTTTTTAAGGCTAATGTTAATAAAGTTATGCATGTTGTTCTTATTAATTGTTTAGATGGTTCTTGAAGTAGTTTTCCTTTCTCTAATGTCTTTATGAAACAAAACTTCTAGTGTCTCATCAGACAAGGGAAGATCACAGAAAACTCCAACTTCTCCCCTATCTCCAAGTTCCCAGAAATTGTTGCAGTTTGACCTTCCAGGAACTTCATTAGAAAGATCTAAATCCTCAATAGTAGTGACTCCAACTATAACAGGATTTAAGCCTAATGCAACTTTTGCTGATACGAACCTGGCTGCCAGCAGAACAACGACAGAGATGGCTTCAACACCAGGCAAGTAGATCCATGCAGCTGTAATTTAAAAAATAAGATATTAATTTTTTTCCAAAAATTTCTTTTCTTTCAATTAAACCATAGAGAAATGTTGTTTCAAGTGAATGCAATTACTTTTTGAAGTAGTAAACAAAAATTGTGCCCGAAAATAAATACTGAAAAGCACAAGAGATTCAATAGTGGTGACTTTTCCCATTTTGCCAGCGTTATTCAAAAGACACTTGAAAAATGTATCCCATATATGTACTCCTAAGTGTTCATAGGTATATATGTATTATGTACACATGCATGTATGTGTGCTCATACACACACAAAAGAAGTAACTATTAAGAAACATTGTACTAATAAGTCACTCTCTTTCCTACAGAGGAAAGCAGACTTGTTTTTGGACTTTAAAATGAGAAATGAATTTTAGAAATCTGAGATGTAATTTCATGTGAACTTTGATATTTGACAATTATATGCCTTCCAGGTTCTAAGCGCTTTTCTCCTGCTGGCCTCCAGCATCGTATGGCAGCAGAACTCAGTTACTTGAGTGCCATTGAGGAGTCGGTGCGCCAACTATCAGATGTAGAAAGAGTTAGAGGCATTTCACTTGCTCAGCAGGAGAGTGTGTCTCTGGCTCAGATCATAAAGGTATTTGTAGAGTTTTCTTTAGTTTTCTGCATTTTTTTCTCTTTTCTTTGCTATTTCAAATAGTTTTAATGATGAGTTTAAAAAAAACAACTTTAACTTGCCAAGTAGAAAAAAATAGTCTGTCATACAGTACCTATAAATAACCCTGCGAAAAACTATCATATGCTAAAAAGATAATTAAACATGCAGTATTTGGCAGCAGAACAATATATTACAGTCATTTTCTTTCAAATACTTCATTTTCCACGTTCTCTACTTTTTTTCGTGACAGTGTGAAAATCAGCTTATCAAACATTTTCAGTATTTTCTCTTTTTTTGTGACAGGTCAGAAATGGCTGAGTTTTTGTTTTTTAATACTTTATTTGTACTAAAAAGAAAAGTTTCTGAGATCTAAGTATTTGGTAATGCCAGGATAACTTTCCCTTAGCTAACAAAAATCCAGTGTTCCTCAGTGGGAATGCTATTGGTATGTATATATATATATATATTTTTTAAACTGAGGTAATATTTAAATATAATAAAATACACAGAATTTAAGTGTATAATTTGATGAGTTTTGAACATGTAACAACCACCCTAATCAAAATGTAGAACACTTCAATCACCCAGAAGTTTCACCCAGGCCCCTTTTCAGTTAATCTCCCCTCCTAGAGGCAATTAGTATTCTGATTCATGTCACCATAGTTTATTTTTGCCAGTTCTAGAACTTTATAAAATGGAAGTATACTTTGTACTCTGTTGTGTTTAGCTTATTTTATGCAACATAACGTTTTTAAGATTAATCCATGTTATTGCATCCATGGTGTTGCTTTTGGTTTTTTTGCTGAATAACATTCCATTGATGAATATATCACAATTCATTTATCCATTCTCCTGTTGATGTACATTTGTATTATTTCCAGTTTTTGGCTACCATAAGTATTCCTGTTCTGAACACTTTTTTGCAATGCTCTGTATACAACACATATTTTTATTTTTCTTGCCTAAATACCTAGGAGTGTAATTGCTTGGGTTAAGTGTATGTTTAACTTTATAAGAAACTGCCATTCTGTTTTCCAAAATAGTTGTAACATCTTATACTCTGACAGCAATATATGAGAGTTCTAGTTGTATTGTATCTTTGCTATCATTGTGTATTGTAGTGAGGGTGAAGTAGTATCTCATTGTGGTTTTAATTTGCATTTCTTTTATGATTGATGAGATTGATCTTTCAGTATATTTATTGATCAAACTTATGTCTTCTTTTGTGAATATCTGTTCAAATCTTTTGCCTATTTCATGATTGGGATGTCTTACTTATTGAGTTGTAGGAGTTCTTTATATATTCTAGAAACAAGTCTTTTTCAGATATATCTCAAATATTGCTTTTGTTTGTTTGTTTGTTTTTAAATGCTAAGTTATTTATTTATTTATTTATTTTTGGCTGTGTTGGGTCTTCGTTTCTGTGTGAGGGCTTTCTCCAGTTGCGGCGAGCGGGGGCCACTTCTCATCGCGGTGCACGGGCCTCTCACTATCGCGGCCTCTCTTGTTGCGGAGCACAGGCTCCAGACGCGCAGGCTCAGTAGTTGTGGCTCACAGGCTTAGTCGCTCCGCGGCATGTGGGATCCTCCCAGACCAGGGCTCGAACCCGCGTCCCCTGCATTGGCAGGCAGACTCTCAACCACTGCGCCACCAGGGAAGCCCTCAAATATTGCTTTTCATCCTTGATTTGCCTTTTCATTTTTTTAAACTATGTCTTTTGAAGAGCAGAATATTTTAATTTTGATGAAATCTAGTTTTTAATCTTTTTCTTTTATGGGTAGTGCTTTTTGTATTCTAAGAAAACTTTGCCTACCCTAAGATATTAAGATACTCTAACAAAGATATTCTTTTATTTTTTCCCCAAAGCTTTATAGTTTTGGCTTTTATATTTAAGTGTGTGAACCATTTCAAGTTAATTACAGGTTGTGAGGAAGGGGTCAAAGTCAAACTCTTTCCTCCCATATGGATGTTTGGTTGTTCTAGCACCGTTTTCTTCAATTACCTTGGTACCTTTATCAACATTTAAATAATCATTTATGTGTTGGTCTATTTCTGCACTCTGTTCTTTTCCATTGACTTATTTGTGTAGTACCATACTGTTTTTCTAGTACCATACTATTTTACTATAGCTTTATTAGTACCATACTATTTTTTTTCTTTTTTTTAATTAAAAAAAATTTTTTTATTGGAATATAGCTGATTTACAATATTGTGTTGGTTTCAGGTGTACAGCAAAGTGAATCAGTTATACATATGCATATATCCACTCTTTTTTAGTTTTTTTTCCCATTTAGGCCATTACAAAGTATTGAGTGGAATCCCCTGTGCTATACAGTAGGTCCTTATTAGTTATCTATTTTATATATAGTAGTGTGTATATGTCAATCCCAATCTCCCAATTTATCTCTCCCCCCCTCCCCCATAGTGAGTCTTGAAATCAGGCTGTAATTACTCCAACTTTGTTCTTTCTCAAGATAGTTTTGGCTATTCTACATTTTTGCATTTCTGCATAACTTTTAGAATCAGTTTGTCAGTTTCTACAAAAAATTTTAAAAGCCTGGTGGCATTTTGATTTGAATGACATTGAATCTATAGATCAGTATGGGGAGAATTCACATCTTAACAAAATTGCATCTTCTAATTCAGGAACATAGTATCTTTTTCTATTTGTTTAGGTTTTTAAATATTTCTCTCAGCAGTGTAATTTTCAGTGTAGCGGTCTTACACATTTTAAAAATTATTCTTAAATATTTTATGTCTTTTGATGATAAATGATTTTTTTTTTCAATTTCATTTTCTAGTTGTTCCTCTTAAAATACCTATAGATAGTTTTTTTGTGTGGAACTGTTTAGCCTTCCTACATTCCTCCCAATAAATAACAGTAGTTCTGTCCATTCATTGTGACAGTAAAAGCTCTCCAGACATTTCCAAATGCTCACTGGTGGACAGTGGAGAGGGGCTGATACCAACTTTATTAAAAAAGTCACTGGATTGAGGAAATGGCCTATTGTAGTTGTCATCCTTTCCTTGAAATCTGAAAAACCGCTGATGTTATCTACCATTTTAGGGATACATTATATCTCTGGGTTTCCAAATACGGACAGGGCATTGTACTTTATATACAGCCTTACCACCTTTAGAGAACCTGTATTATTTAGCACTATTCCAGAAGAAATGAAAATATATAAATGTATAGATAACATTGTATGGAATAATTGTAAGAAAGAGTCCTGTTAAGAAGGAGACGTTTTGGAGGGCAACATTTTTATGAAGCTGCTCCTTCAAAGTCAAAGGAATCATAAAATTGTGAGGTGTGAAGCGTTACCTTTATTCTTATATTTAGGATGTTTTAATCTCCTCCAAAGAGTTAGGTACCATAGCTTTTCTTTTAAACCAGCTTTTTGATATGAGTTCTTAGTCCTGCATGTCTTGGAAATTTCTTATATTACTACATTATTTGACACACAGTAGGTGGTCACTAAATATTTAGATAAATGATAAATGGTTGGTGTCTATGCTATTTCCTGTCTTTCCTTTAGGCTCTGATTAGTTGCTTCAAAAGATCTGTGTTGGGAAAACAGTGTTCTATTTAATTAAGTTTCTGCATTAAAATAGTTCAGTATCTTAGAATTAATAGTTGATCATTTCTTTATTTTGAAGGCACAGCAGCAACGCCATGAAAGAGACTTGGCCCTTTTGAAATTGAAGGCTGAACAAGAGGCTCTGGAGTGTCAGAGACAATTAGAAGAAACCCGAAGCAAAGCAGCTCAGGTAGCTTCTTTTGCAAATTTCTATCCTTGAAATCACTTTAGTATTTTTTTAGTTATATAGGAGTAAGAAGGAAAGATGTAAATAATAATGTTTTAGTACGTTATACCATATGAGTTAATTTCATGTCATTTGATTCTTGTAGCAACCCTGTGAAATTAAGTAGTCAAGGCCTATCCCCAGTTTAGAGAAATGGAAACTGAGGTACACAGTAGTTACTTGTCTACAGACACATCAACTTGTGAACAGTGGAGTTAAGACTTAAACTTCAGCAGTGATTTTAAGATTCCAGATTTTAAACTCTAAATTTTAAGACATGAAATCAAGATAGTAGTCAAAGGTTTTGTTTTGTTTTTTTTCCTCAAGGCATTTGATCCATGAAACAAATTTACAAGTTAAAACTAATGTGGGTGGGATGAGACTGAGACATAAAGTAAGTTCTCTTTTCACCCTCTTTTATTAACAGGTCCATGCGGAATCATTGCAGCAGGTGGTTAAATCACAACGGGATGTAACTGAAGTCCTGCAGGAAGCAACTTGTAAAATAGCTGCTCAGCAAACAGAGACTGCTCGCCTGACCACAGATGCAGCACGCCAAATCTGTGAGGTGAGAGCCACCGAGAACCCTTTTCCTTTTAGTTCTTTTTAGTCAGTCTGATTACCTTTGGTCTTAGCAGTCATGGGTTTCTAACATCTAGCGAATGCATACTTTTGATAAGTGACTTTCAATGAGGGCCATACCCTATTGAAATGAGGCATCATTTATTGTAGTGTGTTGTCCATGTGAACGATACAGGGGGCAGAAAAAAGATGCAGAAGAACTCTATATTTTGGCCCCTGAGTAAGCTTTTTAAAAGAAAATCAATTTTATTGATGTGTAATTTACAAACAATAAAATATATCCATTTTAAGTGTACAGTTTTATGAGTTTGACAGATAGATATAGGTATCTATATATATTTCTTTATCGTATCTATCTATTCCCCTGAACACCACCATAATCAAGAAATAAAACTTTTAAGAGTATTGGAAATATTCTTTCATGCCCTTTGCAGTCAGTCCCCAATCTTAGTCCCACGGAGCCATGGATCTGTTTTGTATGAAGATGTTTCATTGTTACCCAGAGTGATATTAGTGTCTTTTTTTTTTTAATTGTACCAAAGATAAAGCCAGAAATAGTTTTACTGCTGTCTCTATATAGGATATCATAATCTATAAAGTTACAGTTTATTTTAGCAGTTACTATTTAGGACTGTTTGTGAAATGAATCTGTTATTAAAAAGCCATGAACCTACTGTATGATGGGTACCATGGGGTTGTGCAAATAAGTATAGAGTCTCTTTTCTCAAGAAAATTTTAGATTACAATTAACAAAGATTTCAAAAACACTTCAATTCGTCAAAGCAGTGATTGAATAAATACCAGATGAATAATACATGGCAATAATGGCTAAGCGTAGGGAAGATGTACTTCACATTGTTGGTCAGAAAAGACTTAGATAGGAAGTTCTAATTGAAATGATTCTTGAAGGAAGATTTAATTTTTGGTTTACTGTGGCTTATTTTGGACTTGAAGGTTTTCTGTCTAGTAATTCATAGATTGTTATAGCTGGGTGAAACCTTAGAAATCATGTGGTCTAGCTCTATTTTTATAAGGAAGTTGTTGAAACTTAAAGAGTCTAAATGACATGCCCACAATATTTTACCTAATATGGCAGAATTTGCTTGCTCTCAATCCAGTGATCTTTGTAAGACACTCTGCTCACTCTCAGTTCTTCTGTGATGTTACCTTTTTATATCTACTTTGCCTTGTGTGTGTTTATATTTAGATGGCAGAGTTGACTCGAACTCATATCTCAGATGCCATCACTGCTTCAGCAGCTCCCCTAGCAACGCTATATGACCACCAGCGGCAGTATGCTCCAGACTTCGTGAAACAACTAAGGACAAGAGCTGAAACAGATAGGTTAATATCCAGTCATTCAGGAAATATGTCATGAGTATCTATTATGTCCCAGGCACTGTTGTGGGTACTGGAAATACAGTCATGGGCATACAGTCTGGTGGGGAAGAGAGACATTAATCAAATATCCTTTAAGTGAATGAACACTTACAAATTAAGCATTATGAAAGAAAGGAACATATGTCTTTGAGATATACAACAAAGGAGTTTGAATAGCAAGGAGGTCAGAGAAGGTTTTCCTGAGGAAGTAAAGCTTATGGTGAGATCTAGTGGATGAAAGGGAGTCAGTGATGTAAAGGAGGTAAGGAATAGGCAGGTCAATACATGCAAAGGTGGAGGAGAAGATGAAGGAAGACCAAAGTGACTGGGGGCAAAGGGCAAAGAGGAGAATGGTAGGAGATGATGCAGGGATCAGATTATGATAGAACTTTGCAGATCTTATGGATTTTGGAGTTTATTCTAGGAGCAATGTAAAGTCATTGGAGAGTTTTTTAGGCAGGGCTGGGTGATGTCATCATGTTTATGTGTAATATTTTTTAATAAATTTATTTTATTTATTTATTTTTGGCTGCGTTGGGTCTTCGTTGCTGCATGCTGGCTTTTCTCTAGTTGCGGCGAGTGGGGGCTACTGTTCGTTGAGATGCGCAGGCTTCTCATTGCGGTGGCTTCTCTTGTTGCAGAGCATGGGCTCTAGGAGTGCGGGCTTCAGTAGCTGTGGCACTTGGGCTCAGTAGTTATGACTCGGGGCTCTAGAGTGCAGGCTCAGTAGTTGTGGTGCATGGGCTTAGCTGCTCCGCAGCATATGGGATCTTCCCGTGTCCCCTGCACTGGCAGGCGGATTCCTAACCACTGCACCACCAGGGAAGTCCCATATGTGTATTTTTTTACATCACATTTTGACCGTCTCTAATTCATAGATTTTAAGTCTCTATTCACATTCATTGATACTTGGGGTGATTTGTGTTTATTTCTCGTAATAAATAGAAGATATTCTTTAATGTGTTGTACACTTTTCTGTGAGCAAATGCCTTTCTTTCTCAAATACTTTGTAACAGTTATTTCATAATTTCTATTCATTCAAGATTTTATCTCATGTTAATATTAAACAGTACTTAAAAATCTTTCTCTTGTTTGAGACTTTAAATGTTTTAATCAGTTTTTATTTTCTTTGTAGGAAAAGTCAGTCTGGTCCACTCTCTCAGAGTAAAGAAGGGACCCTTGACTCCAAGCATCAGAAGTTTTCCCCTTCATATGATAGTTATTCTGAGTCTTCAAGATACAAGAATCGTGATAGAAGGTAAAAAGAGTTTGATTTAGTAAAGTCTGATAAATGGCTTAGACATTGCTTTTTTTTGATTCCTTAATCTTGTTTCTTTAAATGAAATAGTGTCTTCCTTTCTGTTCTGGCTTCCCCCATTTAATTAGCTGATTTACAAAATAGTTGTTCCATGTAATAATATAGCTACCATTCCTTGACAGTCTACATTGTACAAGTACTGTATAAGTCGTTCTTCCTGCATTTAATCTTCACAACAATCTTCCAAGACAGATATTATCCTCTTTTTATAGATAAGGAAACTGAGGCTCATGGAGATGTTAAGAAACTCACCCACCGTCACATAGCTAGTGGCACACCAAGGAATTGAACCATAGTTTGTCTGGCTCCAAAGCACATTGCTTTGCTGACATCCATATTTTTTGACATTTCTGTATGTACTAATTTTTATCATTATGAAAGAAGATTGAATACTTTGTCCTTGTACTTGGCACAAGTATTAACATCTATAATTTTCAATTGTGGTTCTGTCCTTGGATTAAAAGGTTTTAGAGGCCTCTTTCCAGCATTCTTAGAGGTAGGATACCTATATTGTCAAAGTATACTAAAACCTCAGTTTAAAAAATCATGAGACTAAAAAACATGAAGATTAATGTGGGGTAAGTACCAACAGTTATTAAGTCCTTACTCTGTGTCTGGAACTATATGACTTTCATTTAACCTTCACTGACAATTTAGGCCATCATCTGAGTTACTGCAGTGGACTCCTAATAGGTTTCCCTGTCCTGTAACCTTTCCCCACTTCATACATTAACCACATGGCAACCAGAGTGATTTTTCTAAAATTTGCCGCCAATTGGTTATTTACCTGTTTGAAACCTTCAGTGTTTCCTCAGAGCCACTTAGTATAGTGTGAAAGTCCCTTTATTATTGAGCCTTTAGTCCATCTCCAGCCCTGTCACTTGGCATTTCCCCTCTTACCGTATTCTACTGGCTCTAACTACTTCCGTTTCTCTAAAGAGCCATGCTCTCTTTGTCTCCTGTGCCATTACATATGATATACCTTCTTTCTGGACCCTCCCCACTCCATTTCATTTAGTTTACTTTTACTTGCCCTTTAAGAATCAGTGTTACCCCTCATCTGCTTTAGAGATCCCTTCTGTGTTCTCCCACGGCACTCCGTATAACTATTACAGCCTTTATCACCTTCTATATTCTCACTCCTTTACTTATCACTTGTAGACTAGACTTGGAGTTCTTTGAGGGCTTCATTTTCATCATCCCCAAAAGAAACTCTGTACCCATTAACAGTCACTTCTTATGTCCTTTCCCAGCCTCTGGTGACAGCTAATCTACTCTCTATTTCTAT
Organism: Balaenoptera musculus; assembly: GCF_009873245.2. NCBI lineage: Eukaryota > Metazoa > Chordata > Mammalia > Artiodactyla > Balaenopteridae > Balaenoptera > Balaenoptera musculus. Next base: position 135,226,793 of record NC_045785.1, read on the forward strand.
TTTATATGGATTGTTATCTGTTTTGGACATTTCATATAAATAGCATCATACAATGTGTGGTTCTTTGCTACTGGCTTCTTTAACTTACCATAATGTTTTCAAGGTTTGTCTATCATGTATCAGTACTTTATTCCTTTATATAGCCAAATAATCTACTGCATGGATATCCCACAATTATCCATCAGTTGTTGGACATTAGAATTGTTTCCACTTTTTGGCTCTTATGAATTGTGCCACTGTGTACATTCATGTACAAGTTTTTGTGTGGTCATGTGTTTTCGTTTCTCTTGGGTATATACTTAGGAAAAGGATTGCTGGGTCATAATAGTAATAACTCTGTTTAACATCTTGAAGATATGCCAAACTGTTTTCCAAAACAGCTGCTCCATTTCACATTTTCACCAGGAATATAAAAATTTTCCACATCTTTACCCACACTTGTTGGTAGGTTAATGAAGACTGTGTCATTCTTGTATCCCCAGAGCTTAACAAAATGCCTAGCACATAGTAGGCAATCTACTACATGTTTCTTGGGTGAATGATTCGTGTGTAACTGCTAAGTGGAAGAATTGAGATTAACCCCATATCCTACTGACTCCAAAGCACTCGCAGTCCCCTGCATTCTGTCTTTTACCTTATAGCTTTATTATACAATTTATCCTTTCGAAAACATTTATTAAGCCAGACAAATAATTGCATAATATTCTGATAAACACTATCGTAGAAATATGCACAAAAAAACAGTGTAAACACAGAGACAGACCTTCCTTGGGAGTGGAGAAGGGGTCCACAAACAATTTGCAGAAATGATACTTCAACTGAGTCTTGAATTCATTAGGCAGAGAGGGAAGGAAGGGCATGTCACAAGAGGAAGTAGCTTATTCAGAGGATCTCAAAACTTGGCTTATGATTGGCTATATATTTATATTTAGTGAATGGATAAATTAAGGAAAGCAAAGAGGGAGGAAGGAAAACACTGAACTTGAAAACAAATTCACTAAGCATTTGGAAACTTGAGACTTAAAGTCAGGGGAAGGGTGGAGCTAGTGATACAGATTTGAGGCTCATTCCAAATGATAGCAGTTGAAATTATAGAGATGCATAAGTTTGTCCAAGGAGAGTATATAGCATAAAGGAGAAAGGAACCAAAACCAAAACGCTAGGACGCACAATCATTTTAAGAAAATATAGAAAAATTAAAAGGAACCGAAAGAAACACAGGAAAACTTGCTAGGGAGGTAGGAAGAGAAGCAGGTGGGAGTAGAGTCAAGGAATATAAGAAAGGAGAACCCTTTTATTTATCATTTAAGTTTGATATAATTTCAAGCTTACAACAACTTTGCAAGAATAATATAAAGTTTCCAAATATCTTTCATCCAGGTTACCCTAGTGTTAACACTTTACTACATTTGCTTTAGTGAACTTTTAAAAAAGGAGATAAGAGGTTCATACCTCTGATGTTGTAGAAAAAGAAATTATCTATTGGATTTGACAATTAAAGTTTAGGTGGAGTTTACAAGAACCGTTCCAGTAGAATAGTAGGGAATTGAAGCAGACTGCGATAAATTATGAGGTTGATGAAAAGTAAGGAAGTGGAAACGGCAGATAGAAGCCTCTTTTCCCAGTAGATTGATTTTAAAATGAAAGGAAAAAAAGGGAGTGATAGCCTGAGGATAGTGGTTCCTCATTATGACTATTTAAAAGTGAAACCTTCCTTTCTTCTACTCATCTTTCCTGAAGCAGTTTCTTCTCAGACTTATGTCTACGTAGCATTTTTAGTTTTATATTATATATTTCGTCATTTCATATCTTGATCATAAGGCACATTTCCTTGGCCAAATAAGTTTACTTTGAAGTTATGATCCTTATTTTGTTACCTTTATTTTTTTTCTGGTTTGTTTCCATAATACCCTTAAACAGGAGTAGTAGTGGTAGCAGCCGTCAAGAAAGTCCTTCAGTTCCCTCTTGTAAGGAAAATGAGAAGAAACTTCATGGTGAAAAGATGGAGAGTTCTATTGATGAACAGGTCCAGACTGCTGTGGATGATTCTCTACGAAGTGATAGTGTACCATCTCTTCCCGATGAGAAAGGTAACTTTCTTTGCACATGTATGTATAATTATCGTTTGGGGAGGCTTCCAGAACCCTTTGAGATATTTGTGACTGAAATAATTAATATAATTAGACAAGGTTTTATGTCTGATGTTAAATGTATTCAAGTGAAACTGTTTGAAGGCCATACACCATGCCAGTAGTAACCTTGCTAATATTTTACATGGTTGTGTGTCATGATTCTGAGGGGAGGCAAGACTAAATCTAGGTGACCATGCATGTGAATGGAATATATACTCAGTACTGAAAAAAATTACTTTTATCCTATTGTAGATGTGTAACACGATCATAAAAAGGAGAATACATTATTAGAACTTTAAATTTTAAACAATATAATAAGGTACAATTTCTTCTAAATGATGATAACATCAGATATATTAAATAGATTAAAATTCATTACTTTTCCTGGATCATAAATTAAAGCTGTACTCCTGTCGAATCATGGGTTGTAATTAATATAGCAAAGAAAACAGAATCTGGCAACAAATGGCACCTTTAAGACATTAAGTTGGTAAATTAATAGCCTCCATTCTAGATTTATTTTTTAAATAACTGGTCATTAAGTAGTGCTTTTGATTGATAGTCTAGAACCGTAGTCTTCAAAGCACGATGGGCAAGACAGTCTTTGGAGTGTAAGAAGAAAATATTTACATTAAAATTTTTTTCATCCTTTAAAAATCTTTTCTGTAAATTTTATAGTGAATATAATATAGGGATATAGTAGTCTATAGTTATGGCAGCCCTAGCTGATTAATACAGATGTTGGTACCTAGAAGTTGGGGTGATGCTATAACAAATACTAAAAGTGTAGCAGTGGCTTTGGAACTGGATGACGAGTAAAGGATAGAAGAGTTTTGAGGTTCATGCAAGAAAAAGCCTACACTGCCTTGCAGAGATTGTTGGTAGGAATGGTCATTAAAGGTGATTCCGATGAAGTCCAATAAAGGTGGAAATGAGGAACATGTTATTGGAAACTGGAAGATAGGCAGTCCTTGTTATAAAGTGGCAAAGAACTTGACTGAACTTGTTCTAGTGTTTTGTGGAAAGTGGAAGTTAAAAGTGATGACCTTGGATATTTAGCTGAGGAGATTTCTAAGTAAAATGTTGAAGGCATAGCCTAATTTCTTCTTACTGCTTATAGTAAAATGTGAGAGAAGAAATAAACTGAAGGAATTATTAAGCAAAAAAGAACCAGAATTTGAAGATTTGGAACATTCTCAGCCTATCCATGTTGTAAAAAATGAGAAAGTGAGTTCTGGAGAGAACACCAAGGGTGTGACTGGACAGTTACTTTGTAAAGACATTACCCATGGATTTAATCAGCCATCTCAGCATGTTCAGCAGAAGCCAGGCACAGAGATGGGGTTATACTAGCAGAGACACAGCCAGTTTGGACTAAAGGGCAAGAGACAGGATGAAATATAGGAAAGCTTTCAGACTTCTGGGATTCTGTGGGATGGGACAATAGAGCTATCCAGCTGTGAACATGCCTATCCTTCAAGAAAGCTAAGGTGGCTAGAATTCATGGGGCAACCAAAATCCAAAGAAATTAAAACATTGAAAAACTAGTATGAAGAAGAAAACAGGGGAAAATCTAGGTCACTTTGGTTTGGCAATGATTTCTTAGGTACAACACCAAAAGTACAATCCATGAAGGAAAAAATTGATAAGGTACACTTTGTTAAAAATTAAAAACTTCTGCTCTGTAAGAGACGTTATTAAGAGAATGAAAAGCCACAGACTGTTAGAAAATATTTGTAAATCACGTTTTAAAAGACTTATATCCAGAATGTATAAAGGACTCTTAAAACTCATCAGGAAAATCAGCAACCCAATTTAAAAATACGCAAAAGAGCTGAACAGACACACTTCGTTGAAGAAAATATACAAATGGCAGATAGACATGGGAAAGGTCTTCAATATCATATATTTATAGGGAAGTGAAAATTAAAATCTCAATGAGATACTATAACGTGCCTATTGGAATAGCTAAAATCCAAAATAACAACAAATTGGTGGCAAGGATGCTGAGCAACAGGAACTTGAATTCATCACTGACGAGAATGCAAAATAGCACAGCGCCGCTGGAAGACATTTACACAGCATTTTTTTTTTTTTAGTGGTAGGTTTCTGCTTTTAAGATTTATTTATTTATTTTTATTGATTGATTGGTTGCTATGTTGGGTCTTCGTTTCTGTGCTAGGGCTTTCTCCAGTTGCGGCAAGCGGGGGCCACTCTTCATCGCAGTGCGCGGGCCTCTCACTATCGTGGCCTCTCTTGTTGCAGAGCACAGGCTCCAGACGCGCAGGCTCAGTAGTTGTGGCTCACGGGCCTAGCCGCTCCGTGGCATGTGGGATCTTCCCAGACCAGAGCTCGAACCCGTGTCCCCTGCATTAACAGGCAGATTCTCAACCACTGTGCCACCAGGGAAGCCCCATACACAGCATTTTATAATGACCCAGCAATCACATGCCTAGGTATTTGCCCAAGTGATCTGAAAACTTATGTCCACACAAAAATCTATACACTAATATTTGTGGCATTATTATTCATAATTGCTAAAAAATTGGAAGCTATTCAGGGCTACTAATTGAATATCTACTGAAAACTGTTATAATGATAAAATCTACTTGCTCCATATTCTTTTATTATAGATTCAACTTCTGTTGCAACAGAATATTCCCTGAAATTTGATGAATCCATGACAGAAGATGAAATAGAAGAAAGATCATTTCGATCTTTACTACCTTCTGAGAGTCATCGCAGATTTAACATGGAAAAGAAAAGAGGCCATCATGATGACTCTGATGAAGAAACTTCCCCAGAAAAGACTACACTGTCCTCTGCCAAGGTGTGTTTCAGTTTACCTGTGGAGATACTTCATAAATAGTTGTGGATGTGTTCTCTCAAAGGTATGAGGAATTATTTTGTACTTGAACTCAATTGTCAGCTACCAGAATGATTTTCCTGAGATATCAATTTTATGTTATATTTTTGGTATAGAATCTGGCTTTGCTTTCCTTATAAAGTAGCTTACAAACTTATTCCTTGGAATGATATATAAGGCTTTTGAGGATCTGAGCCAAAGTTATGTCTTTAGCTTTTTCACTTACTTCACCCTTACAACACTGTATTCCATTAAAAAATTTTCATTTATATCTTTCTTCTTATTAAATTGTAAGCCTTTTGAATAACAGGGGCAAATTCTTACCCAGCTTTACACCCCTGGGACAGTACCTGGCTTACAGTAGTTGTTAAAATTTTATTGGGTGAATAAATTAGCAGATGAATGTTACTGGCTTTCACTTGCCTTTTTTTTTTGAAGAATGTTCTCTTACGTGGTTGGCAGCCTTTTTATATACATAATTTATTTTTATAAGTGCATACCTCTTTTTTTTTAAACTTATTTATTTTATTTATTTATTTTTGGCTGCATTGGGCCTTCGTTGCTGTGCGCGGGCTTTCTCTAGTTGCGGCAAGCGGGGGCTACTCTTTGTTGTTTCGGTGGCTTCTCTTGTTGTGGAGCACGGGCAGTAGGCGTGCGGGATCCAGTAGTTGTGGTGCGCAGGCTCAGTAGTTATGGCTCGTGGGCTCTAGAGCACAGGCTCAGTAGTTGTGGCTCACGGGCCCAGTTGCTCCGCGGCATGTGGGATCTTCCTGGGCCAGGGCCTGAACCCGTGTCCCCTGCATTGGCACGCGGATTCTTAACCACTGCGCCACCAGGGAAGCCCAAGTGCATACCTCTTTTAATGAAGTTAATTAAATTCCAAAAGGTTTAGATGGTGATAAACACGACATAAACTCTCTAACTCAGGAGCTGAGCATGCCATTCTCAGGAGGACAAGACAGCTTTTCTAAATTTACTATGGAGATGGTTAGACAGTATATGAAAGAAGAGGAAATGAGAGCAGCTCACCAGTCTTCACTCCTGCGTCTCCGTGAAAAGGCCTTGAAGGAGAAAACTAAAGCTGAATTAGCCTGGCTAGAGCATCAGAAAAAGTAAGTTCTTTCAGTGAACATAGTTTTGACTGTTCGATTTCTCCTTTCATGAAAAGGAAATGCCTTGTTTTTAAAGATGTTTTTGTTTCCTCATCTAATTTAATTTGATCAACCCAGTTTCTCAAGCTAGAAATACATCAGTCATCCTTGAATCATGTTGCTTTCAAGACATCCTAAACATATAACATTTTCTTTGCATTTCTCTTTCATCACTTAACTGACTCTTATATTGTTATTTTATACTTAATTCCTTTACTATGTTATAAATTTCTCAAAGCTATTTTATCTTTAAAGGACATAGTCTAGGGTTTGCATATATCATATATCCAATAAAATATTTGTTGGGTTAGGAGTTGCTGCATGCAACAACTGTTTTCCACATTTGAAAATGTTAAATGGGTTAGAGATTTGTTAGTGGTTGAGAATTCTTGACATTAGAATAGAAATTTAATCTAATCTTTGTCTCAATGGGAATAATTGCAGACATCTACGAGATAAAGGAGAAGATGATAAAATGCCCCCACTCCGAAAGAAACAACGTGGTTTGCTCTTAAGGTTGCAGCAAGAAAAGGTATGTTAGGAAAAACACTCCTTTAAGAGAACATAAGGCGACAAGTTAGATTGTGGAATCTATTATTTTGCCTAATCTCTTTTTCTTATTATCACCTTAAAGGAGATTTAGTTGATATTTACCACTGTTGATGCATACTACTATAATTACAGGAGTTGCTTAGTGGCCTATCGTTTTTCTCCTAAATTAGGGTTGTGTTTCACTGCTAACTGAATACAATATAGAGTAAGACCTTCTGCCTTCATTTACTATGTAAAATAAAACTGTGCTTTGATATGCATATTTAAAAAATTAAGATGTTTGTGAGTCTAATTGGATCAATTATTTAGTCACTGTTTCCCCAAATAGATTTTCAAGACATATGAATTACAAATTGACAAATATTTTGGCTTAATGGACTCAGAAAGACCTGGCATTTATATCCTGGAGAGGCAGCATGGTGTAGTGGTTACGAATTCAGGCTCTAGAGTCAGATTGCCTTGATTAAAATCCCAAACCTTCCAATTATTAGTCTTATAATCTTGGAAAGTTACTTAACTTCTCTGTTCCTCAGTTTCCTTATTTATAAACCGAGCATAATAATGATAACATACTTTGTAGGGTTGTTAAGAGGAATAAATGAGTTAATACATATAATAACTTAGAACAAACCTTGGCACAAAGGTAAGTGCTCAATAAATGTTAGCTGTTATTATTTGAATTCCAGCTTTGTCAGTTGCAAATGCGTATTCATGGTCAAGTTTAAGTAACTCTCTGAGACTTAGTTTCCTTATCTGTTGGAGTGAGATTTTATTTCATATGATGGTTGTGAGGATTAAATGAGGTAACATATGTAAAATCTGTTTCACATTGCCTGGTAAGTATTTAATAGATTGTAGTTTTCTTTTCCTTTATTGACCTGTTTTCAGGTACTAGCTACTGTGTTGGATGATCTGTGAACTTAATCATTTGAGTTATATATTGGAATATTAATAGTTTTTTTAAAACTTTGCCCTAAGAGGAACTCCCTGGCATTCCAGTGGTTAGGACTCAGTGCTTTCAGTGCCAGGGCCTGGGTTCAGTCCCTGGTTGGGGAACTAAGATCCCACAAGCTGTGTGGCATGGCCAAAAAATAAAAATAAAAAATAAATAAACAAAAATTAGTCTTTGATTTTTCAGTATATTTACTATGATTTGCCTAGGTGTGGTTTCTTTTGCACTGATACTATTTAGAGTTTGCAGAGCTTGTTGAATCTGTTGTTAGTAGTATTTCATCAGTTTTTGAAAATTATCTCTTCAGGTGTTGCTTTTGTCCTTTTCTCTCATTCCTTTCCTTCAGAGGCTCCAAGTAGACAAACGTTAGACCTTTGGACAATTTACCACGTCTCTGTTCTGCTCTGTTTTGTTTTAATGTCATTCTTTAAAACAGTAAAACAACCATGACAACAATATCATCAACTACAACAAAAAACCACTGTGCTTCTGTTTGGAAAGTTTTTATTGACCTGTCTTTCAATTCGTTAGTTATAGCTTCTGCACCGTGATGTGTACTGTTAAATCTATCCAATGAGTTCTTAATTTGATTTCTTTTTTAGTTCTATAAAATCTGTTTTGTTCTTTTTTATAGATTTTAATTCTTGTTGAAATTCTCTACCTTTTCATCTGTTTTTTGACCTTTTTCTGTTATTTTTTGAACACATTATTCATAGTTATTTTAACTTCCTTATCTGCTAACTCTATCATTTGGACATCTTTGTGTCCGCTACTATTGTCTGTTTTTATTTTTTATTATCATATGACCCTTTTTCTTAAGATGCCTAGTACTTTTTTTTATTGAATGCTGGACACTGTGTATAAATAACTGCAGAGGCTCCAGATGATGTTATCTTCCCCTAGAGAGGATTTATCCTTTCCTCTTCTATGCAGTTAGAGTGGTCAGCTGTTCACTTTATTCCACTCAGGGGCTGAGCTGGGTTGGCACTGGGCTGCAGACTTGGTAAGCCTCAGTCTACTTCTGCTTTGCATTGACGCTCGGTTGTGACCCTGCAGGGATTTCAGTTGAAAACCAGGTTAACGTGTTTTACCAGCACAAGAGACTGTTGGGTATTTCTGCTCTGCTGTTGAGAGGTTTCTGGCTTAATTCCTTAGCCTTTTTGCCTATGCTGCTTGAGAATTGGCGGATACTTTGAGGTGAAGACTGAGTTTGAAGCCTTAAGTCTTAAGACTTAACTGTCTTAGGTCTTCAGTTTTTTTCACTGCAGTTCTCTGTAGCTGGTGGGAGTGTTAACTGGTGTAATGACTTTCAGAGCAGTTTGACTATAACTAGGTAAATTGAAGACACATAATTTATGACTCAGCATTTCTGTGTGTTGGTAAATATCCTAGAGAAGCTTTTACAGTATATAGGGAAAAGTGGAAACTATTTCTTCAGTAAGAGAATAGATGAACCAGGGCATATTTCTGCAAGAAAATATAACACTGCAGGAAAAAAGAATGCATTAAATATAAGAACTGTTTAATAATGGTAATGTTCTGTATCTCTGCTATCCAATACAGTAGCTACTAGCTCCATGTAGCTTTTTTTAAAAAAATTATTTATTTATTTTGGCTGCGCTGGGTCTTAGTTGTGGCACGCAGGATCTTTTTAGTTGTGGCATGCGAACTCTTAGCGGCGGCATGCATGCGGGATCTAGTTCCCTGACCAGGGATGGAACTCGGCCCCGTGCATTGGGAGCGCGGAGTCTTACCCACTGGACCACTAGGCAAGTCCCCACATGTAGCTTTTGAGTACTTAAAATGTGGCTAGTGCAACCAAGAAACTGAAATTTTAATTTCACTTAAAATTAATCTCAATTTAAATAGCTACATGTAGCTATTGACTACTGTATTGAACAGGGCAGCAGTAGGTCTTATCAGAGATCATAATATTGGGACTATCCTGGCAATCCAGTGGTTAAGACTCCGCGTTTCCACTGCAGGGGGCACAGGTTTGATCCCTGGTTGGGGAACTAAGAATCCCTCATGCCATGCAGTGAGGCCAAAAGTTTTTTTTTTTTAATCATAATATTAGTTATTACAGAAAAACAAGATGCAAAAGAATATGTACACTATGATACCATTCTTGTAAATTTTTAAAAGTCACCAATTAGTAATATATGTTCCATGGAATCACTCATGCATCAAAAGTACACAGCACATGTAGGGATGATATACTGAGAGGAAAATGGAAAAAGAGATTGGGGTAGAGTTTAGTTTTATCTCTAATGATTTAATTTTGAAACAGAGATTTGAAACAAATGTGGCAAACTGTTCAATCCCAGTGGTGGGGGTTTGAATGACTAATTTTTCTGCATACTATGTTTATAGTAGGCCAGAATGCTTTTTAAGTAAATGTGCAAAAAATACTCCTTGATCCAACTAGCTGTTACAGACCAGGGTTCTTGGCCTCCTTAATCAATAGAAATTGATCAGAGGCCAGACAAGAAATTCAGGCAAGGCTTTATTGGGACCCCTGCTGTAGCAGGGGGGAGTGAGAACAAACAATAGGTTCCCTTGCTTGCTTGCTTGCTTGCTTTCTGGGGGCGGGCCAGTTGGTTCCTTATGTGGGGTGAGGGTAGGGGTGTGTCCAGGGGTCGGGCTGGAGGGGTGGCTTAGGAGGTTTGCCCACTCCTTAGGTGGTGTTGTGTGCAGGGGGCGTGCTCAGTACCCTGTTTTTGCTCCAGGCTCTTCAAAGTGGCAGTTGGTTTTTTTGGTCTCTTTGTATCTTTTGGGTCCAGAATTTGCCCTAGCATGCACGCAGTTATTTTTAGTCCCATATAGTTTCTTTGTATTTATAGCTTAAGGAGAGGTGTGTCCAGGTGCAAGCTTTGCAGCATTGCAGCAAAGGTTCCCAGGTCGTAGGCCTGTCTCACAGCTACCCCTAGAAAGTTGCCCTCTAGGAATAAAAGCACCAGAGTGTGAGGATATGTGTACTGAGATTCTTACTGCAGTTGTGTCAGTAGGGATTATTTTGACATGTAGTGAGATGGCTATGAGGAATTTGGCCACATATCTTTGCACAGCTGTATCCAACAGGAACATATTTTCCTTATTCTCTCTTTTTTTTTTTGAGGTGAAATTCACATAACATAAAATAACCATTTTAAAATGAATATACCATTAACCATTTTATTTATTTATTTATTTTAAAAATATTTATTTATTTAAGCTGTGCTGGGTCTTAGTTGCAGCATGTGGGCTTCTTAGTTGCGGCATGCAGGCTCTTAGTTGTAGCATGCATGTGGGATCTAGTTCCCTGACCAGGGATTGAATCCGGGCCCCCTGCATTGGGAGCACGGAGTCATACCCACTGAACCACCAGGGAAATCCCACCATTAACCATTTTAAAGTGAACAGTTTACTTGTACAACCTTATGGCTTATTCTTAAGAGAGATGCAAACACTTTCCCCTTAGAACCCCTTGAAAAAAATCTTTTCTTTCTTCTAGGCTTGGATTGGGTGAAATTATACGTTAATTGGTTTAGAAGCTCAGGCCTAAGCTAGTAGCAGTTTTCAAAAGGTGTTCTGTAGAGCTCTGGGGATCCCTGAGACCCTTTCATGGGTCAGGGAGATCAAAACTATTTTCATAAGGATAGTGAGATGTGAATTTGCCTTTTTTATGTGTTGACATTTGCACTAAATGGTGCAAAAACAATGGTGGTAAAACTGCTGGTGCCTTAGCACAGATCAGGGCAGGGGCACCAAACTACTAGTAGTCATTATATCTTCCACTGCCACATACTTGCAGCAAAAAAAATCTAGTTCTACTAAAGAATGTCCTGATTAAGTAGTAAAAATTAATAATTTTATTGTGTTGACCCCTCAGTACTTGTTTTCATATTCTCCGTGACAGGAATGGGAAGCCCACAATTAAGCACTTTTCCTAGATACCAGAGGACGGTGATTAACTCATGGGAAAGCATTTGTGTAGTTTGAATTGCAAGCTGAGCTAGCCAGGTTTTTTTCATGGAATACCATTTTTACTTGAAAGAGTATTCAGAGACAAACTATGTTTGTTCAGATTAGGGTATTTGACAGTCATTTTCTCAAAAATGAACAAAGTGTGCTTTTCACTTCAAAGAAGGCAATTGACTGTTTGTTGCCAATGATAAGGTTCAAACTTTCAAGCAAATGTCAGAATTTTGAAAAATTTCTGTCTACCACCTAATACTAAAGAATTTTTTTCAAGATCACAGTGATATTAATAAATGTGATTTGGGGGGATTGTATAATGAAATATGTGAACATTTGGAAGATCTGCATAACTGAGTGAACTAAACATTTTCCAAATGAGCAATGTATGGTGTTTTAAAAAAATCAAGCCACGGAGATGGGGAGGGATAAATTAGTACTATGGGATTGATAGATACAAGCTACTATACATAAAATAGATAAGCAACAAGGATTTACTGTATAGCACAGGGAACTATATTCAATATCTTGTAATAACCTGTAATGGAAAATAATCTGAAAAAAAATTAGTGTATAACTGAATCACTTTGCTGTACATCTGAGACTAACACAGTATTATAAATCAACTATGCTTCAATTAAAAAAAAAAAAAAAACCAAACCAAAAAAAAACCAAGCCAGACAGTAAAGAGATGTGCAAACATCTACATACTATTTTCACTAATTTTGTTTGTTTTGGAAAATATAGTTATTTTCTTCAAAATGTGAATAAATGCCATTGTACACTCATGAGAGAATGAGAGTGAAAAGGCAAATAATGTCTTAGTATTATGAAGATAGTTTGATCCTGAGAGTCTCCAGAAGGGATCTTAGGAAGCTTCAAGGGTCCTTGGACCATACTTCGAGAACTGGTGCTTGAGAGGAATTCATACACGTGCCCAAGGAGACAAAAAGTATAAGGCTGTTGATTATAGTATTGTTTGTAATAGTAGACAACAACCGTATCTAATCATAGAGGTAATAGATACATGAAATCTGTATACCTCCAGTGTAAATTTATGCAGCATTTAGGGGCAAATCAACATGGAGACATATAAAAGCAATGCTTAGTAAATAAAGCAAGATTGAAAATATATATGTATGATATTACTTATAAAATATTTTAAAACATACAAACCAAACAGTATATATTTTTTTGCAGGTAAGTACAAATATTTGTAGAAGAATTTTAAAAGGATGTACACCATGGAAGGATATATACCATGATAGTGGTTACCTCTAGGGAGTTGGGGCAGGGAATTGTAGACTGGTGTTATCTGTAATCTTTTATTTCTTTATGAAATTAAAGACTAAGAGAAAATATGACAGAGTATTAACAATTGTTAATTTGGGATTTTGGAATTAGATGTTTATTGTGCACTTCTCTGCATTTTCAGATAGTTTAAAAAATCAAACATGATTTAAATAAATTGTAACAAGTTATTAATATCTTTATTATGCTTTATTGACAAGAAAACAGATTACAACAAATTTATGAAAAAAATGGACAGTCTGTTAAATTTTATTATTAACAGTGAAGTGTATCATTTTTTGCCCACTATTAGCAAAAGAAAACAATAATATCCTGTGTGGAGAGAGTTTGGTGCAATGTAGTCTTAAATGTTTCTGGTGGCATTTTATGTGGAGAAAATTCTTTTCTGAAAGCAATTTTAGAAACTGTTCTAAGGGCCATAAAATCATTCATTCTCTTTGACTTGTTTGTCCTACTTTTTGGAATCTCTCCTAAAGAACTAATCCATAGTATGAAACAATTCATAGGCATTAAAGCATTATTTGGAATGGAGTTTAGCAATAGAATAATGGTTACATTAATTAGTTTACTTGATATGCAGTTATTAAACAAATAAGTGTAAAGGCTAAATGGCACTATGGAAAAATATGAAGGGTATGTTAAGTTTTAAAAAGGGATATGAAATTATCAGTCTGTTGTAATTATAATTATTTGAATTAAGGAATCATGTTAAATTATTTTAGAGTGATGTGACTTTTTTTCCTCCTCCACTGCTTAAAAATGTTTCAGTATTATTATTTTTATCTTGAAATGCTGTATGTATTTATTTTTGATATATGTGATGATTGGATTTTCTTTTTAAAATATTATTTTGGACTTGTCTCCTCCAAATTTCAATCCCTCGCCTAACTCTTTAAACTTTAGGCAGAAATTAAACGTCTTCAGGAAGCCAATAAGGCAGCTCGGAAGGAAAGACAACTGATTCTTAAACAGCAGGAGGAGATAGAAAGGATCCGACAGACTACCATAAAACTGCAGGAGAAGTTGAAGTCTGCAGGGGAGAATAAATTGGTAAATTACATGAAATTATTATTAATTTGTTTTCTGCCTCATGTTGCTTGCTAATAAATACCTAACTCTACCTCATCGTCTAATATGGTGGATGTGTTCATTCTAGCACTATGATACATTAATGCACCAGGATAAAGTTCTATGTATGTGCCTTTATGTAAAGTGAGAGTCTTTTTTTTCCTCTCATGGGATATTCAAGTTTTGAAAGGGACATGTAGGTCATATATTAGTTTAAAAATGTTTTCCATTTATAAATTCAGTTGGGACAGAGAGCCTTGTTTTTGCTTATCAATCCAAATATCAGTATCAATATATATTCCTCAGAATTAATGGGAATATATTCAATCCAAATATATTCCTCAGAATTCATGGGAGGAATTAATTATTTTTGCTCTTTACATAATACTTTTGTCAGCTGTCTAATGCCTAATATAATGATACAAGGTTCAAAGGAGATGTTCAGACAAAAACAAAATTTGGACCTATTCTGAAATACTGTAAAGTGTCAATATAGTGTTGGAAAACTCAGCCTATATAGCAATACAGTTAAATAAATCTCTTAGTATTCACTGCTTTGATTTTTAAAATATACTTTAAATTTTGAAACAGTCTCAGATTTATAGAAAATTTCAAACACAGTACAAAGAGCTTTGATTTTCTCAGTCGAGAGTTACGTTGCCAACAAATTAATATTGACACGTTAGTTTTCATATCTCTTTAATCTCTTTCAGTCTGGAAAAGTTCCTTGACTCTCATGACCTTCACACTTTGGAAGATTACATGCCAGATATTTTGTAGAATGGTCCTCAAGTTGGGTTTGTCTGATCTTTCCTCATAATTAGATTCAGGTTGTGCATCTTTGGGAGGAATATCACGGAAGTGATGCTGTGTTGTTCTCTGCATTCAATCAGGTGGCACCTGATTTTGATTTATCTCATTACTGATGATGTTAACTCGAACACTTGATTAAGGTGGCATCTACCATACTTCACTGTATAGTTACTCTCTTTCTCTTTGTAATTAATAAGTGCATTGCATGAAGGTATTTTGAGGCTACATGCATTCCTGTTCTTCGTCAAAGTTAACTTTATTCTTTTATTTATATCAGTATGGACTCACGGATTTGTGTTTTACTCAGCATTATAATCTGTTACTATCATTATTTGTTTTGATGCTCACTTTTTCTCAAATTGGGCCATTAGGAGCCTCTTCGAGCAGGTTTCTGTGTCCTTTTGACATGTACCCATCAGTCTTTGAGCACTTTCATGTTTTCTGGAACAAGATGTTTCAGGGTCATCTTTTACTTTCCCTGCCTCAGCCTTGGAATCAGCTGTTTCTCCAAGGAGGATAGTTATTTAGAAATCAAGATCTGGTGCTAAGCATGCTCACTGCTATTCAGGTTTTGTTGCTCCTAAGCAACAAATCTAGGGACTATGTAAGTACATGTATATACATTTTACTTGTGTGATATAATTTTGTCCTTTAAGTAATACCTTAATTTCAGCTATTTTACAAATACTGTTTTGAAGATAAATTAGTTTTGAAATGACAGTTTAAATCAGTTTGAGATCTTAAATTCCAGTATAATTATAATACTTTACTACCCCCTATTGTTTGCAGGACTCTCATAGTGATGATGATACAAAGGATAATAAGGCAACCAGTCCTGCTCCAACTGACTTGGAGACCCGCAGTCCTTCCCCCATTTCAATCTCCAGCAGTGAAACTAGCAGCATTATGCAGAAACTGAAGAAAATGAGAAGCCGCATGGATGAAAAGTAATTCGTTTAAAAAAATATCTCCTATTTACACTGAAAGTAGTAGCAACAAATAATATTTTTAATGTATTTCATTAGATTAGATTGATACAACATAATATTTTATGGATTCAGTTGCATTTTAGCAGAGTTATTAAGTCATCCTAGAAGTCAGTTAACTGTAGACCTTATTTATAAAACAAATTTTCTGGATCTTAAATACAGCCAGGTTTCTTATTTTAAAAACCAAAGTAGTATTTGCACATATACCCATGACAATGTTTTCTCCTTTCTTTTATTAAAAGTTATGAGTAAGTGTGAAATTTTTACCTTTTCTGAAATCTGAGGACATGTCCACTGACTTGAGGGAGCAATTTAAGGGTGTATCTTGAGATCTCATCCTGTGACTCTGACAACTGTCAGGCTTACTCAAGTAGAAGAGTGAAATTTTAACCTGTGAGTGGGTCTGAATTGCTCAGTTAAAACCAGAAAGTCTGAAATTTTCCTGGGATGTTGAATGATTTGGCAGTCTGTCATTCTTCTAAAACATTTCTAAGTATTATTTTTTAAAGACTCTTTTAAAGAAAGCTACTCCTACTTAGATATAGCTCAGTTGTGTGTCAGCTTTGACCATACCAAGTGACATTTACATGAGAGTTTACTCCTTTGCGTGTACATTTGATTAAATACGCTTATAAAGTAGCTGCTTGTGGACTATTTTCTACCTTCTTTAAATATAGAAGAGAGGTCCATTAAAATTTTTGTTGACTGCTCTTTTATTTTAAGTTAGCAATTTGAACCACAGATTAAACTTAAGTTGTATCTTGATATCCTTTGGCAGTATACTGCCCATCACCAAATTTAATAATGCTCTATGTTTATATGTGACATCAACCTATGATTTAGTTATTTTCTGAACAGTCAAGCAGTTGTAAGTCAAACCTTACTTACTATAGGTACAGTGTTGTACACTGGCACTTCATTGCTTAATTGAAATTGCACTTCAGTAACTTAAAATTGGCATTTGATACCTTAAAAATACCTAAGTTTATTATGAAGATAAGTTTAAATAATAAATACAAATTTTTAAAATAAAAAATATAAGGGGGTGAAAACTGAACATTTACAAATGTGTAAGTGTACCTTTTGTATGATTTCCATGGGATAGACCAATTAAGACCTATTCAAATAGGAATTCTTTCTTCCTTCCTGATAAAAATTTCCAGTAGCCTGTGTGGGACGTACTGGATTGCTCCAGGGATCTTTGAATTCAGAATAATCTATCTCATAAATTTTTATAACTGATTTGGCATTTTATATCTGCCTCTAAATGCCTTTGGATCATAAATGT
The DNA here is from genome assembly GCF_009873245.2 of Balaenoptera musculus. Classification (NCBI taxonomy): domain Eukaryota; kingdom Metazoa; phylum Chordata; class Mammalia; order Artiodactyla; family Balaenopteridae; genus Balaenoptera; species Balaenoptera musculus. Next base: position 135,243,872 of record NC_045785.1, read on the forward strand.
TGGAGGAAGGACAGCTTCAAGGGAAATTTCTTCATTGATTCCTTGCTTGTCTATACTAGTAAAATCTTCATTGCTGGTCTCTATGAATAATATTCTAATAATTTTAATCACATCCATGGAAGGAACTGCTAATCCTATTCTGTTTGTGAGATTAGTCAGTTTATATGGTGTTTATTTGAGATTTGGTTAAAACTTTAAAAACCCTAAATAATAAGTTAAAGGTTGAATTTATTGACTTTGTTCTAAGTTTTGTTAATTATTTTCTCAGAGCCCAAAATACTAAAGACCTAGAATTTTTTTATCATTGCTCTACCTTTGTCAACTACTGCAGTAAACTTTTGAGAAAAGGCCTTGAAGCATTCAGTGACTTCTTGATTTGTTGTTTGAAGCAATGCAGTTGTGTTTGTGGTAGGGCTGGGGTAAGGACAGTAGTTGCAGAGAAATTAGTTTTAATGTTTGGAAGATGATGCTGAAATTTGAGGGTGAAGTGGAGTATTTTCCAAAATTAGCAGTGCATTAAAAAGGGAGATTACTGTTATGCGATTTTTTTTTGATCTCCAGAACAAAGCACAGTTGGTCCTTGAGCAGCTTGGGGGTTGTGTTAGCAATGCTGCACTTCCGCATAGATGAAAATCTGCCTAAAACTTGCATAGTCGGCCCTCCGTAGTCGTGGTTCCTCTATGTATGTGGTTCTTCTGTATCTGTAGTTCTATATCTGTGGATTCCGCCAACCGCAGATCATACAGTACTGCAGTATTTGCTACTGAAAAATATTCACATGTAAGTGGACCTATGCATTTCAAACCCACTGTTCAGGGATCCACTGTAATGTGAAAACTAATTTTTGAATACCATTCAGATTACCAAAGCTTCAGAGTTAGATCTCCTTCAACAATGTTGGAATGTCAGCTCAATAGAGTGAGTTAATTTTGTAGTCATTTGCTACAGTAGATAACTAATAAAATTATTTGAGCCTTTGCTACTAGGCACTATTATTTGTTTTGTAGATTAGAAAAGGCCATCTTCTAAGAGATTACTATTTTACTAATATAAAACACTTGTCAGAAAATAGTCATCCTTCTCAAGCAGTTTAGCTAACTTTGGGAGGAACTTTTTCATATATATTACTGCTTATTGTTAACTCTCTGAACTTTGATTCTGTGATAAATATTTTTCTGAAGTGTTCAAACTATTCTTGGCTCCAGTGAAAGATTTCCTTCTTTAATGTTTCACGGAGACAACAATGCCTTTGTTAAAGTTTGTATTTCTAATCTATGGCTTTTCTCTTTTTTTTTAAATAAATAAATTTATTTATTTATTTTTGGCTGAGTTGGGTCTTTGTTGCTGTGCGCGGGCTTTCTCTAGTTGCGGCGAGCAGGGGCTACTCTTCGTTGCAGTGCACGGGCTTCTCGTTGCAGTCTTCTCTTGTTGTGGCGCACGGGCTCTAGGTGTGTGGGCTTCAGTAGTTGTGTCTCGTGGGCTCTAGAGCACAGGCTCAGAAGTTGTGGCACATGGGCTTAGTTGCTCCGCGGCATGTGGGATCTTCCCGGACCAGGGCTCGAACCCGTGTCCCCTGCATTGGCAGGCAGATTCTTAACCACTGCGCCACCAGGGAAGCCCCTCTGTGGCTTTTCTTGACCTCTGTACTGGTTTGACATTTTAGAAATAATTTCCGTTTCTCAGTATAGTGAAGAGCAAAAGAAATTTAAACTATGGAAGAGGTTAGTAATAATGAAAATAAGTTTGCAAAAGCCACAGACTGTCTAGCCCTCAGTTTTTTGATAATTATTGGTAAATGAAATCTGAGTTTTGTTTACTACTGTGAGGGGCATTATTTACAGTATAAAGTTGTGAAACAGATATTCATGGGAAAAAAACATACAGTTGACTCTTCCTGTTAATTTGCCAATTCTGTTTTAGGAAAATTATTTACTGAGCAAATGAAACACTGAAAGAATGGTGTTTATCTTCTTCTTTAAGTGTTAAAATAGGATACAGTGCGTTTTTTTCTTTCATTTGTTAATAGCAGCTTGTTCTTCTGTATTATTTATTAATTATCTGCTTATTCCCTCAGCAATTATTTTTTGGGAAATGTGTGAATATCGTAGGTTCTGAGGGATATGAAGATGAATCAAACATAAACCCTGCCCTTGAAAAGCTTATAGTATAGGTGGAAAAAAGAATAAATATCAGGTTCCTTTAGTGAAGTATATAAAAATCTATTGCTAAGGAAGCTCAGAAGAGGAAGAAATTTTTACTGAAAAGAGTATATATCAAGGAAATTTTCTTGATGAGTGTTCAGAGTTATATACTTTGCATTTGCAAGTGAAGGCTTTTGCTATTCCATTAAAGAAGACATTTTTATTAAAATTTTAAACAATGTATTAAATATCATTGCCTTAAATTAGAAATATAGTTTTCTTAGAGAAGGTTCTAGACTAAGTGTAGTGGATGAATAAACCCTGACAGTCTGATAATGTGCTTTTTTTTTTTTTTCTTCCTAGATTAGGGATGATGTACCTGTATTATTTTATTTATTTAAGTATATGCAGATTATAAAACAATTTAATAGAATAGATTTTGCTGTAGGAAAAATAGACTGTATTTTCTTTTAGGTCAGTACTGTCCATATGCTCATTTATCTTCCTTTTTGAATATCATTAAAAATGCTTAAGTACTTAAAAGAATTGATCCATTTTATAATTAAAAGCACTAGTTTTCATTTTTACTTGTAACAGTATGGAGTTAAAGAATTGTTTAGATCCAGAAAGAATTTTAAAATAATTTAAGGTATTAAGTTTTTATTTTGTTTAACATCTTTCAGAATCAAATGATTTTAGAACTGGAAGTTTTATTTAAAATTTAGATCATAATTTTGCTCTTTCAAATTGTAGCATGCTTTTAGAATCTGTTGGAACACAGTCTACAATTATATTAGCTCATTGAGGAAAAAAGCTTCTCATTTATGTCACATGGTCTAGCAATGTGTTGAGGTATGTATTTTAAAAAGTGTGAGGAAGTACTTAAATGAAGAAGGAATCATAAAATGTTGGAACTAGTCGGTCCTTAGGGAGGTCATCTAGTATAGTCCCTTGGTTCTACAGGAAGAAATTGAGGCCTGCAGAGATTAAGTGTCTTGTCCCAGGTCAGGTAGCATAATGGCAGAGCTAGAACTAGAACACTACTCTCTGGACTTCAGCCAGCTAAAGTGAAAACTGAGTTAGCACATCTGCTTCCAACCTTGTAGTTTTTTTAAATAACTGCATTGATGACTTAAAGGTATCTCAGTAGAAATTGACCCTTCAAAATAGTATTGAAACTGGGAAGGTGCTGAGTGCCTGATTACTACGGTTGAATAGCTGCATAGCTAAAGTTTAGAGTGTAAAATTTTGACTTTAAAAGTGTATTACTTACTTTTGAATTTCTAAAGCTTAAACATTATAGGAACATAATTATTTCCATACTAGGTTAAATCTATCATATTCTCATCCTAGTCCAGTGTTCTGTAACCGTCAGAGGCCTTGTTGGGATGCCTTGATAATAGCCATAAAGTGTATTAGTAGCATTTTCTATTAATAGGCATTTATGTTTCCATTATTCACAAATTTTATTTCTTACTTGTGCAGCATATTGAAGGATTGTTAACTCTAGTGTGAAGTGCTACTGCTTCTTTTATCTCAATTTTATACAACTTTTAAGAGACACTCTTGAATTCTAGAATGTATGTATATTAAATAAGGAACGTGTGTTTCTGGGATGAAGTTCCAACTTTAAGTTAAACTTTTCTTACACTATCTCTTAAACCATTTTCTTTTCTTTTTTTTTTTTTTTAGCCATTTGTTTTGTTGTTCATTTCTAACCTAGAGCTTTTGAATATGCTTAATCTTTGTAAATGAAAAGTAAATGATTAGTATTTGTTCTAATAGAGAAAATTATTATCCTCTATATTGGGTTGGACAAAAAAAGTTAATATGTATTTTTTTACAGTTTATTTCACATCTTCCAATGTTCTACTTTTTGTACTAGGTCATGCATGCATTTAGCAGTTATATACTTAAGAGGGTGGGTGATATTTGAATGTTATGAATAGATTTTTTTGGACCTTTTCCAAGTACATTTGTTTTTGCATAATTGGCATCAAAATAAGTTTATTATACATTCATAAAGAATGGCAAGGAAGATTGCAGTGTCTTATTGAAACTTGGCAAAATTGCACAAAAACTTCAGTGCAGAAAATCAAGGCAATCCAGATATGATAGAGAGAGAGAGAGAGAGAGGAGAGAGAGAGGGAGGGAGGGAGAGAGGGTAAGAAAGATAGAGCGAGTATGTAACTGAACAGAGGGAAGGTGAAATATTAAGTTGTATGTGGGGAAACAGACACTGAAATCGTCTGTTATCTAAAGATATACATGTAGTCAAGATTCTACATACTTTTTAAAATTCAAATGAGTGACTGGATTCATACCTAGATTTTCTCAACTTCTTTGACTTACTGATATTATTCCTTGCCCTTCCAAGGCAATAAATGTTGCCTTGATCTACAAGTTATTGTTGTGTGCATGTGAACAGGAGCATGCTCTGTCAAAGAGAATTAACCTTTCCAAACCTATATTAGACTTATTTATCCCTTCATATATACAATGGTCTATTTACTATTAAAAAAAGAGAGAAACAGTTGGTTTTTTCCTACTTTTATAAGTTTAACATACGGAATTTCTTCTTACTTTTAACCTTATGATTGATTGAATTGTCCACAGCATGATTTTTTTTTTTTTAAACTACTGGTAGTATTTATTGGAACTACCTTAGTTTATTCTTAATTATGCATCCTGGTTTTTTATAGAATGGGTATTGTATTTCAGTATTATTATTTAAGTGGGCCTTTGTTAAATATAAAGCAAGATACCTCCAGTAGGTCCTGTTGACAGTAAGTTTTATGTTGTAGATGTGAACAAGGTATTTTTACTATAAATTGACTTTCTAAACTATATAACTATTTTCAAGCTTAGATTATAATGGTAAGGTTAAGTAAGGCAAATGTACTACTGCTTTTTAAATTTAAATTCAAGCTTAAAATACATGACAAGGTACAGATATAAAAACTACTCGTTCAGAATTACATATGTATATACAATTGCTGGTATGCTAGGTTCATGCCCATAATTGTTGTACTCTGTGTTAAAGCTTATGAGAAAACTTATTTAGCTTCACACTCTACTTCTCATTACTTTACTCACAAACAAATAAATTTACCTGAAAGTATACATGATGGTTAAGCAGGAGCTGAGAAGAAAGGCACGTATATTCAGAAATCTTTGGTAAGATCTATAAAAGTATATGTTTTATATGTCACACAAAGTATAACACTTGCTTTAACTGAGTAGCGTATAATGTTATTCAGGAAGCATATTAAAAAGTTCTGCACTCAGCTCTTATGCTTTCCCTTTCTCATTCTTTCTGCCTCTTGATCTCTTGGTTTTAAAATCTTCCTCCTTATTTTGTAGACACTGCTCTCCTGTTCACTACTTCTTCTCTGTCTTTACGTCTCATCACTGGGCCTCTCTCAGTGTCTGTTTTCCCAACCTTCATCCCAAATTCCAGCTGTATATCTACAACCAGTTGGTCAGGTAACTTTGCACCTTTTTCAGTGCACTCTTTGATAGAGCATGCTCTTTTCTTTTTGTTTGTTTTTATTGCTTTTTTTTCTTTCTTTTTTTTTCTAACAGCCTAGGGGCTTCTTGTCAAATGTCCCATAGATTTTACCTTTTTGTTTCCACATTAATTTGACGTGCTGATTGTTTAAGAAGTGGAGTGATAGTTCTTGTGCTTTTTATTAAGTGTTTGTTGGATATGTGAATGCATTTTTGTTGATTAGCTACCACTACAGATCTAACACTTATAATATGAGCAGCCCACCTTTCATTTAGCTGTGGCGTCTACATTTGAGGAGAGCAAATAGTAGCTTTTTAACTACTCAAATAACTATCTAAATCAGTAATGTCCCCTAACCCTTTGGAGCTAAGATATACTAGGCTATTTAATTCCAGGGATTGGGCTAAATTGAGAAGTTTGAGGCATTTGGTGCATCCTTTTACTCAAGTAAATAAATAGTCATGTTTTATGCATAAGGCATCTGACTGTGGTTCTCAGTGTTCTGTCCATGAAAAACAGATAGACTATCACCTGACATTGCATTTCCCAGGTAATGGGAACCAAACTCACTATACCTGAAGCAAAACCAGGCTGAATTTGAATATAAAAATCAAAAAGGAACATGAACAGGTTTTTTGTTTGCTTGCTTGTTTGGGATTTTGGGGTTTGTTTTGTTGTTGTTGTTTTGGTCTTCGTTGTTTTGAGTTTGTGTGTTTCTGGTCTGAGCCTTCAGAATAAATTCCTTGTATCTTCGTTATTGAAAAAGAGTCACATGTGAAGAAATGAAGTACTAAGTACTATCAGTCATGGTTAGCCAAATTCTGAGATTTTTTTTTCCTGAAATTACCCACAGTTTTTCCTTGCTAATTTTCCAAATAATTAATTACAAGTAAAATAAATAAATCTCTTATTTTGCTGAATAAGATCACTTACCAAAGCTTCTATTATCTCACACTTTTTTCAGAGGAATACTGTGAATGTCCTGTTTTATACAGCTTGTTGATAACGTAATGAGTAATAAAGCTCTCAAAGTGATTTCTGCCTATAGGTTTGTTCTCTCACTGTATTTCATGGTGTGACCATAGGTTTCTGACAAAGCGAGAGCAAAAACTGATGCAACGGCGCCAACATGCGGAGGAGCTACTAGAGTGGAAGCGACGTTTAGATGCAGAGGAAGCAGAAATTCGTCAAATGGAAAAACAAGCTTTGGCTGCCTGGGACAAAGAATTGATAAAACCTAAAACTCCTAAGAAAGAACTGGAGGACCAGAGAGCAGAACAGAAAGGTAATAAAGACTAACTATTCAGACGACATACTAAAAGCCTAATGTAACTGAAAGATTTACTTAATTATTTTAAAAAATGGTGAATGATTAAGGGTGAAGAAGGTGATACAACTATGAATGCTACAGATATTGAAAAGATAAGAGAATACTGTGAATACCTTTATGCTAATATACTTGAAAACTTAGAAGAAATGGGTAAATTCCATGAAATGGAAATGGGTTGTTCTAGGACCACGTGGGGTTTAACACATACTAAAAATTGATAATGTGGTGGATTACTTAAACAGATTAAAGGAGAAAAATTACATGATATCCCAATGGATTCAGAAAAATCACTTGATAAAATCCAAAAAAGCCTTTGTAATAAAACAAATAAATCTCAGATCAAATTAGCAATAGAAGGGGACTTTCTTTACCCAGTATAGGATATCTATTAATGAAAACAAAAAACCAAGCCTGCAGCAGACTTCATACTTAATAATAAAACATAGAAAGTTTTCCCCAATAATAAAACATAGAAAGTTTTCCCTTTGAATTTGGAAATCAGACAAAAAGATGCTTATTTTCACTTACGGAGTGAAAGGAAGAAGCAAAACTCTCATTATCTTATTGAGAAGAGCAGATGAGAAGGCTATGCACATAGAAAATCCAGCATTTACATGTCAGTTATTAGAATTAGTTAGTTTAGCAAGGTTGTGGATATAAAATCCATAAACAAAACTCAATTGCATGTCTGTAGATAAGCAGAAATTGGTTAGAAAAATCTAATTATTAAAAGAGATGCCATTTATAAATTTAACAATAAGTATTGAAGATCTTTATGGAGAAAAGTTTATAATTTTATTAGGAGACATTAGAGAAGACCAAAATAAATAGAACTTTACCATATTCACAGATAGTTTCAGTGTCATAAAGATGTTAATTCTCTCTGAACTTATTGGTAGGTTCAAGACAATTTAAATCAGAAACCTGGCAAGATTTCTTTGTAGGGTTGACAAGCTCATTTTAAAATTTATATGAGGGCTTCCTTGGTGGTACAGTGATTAAGAATCCGCCTGCCAATGCAGGGAACACGGGTTCGAGCCCTGGTCCGGGAAGATCCCACATGCCGTGGAGCAGCTAAGCCCGTGAGCCACAACTCCTGAAGCCTGCGCACCGCAACCAAGAGTAGCACCCACTCCAACTAGAGAAAGCCCGTGCGCAGAAACTAAGACTCAACGCAGCCAAAAATAAATAAATAAATTTATTAAAATAAATAAAAATAAAATAAAATTTATATGAAAGAGCAAAGGACCAAAAACCAGACATTCCTAAAGAAGAAGCACAAAATGCAGGAACTTACCAGTTTCAACACTTCTAGAAGTATAATAATTAAGACAATATATTTGTTATCAAAGATAGACAAATCGATTTTGAAACAAATAGCTCAAAAAAGACCTGTGCATATATGGAAAGTTGACTTTTGACACAGGTAACTTAGGAGACTAGTGAAGAAAGGAGGACTCTCCAATAAATTTTGTGTGAGGTAAAAATAAGTTGGGTCCCTACATGACAGTATAAAAAGATTGAGCTCAAGGAGGGAGAAAGGTGTAAATGTGAAATTTAAACTATAAAACTTTTAGAGACAACATAAGAGAATATCTTTATGACATCAGGGGGAGGGAAAGATTTCTTTAACGTTATACAAGACAAAAATCATAAAGGGAAAGATTGATAAATTTCACTTTAATAAATTAAGAATTTCTGTTCATTAATACATATAAAGAAAGTAAAACAACAAAATAAGAAGATATTTGCAATACATATGACTGACAAAGGAATAGTATCAAGAATATATAAGCAACTCCTATGAATCAATAATAAAATGACAACCACATTAAAAAAAACAGGCAAAAGAGCAAATGGTTCACAAATAAGAAACTCCAAACGGTCAGTAAACATATGAAAAGGTGTTCAACTTCATTAGTAATCAGAGCATAAAAACCATAAAGACATACCATTGCATGCCTATGTTCATTTCCTAGAGCTGCCGTAACAAATTACCACAAATTTGGTGGCTTAAAACTTTTTTTTATTCTCTCACTTCTGGAGGCCAGAAGTACAAAATCATGGCATTGGCAGGACTGTGTGCTCCCTCTGAAGGGTCAAGAAGACAGTTCTTTCCTTCCTTCTTCCAGCTTCTGGTGGTATGCTATAGGCATTCCTCGTGTCTGCTTAACTAAGTCTCACACAGTCTTCTCTTACATGTCTGTCCTCCTCCTCTTTTGTCTCACAAGGAAACCTGTCATTGAATTTAGGGCCTACCCCCAGTATATCCAGGATGATCTCATCATGAGATCCTTAACTTAATACATCCGCAGACCTTTTTCCAATAAGATTATATTCACAGGTTTTGGGGGTCGAGACATGGACACATCTTTTGGGGAGCCATCATTCACCCATTTAAAACATCCATCAAACCTGTTGGTATGTAGGGGTGGAACAAAGAACTGCTGGTGTAAGTGTTAATTGTTAAACCTAGTTTGAAAAACAGGTTGAAAGGGCGAGGCATTAAAAATAATCAATAAAATGATAAAAATAATAAAGCCAGGTACACATGTCCTACAGTTCAGCAATTCCATTGCCAATATAATCCTAGAGCAATGGTTCTTAAAGTATGGTCCATGGTCTCTGAGATCCTTTCAGAAGGTCTGAATATACTGACATATTGTTTGCCTTTTTTCACTGTGTCAGCATTCAACACTGATAGTATAAAAATATGGTGGGGCTTCCCTGGTGGCGCAGTGGTTGAGAATCTGCCTGCTAATGCAGGGGACCACGGGTTCGAGCCCTGGTCTGGGAAGATCCCACATGCCGCGGAGCAACTAGGCCCGTGAGCCACAACTACTGAGCCTGCGTGTCTGGAGCCTGTGCTCCGCAACAAGAGAGGGCCACGATAGTGAGAGGCCCGCGCACTGCGATTAAGATTGCCCCCGCTTGCCTCCACTAGAGAAAGCCTCGCACAGAAAACGAAGACCCAACACAGCCTAAGATAAATAAATAAATTAATTTAAAAAAAAAAAAAAAAAAAAAAAAAAAATAATGGTGGTAAAATTGCTGATGCCTTAATATGAATCAAGGCAGTGGCAACCAAATCATATAATAGTCGTTGAATTCTTCACCACCCTGTACTCACCATAAAAAACATGCCATTCTTACATTTTTTTAATTTTAATTTAAATATTTACATAATTAATTTAAATATTAATTTATTAATCTCAATTTTTGAGTACATATCTTTTTAATATTCTATGTGACAAATAGGAAATATTCATAAAGCACTTGGTGTTTGCCAAGCATGTGGTTATCCTGAAGAAAGCACTACAGTTTGTTGGTTTGCAAGCTGAACTAGCATTTTTTCATGTACCATTTTTACTTAAATGACTAACAAAATATGGTTATTCAGACTTGAGTATTTGCAAACAATTTTTCAGAAACAAATGAAGCAACTCTGACTCTTTAAGAAAAGCAACTGATAGTGTTTATTGTCGGTAATAAAATTTAAACTTTCAAGTGAAGATTTAAGGCTTTTAGAAATGCTGTTTCCCCTACTGTGAGCTTGACAGCTTCCCAATACTTTAAAGACTTTCCTGGTATGAGTAATGATATCAAAGTCATCTTTTCATATTGTGTGATAAAATGTGCCAATATTTGAAAAGATCTTCCTAACTCAGTGAATCAGTATTTTCCAAATGACCCGTGATGATTAGAAAATCAAGTATGGATAAAAGATCCATTTAAAGTGCAAGATAAGGGTGGGAGGGAGACACAAGAGGGAGGAGATATGGGGAGATATATATATATATATATATATATACACATATATGTATAGCTGATTCACTTTGTTATAAAGCAGAAGCTAACACACCATTGTAAAGCAATTATACTCCAATAAAGATGTTAAAATAAATAAATAAATTGCAAGACAGGCCAATGGATTTTAATGGAACAGATTATCAAAAGTTCACAGATATGGTTTCAGATTCCACATTACAGCTAACATTTAAGAAACTACCAATTGTCCACTTTTGGTGTGGCATTAAAAAAGGTTATCCACAATTACCTGTAAATACTGTTAAAATACTCTTCCCTTTTCTAATTATGTATCATTTGTGTGAGGCCAGATTTTCTGCATATACTTCAGTCAAATCAACATATAGCCACAGATTGCATACAGAAGCAGATATGAGAATCTGTCTTCTGTTAAGCTAGCCATTAAAGTTTTTAATTTAATGTAAAATAGTTTCTCTCCTTTCAACTAAACTTTTTTTTAAAATGTAGCTATTTTGAATTTTAGAAAATGTCGTTTATATTAACATAGAGAGGTTTTTTACTGTTATTTTAAAATAAATTAATAAATATTTTTAATTTTTCCATTTTAATTTCTATTATGGTAAATATTGATAGATATAACTGTATCTGTAACCACATAAACTAAAGCTTTTTGGGGTCTTCAGTACTTTTTCAGAGTGTAAAGTGTTCCTGAGGCCAAAATGTTTGAGAACTGCTGTCTTACAGCAATGTTTTTCGAGTTGTGGGTTGTCCCATTTGCGATGTATGAAATCCATTTAGTGGATTGCAGTCAGCATTGTTTAAAGTTGAAATAAAATAGAAAATATCATTATGTCACACATAGGTTAAATATATTATGATTAGGGTAAAAAATCTGAAAGCCACTGCTGTAGAGAACTTTTACATAGATAGGTAGATAATAGATATAAATATATCTATCTGTAAATACTTATATATATATGTATATATATAGAGAGAGATATACATATAGATATCTATACATATTTATCTATACTAGGAGATATATATGACATTGTTCATAGCAGCAGTATTTGAAATAGCAGGGAAAAAAAGGAAACCACCCACATCAGTAGGAGAATGGATAAATAAATTGTGGTATATTTACATATTATATCATGCTCAGTAAAGAAGAAAAAATTACAGCTAAACAAATCAACATACAAGAATCTTAAATCACAGAGGACTACAAGCAGTTTGATTTCTTTTATAGAAAATTCAAAGCAAACAAAACTAAGTGATATATTATTTAGCTATACATACCAAGTGGTACATAAAGAAAACCAGTGATGCAATAAATATAATTCATCTGTAGTGTTCCTTTTTTCTTCAATTTATTCAGCAGAGGCTTACTTCTGTGTCAACTTCCACATCCTCATTCTGTAGCGTCAAATTCTGCTGCAGACTTCTCCATCTTGAAAGGAAATTTAACAGGTCCGAGAAAAGAGATTCAATGTCTCAGGTTTCATCATGGGCTGTAACAGAAGTAGAAAACATTTCTGACTATGCCTGGAAGGCAAATTAAGACTAGTTGTTGTTGTTCAAGTCTCCATTTGTCAGGAACTGTTGGCCTGTGTAATCATAGAAAGTGTTAACTGGGTAAATGTGATAAAGCAAAGGCAATTTTAATCTCATCAAATATAGCTTAGGAATAGTGTATTTAATGAGCTAAAATGACATAAATAAAAGAAAAATTAAGAAAAAGAAGAAAATACATTATAATGAAATGACAGTGTACCCCTCAGGGCACATTGTTGCAATAGCTGAAGCTAAGATCAAGCAGAAAATTAACTTACTAAAGGCCATGTATTTTATGGTTCATAAATTTTTTTTTTTAATTTTAATTTATTTATTTATTTATGGCTGTGTTGGATCTTCATTTCCGTGCGAGGGCTTTCTCCAGTTGCGGCAAGCGGGGGCCACTCTTCATCGCGGTGCGCGGGCCTCTCACTATCGTGGCCTCTCTTGTTGCGGAGCACAGGCTCCAGACGCGCAGGCTCAGCAATTGTGGCTCACGGGCCCATCTGCTCCGCGGCATGTGGGATCTTCCCAGACCAGGGCTCGAACCCGCGTCTCCTGCATTGGCAGGCAGACTCTCAACCACTGCGCCACCAGGGAAGCCCCATAAAATTTTTGAGATGACTGGAGAGCCAGCTCCACACTGAGCTTCTAGGAGCAGTGCTAAAACCACACCACAGAACTGGCCTGGTGAGAAAACTGCTCTAGCAGCTACTCAGCAGAGCCCTGAAGAAAACTGCTGTTTTGGTGTTCTCTCTTTGCCTGGCAAAGAATAAAGCCACCCTTTCTTTTTCCTCCAAAAAAAAAAAGAAAACTGCTATTTTGTATCATTTCCCCACTCATGCCACTTCTGCACCAGGGACTCAATTTTGCAGTCACTGAGAAATCCACTGTCACTACCAAAAGCCACCTAGAGTCCACATGGAGCCGCCTTCTTCAGGTTACTCAATTTTAAAATGAAGTCTTCTACAGGGACATCAGATTGGAGACACAAGATTTCAATGCCTAAGTTCCAATGCCCAGCAAGGAAGGCTGGAAATTTCATTTTCTGGGTTCTGTCTTGGGTGACAAGGAACTCATGTGGCAGGAAATTTATCAAATATCAGTGAGGGATTAAAAATAAGCTTGGGCTCCAAGAAACATGACATGTCCATTGTTAAGGAGTTTAAGCCATATACCTTTCTTTCATAAAGCATTATAAAATATTGTTCAGGAAAGAACTCTGAGACTTTTTTCCAAAGCCTGATTTTTTAAAATGGCTACCAAACACTTGAAATTTGTCTAGTAGAACTAAGAAACTGAATTTATTTAATTTTAATTTTAATATTTAAGTAGCAGCATAAGGCTGATGGCTACCATATTCGACAGCACCTGCAGATTATACATTTTAAAAAGTTTTGGTGTTTTTTCCATTTCGTTTTCTGTCACATTACATAGGGTATGTTTTAAAAGAAATGCTGAAGATTGACTGCTATAGTCCATATTTTTTAAAAAGCGTACAAATGTTGCTAGACTCCTACTGACATGTTACTCTGTCTTCAGAAGTCAGGGATACAGTGAAACATTACCTCACATCTCTTAGGATGGCTGTTATCAAAAAAGACAGAAGAAAAAAATGTTGATGAGGATTTGGAGAAATTGGAACCCTTGTGCAGTGCTGGTGGGAATGTAAAATAGTTGTAACTGCTATGGAAGTAGTAAAGCAGTGCCTCAAAAAATTAAGAATAGAATTACTATATGATTTAGAATTTCCACTTCTGGGTATATACTAAAAAGAATTGAAAACAAGTTCTCAAAGAGATATTTGTACACCCATGTTTATAGCAGTATTATTCACAATAGCCTAAAGATGAAAACCCAAGTTTCTAGGAACAGATGAATGGATAAACAAAACATGGTATACAGTAGAATATTATTTAGCCTTAAAAAGGAAGGAAGTTCTGAAACATGTACTAACATGGATGAACCTTGAAGACATGTTAAGTGAAGTAAGCCAGTCATAAAAGGGCAAATATTGTATGATTCCACTTATATGAGGTACCTGAGTACAAATTCATGGAGACAGAAAGTAGAATGGTTGATGCTGGGCTTAAGGAGAGAAGAGAATGGGGAGTTATTATTTAATGAGTACAGAGTTTCAGTTTGGGAAGGTGAAAAAGTTCTGGAGATGGACGGAAGTGATGGTCACACAACAGTGTGAATGTACTTAATGCCACTGAACTGTGTACTTAAAAGTGATCCAGGGACTTCCCTGGGGGCACAGTGGTTAAGAATCCACCTGCCAAAGCAGGGGACATGAGTTTGATCCCTGGTCCTGGAAGATCCCACATGCCGTGGGGCAGCTAAGCCCATGTGCCACAACTACTGAGCCTGTGCTCTAGAGCCCGTGCACCGCAACTACTGAAGCCCGTGCACACGCTAGGGCCTGCGTGCCGCAACTACTGAGCCCACATGCTGCAACTACTGAAGCCTGTGCACCTAGAGCCCGTGCTCTGCAACAAGAGAAATGACCACAATGGGAAGCCCATGTGCCGCAACTAGAGAAAGCCCGTGCACAGCAATGAAGATTCAACGCAGCCCCCCGCAAAAAAAAAAGGGATCCAGATGGTCAATTTTATGTATATGTGTTTTACCACAGTTTTTTTTTTTTTTTGGCTGCGTGGCTTGTGAGGATCTTAGTTCCCCAACCAGGGATTGAACCTGGGCCCACAGCAGTGAAAGCACCAAGTCCTAACCATTGGACCACCAGGGAAATCCCTTTTTTTTTTTAACCACAATTTTAAAAGAATAAATTTTTTAAAAGTCAGGAAGTATAGGAAGAGGTCTGGAAAGACACACACCAGTCATACCTGACTGCCAGTGGTTTACTTTGAGGTGTGGAAATTGGGCAGCTGAAAGTGGTTGGAGAGGATCATGTGAAATAATCACTTTACGGCCTTCTATACTGTTTGAAGTTTTGTTTTGTTGTTTTTTTTCAACTACATTCATGTACTACTTTTATAATTTCAAAAATAAGGGCAAGGGCCAAAAATGAAGATTTCCAAAATGAATTCTTCCACAAAGACATCAGATTGGAGAAGCTTCTTCAGTGGTTCTCTCTCAGGAGGTGGTGGTACATTCATTTTCTTCTTTATACAACTTTTATGCTGTCTGAACTTTTCAAATCAGTATATGTTACTTATTGAATAAAAATAAAATATGTTAAGGGGTGTAAAGCAGGAATGTAGAGGCTTCTTCTATTCCCTACTACCTAAAATCATTTTTTAAGCCATTTAAAATTTTACCCACATTCTATCTTGGAGTAGATGAATATCCTTGAGGATTTAAAAAATTCCTTCCTTATTTATTCAACCATTCTGATTATACTACTCATTCACAATGTAAAAATATATCGTTTTTTTTAAATAGATCTTTATTGGAGTATAATTGCTTCACAGTACTGTGTTAGTTTCTTTTGCACAACAAAGTAAATCAACCATATGCATACACATGTCCCCTCCCTCTTGAGCCTCCCTCCCATCCTCCCTATCCCACCCCCTAGGTCATCACAAAGCACCAAGCCGATCTCCCTGTGCTATGCGGCTGCTTCCCACCAGCCAACTATCTTACACTCGGTAGTGTATGTATGTCAATGCTACTCTCACTTTGCCCCAGTTTCGCCCTCCCACCCCATGTCCTCAAGTCCATTTTCTACCTCTGCCTCTTTATTCCTGCCCTGCAACTAGGTTCATTAGTACCTTGTTTTGTTTTTTTTTTAGATTCCATATATATGCGTTAGCATACGGTATTTGTTTTTCTCTTTCTGACTTACTTCATTCTGTATGACAGACTCTAGGTCCATCCACCTCACTACAAATAACTCAATTTCATTTCTTTTTATGGCTGAGTAATATTCCATTGTATATATGTGCCACATCTTCTTTATCCATTCATCTATCGATGGACCTTTAGGTTGGTTCCATGTCCTGGCTATTGTAAATAGTGCTGCAGTGAACATTGTGGTACATGTCTCTTTTTGAATTATGGTTTTCTCAGGGTATATGCCCAGTGGTAGGATTGCTGGGTCGTATGGTAGTTCTATTTTGTTTTTTAAGGAACCTCCATACTGTTTTCCATAGTGGTTGTATCAATTTACATTCCCACCAACAGTGCAGGAGGGTTCCCTTTTCACCACACCCTTTCCAACATTTATTGTTTCTAGATTTTTTGATAATGGCCACTGTGACTGGTGTGAGGTGATACCTCATTGTAGTTTTGATTTGCATTTCTCTAATAATTAGTGATGTTGAGCATCTTTTCATGTGCCCCTTGGCCATCTGTATGTCTTCCTTGGTGAAATGTCTATTTAGGTCTTCTGCCCATTTTTTTTTTTTTTTTTTAGAAATGAATGTTTCATTAATTTTCGGACTTTTTTTTAGAAATTTATTTATTTATTTATTCATTTTTAGCTGTGTTGGGTCTTCGTTTCTGTGCGAGGGCTTTCTCTAGTTGCGGCGAGCGGGGGCCACTCTTCATCGCGGTGCACAGGCCTCTCACTATCACGGCCTCTCTTTTTGTGGAGCACAGGCTCCAGACGCACAGGCTCAGTAGTTGTAGCTCACGGGCCCAGTTGCTCCGCAGCATGTGGGATCTTCCCAGACCAGGGCTCGAACCCGTGTCCCCTACATTGGCAGGCAGATTCTCAACCACTGCACCACCAGGGACGCCCTTTCTGCCCATTTTTTAACTGGATTGTTTGTTTTTTTTGATATTGAGCTCCATGAGCTGTTTGTATATTTTGGAGATTAATCCTTTGTCTGTTGTTTCATTTGCAAATATTTTCTCCCATTCTGAGGGTTGTCTTTTTGTCTTGTTTATGGTTTCCTTTGCTGTGCAAAAGCTTTTAAGTTTAATTAAGTACCATTTGTTTATTTTTGTTTTTATTTCCGTTACTCTAGGAGATGGGTCAAAAAAGATCTTGCTGTGGTTTATGTCAAAGAGTGTTTTTCTTTAAGAGTTTTATAGTCTGGTATTACATTTAAGTCTTTAATCCATTTGGAGTTTATTTTTGTGCATGGTGTTAGGTAGTGTTTTCATTTCATTCTTTTACCTGTCCAGTTTTCCCAGCACCACTTATTGAAGAGGCTGTCTTTTCTCCATTGTATGTTCTTGCCTCCTTTGTTGTAAATTAGGTGCCCATATGTGCGTGGGTTTATCTCTGGGCATTCTGTCCTGTACCATTGATTATTTCTGTTTTTGTGCCAGTACCATACTGTCTTGATTACTGTAGCTTTGTGGTATAGTTTGAAGTCGGGGAGCCTTATGCCTCCAGCTCCATTTTTCTTTCTCAAAATTGCTTTGGCTATTCAGGGTCTTTTGTGTTTCCATGTGAGTTGTAAAATTTTTTTGTACTAATTCTGTGAAGAATGCTATTGGTAGTTTGATAGGGATTGCACTGAATCTGTAGATTGCTTTGGGTAGTATAGTCATTTTCACATTATTGATTCTTCCAATACAAGAACATGGTATATTTCTCCATCTGTTTATGTCATCTTTGATTTCTTTCATCAGTGTTTTATAGTTTTCTGAGTACAAGTCTTTTGCCTCCTTAGGCAGGATTATTCCTAGGTATTTTATTCTTTTTGTTGCAGTGGTAAATGGGAGTGTTTCCTTAATTTCTCTTTCTGATTTTTCGTTGTTGGTGATAAGAATGCCAGATATTTCCGTGCATTAATTTTGTGTCCTACAACCTTACCAAATTCATTGATTAGTTCTAGTAGTTTTCTGGTGGCATCTTTAGGATTTTCTGCGTGTAGTATCATGTCATCGTCAAACAGTGACAGTTTTACTTCTTCTTTTCCAATTTGTATTCCTTTTATTTCTTTTTCTTCTCTGATTGCTGTGGGTAGGACTTCCAAAACTATGTTGAATAAGAGTGGCGAGAGTGGTCATCCTTGTCTTGTTCCTGATCTTAGTGGAAATGCTTTCAGTTTTTCACCATTGAGTATGATGTTTGCTGTGGGTTTGTCATATATGGCCTTTATTATGTTGAGATAGGTTCCTTCTATGCCCATTTTCTGGAGAGTCTTTATCATAAATGAGTGTTGAATTTTGTCACAAGCTTTTTCTGCATCTATTGAGATGATCATATGGTTTTTATTCCTTAATTTGGTAAGGTGGTGTATCACATTGATTGATTTGTATATATTGAAGAATCCTTGCATCCCTGGGATAAATCCCACTTGATCATGGTGTATGATCCTTTTAATGTGCTGTTGGATTCTGTTTGCTAGTATTTTGTTCAGGATTTTTGCATCTGTGTTCATCAGTGATATTGGTCTATAATTTTGTTTTCTTGTGATATCTTTTTCTGGTTTTGGTATCAGGGTGATTGTGGCTTCGTAGAATGAATTTGGGGGTGTTTCTCCCTCTGCAATTTTTGGAAGCGTTGAGAAGGATGGGTGTTCGCTGTTCTCTAAATGTTTGATAAAATTCGCCTGTGAAGCCATCTGGTCCTGGACTTTTGTTTGCTGGACGATTTTTAATTATGGTTTCAATATTCCTTACTTTGTGAGGGTCTGTTTATATCTTCTAATTCTTCCTGGTTCAGTCTAGGAAAATTGTACCTTTCCAAGAATTTGTCCATTTCTTCATGGTTGTCCATTTCATTGGCATATAGTTGTTTGGAGTTGTCTCTTATAATCCTTTTTATTTCTGCAGTATCAGTTGTGATTTTCTCCTTTTTCATTTCTAATTTGATTGATTTAAATCTCTCCCTTTTTTTCTTGATGAGGCTGGCTAAGGGTTTATCAATTTGTTTATCTTCTCAAAGAACCAACTTTTAGTTTTATGATCTTGCTCTTGTTTTCTTCGTTTGTGTTTCATTTATTTCTGCTCTGATCTTTATGATTTCTTTCCTTCTACTAACTTTGGGTTTTCTTTGTTTTTCTTTCTCTTGTTGTTTTAAGTGTAGGGTTAGATTGTTTATTTGAGATTTTTGTTTCTTGAGGTGAGATTGTATTGCTATAAACTTCCCTCTTAGAACTGCTTTTGCTGTGTCCCATAGGTTTTGGGTCGTCATGTTTTCATTGTCATTTGTTTCTATGTATTTTTGAATTTCTTCTTTGATTTCTTCAGGGATCTCTTGGTTATTTAGTAGCACACTGTTTAGCCTCCATGTATTTGTGTTTTTTACAGTATTTTTCCTGTAATTGATTTCCAATCTCATAGCGTTGTGGTCAGAAAAGATGCTTGATACGATTTCAATTTTCTTAAATTTTCCGAGGCTTGATTTGTGACCCAAGATGTGATCTATCCTGGAGAATGTTCCGTGTGCACTTGAGAAGAAAGTGTATTCTGCCACTTTGGGGTAGAATGTTCTATAAATATCAGTTAGATCTATCTGGTCTGTTGTGTCATTTAAAGCGTGTGTTTCCTTATCTATTTTCTATTTGGATGATCTGTCCATTGGTGAAAGTGGGGTGTTAAAGTCCCCTACTATGATTGTGTTACTGTCGATTTCTCCTTTCATGGTTGTTAGCATTTGCCTTATTTATTGAGGTGCTCCTATGTTGGGTGCATAAACATTTATAATTATTATATCTTCTTCTTGGATTGATCCTTTGATCATTATGTAATGTCGCTCCTTATCTCTTGTAGCAGTCTTTATTTTAAAGTCTATTTTATCTGATACAAGTATTGCTACTCCAGCTTTCTTTTGATTTCCATTTGCATGGAATATCTTTTTCCATCCCTTCACTTTCAGTCTGTATGTGTCCCTAGGTCTGAAGAGGGTCTCTTGTAGACAGCATATATATGGCTCTTATTGTTTTGTATCCATTCAGCCAGTCTGTGTCTTTTGGTTGGGGCATTTAATCCATTTACATTCAAGGTTATTATCGATATATATGTTCCTATTACCATTTTCTTAATTGTTTTAGGTTTGCTTTTGTGGATCTTTTTCTTCTCTTGTGTTTCCCACTTAGAGAATTTCTTTAGCATTTGTTGTAAAGCTGGTTTGGTGGTGCTGAATTCTCTTAGATTTTGCTTGTCTGAAATGCTTTTGATTTCTCCATTGAATCTGAATGAGGTCCTTTGTGGGTAGAGTAATCTTGGTTGTAGGTTTTTCTTTTTTATCACTTTAAATATATCTTGCTCTTCCCTTCTGGCTTGCAGAGTTTCTGCAGAAAAATCAGCTGATAACATTATGGGGATTCCTTTTTATATTATTCTTTGTTTTTCCCTTGTTGCTTTTAATATTTTTTCTTTGAATTTAATTTTTGTTACTTTGTTTAATATATGTCTTGGTGTGTTTCTCTTAAGGTTTATTTGTATGGGATTCTCTGTGCTTCCTGGACTTGGGTGGCTCTTTCCCTTCTCATGTTAGTGAAGTTTTCCACTATAATCTCTTCAAATACTTTCTCACACCCTTTCTTTTTCTCTTCTTCTTCTGGGAACCCTAGAATCGAATGTTGGTGCATTAGTGTTGTCCCAGAAGTCTCTGAGATTGTCTTCATTCTTTTCATTCTTTTTCTTTATTCTGCTCCTTGGCAGTTATTTCCACCATTTTGTCTTCCACTCACTTATTCGTTCTTCTGCCTCAGTTATTCTGTTATTGATTCCTTCTAGTGTATTTTTTATTTCAGTTATTGTGTTGTTCATCTCTGTTTGTTCTTTAGTTCTTCTAGATCTTTGTTAAACATTTCTTGTATTTTCTCAATCCATGCCTCCATTCTGTTTCTGAGATTCTGGATCATCTTTACTGTCGTTACTCTGAATTCTTTTTCAGGTAGATTGCCTATTTCCTCTTCATTTATTTGGTTTTGTAGGGTTTTACCTTGCTCCTTCATCTGTGACATATTTTCTTCCCGTCTCTCTTTTTTTTTTTAATGAGTGGGATTGTGTTCCTGTCTTAATGGTGGTTTGGCCTGAGGCTTCCAACACTGGAGTTTGTAGGCTGTTGGGTAGAGCTGGGTCTTGGTGCTGAGGTGAGGAACTCTGTGAGACCTCACTCCGATGAATATTCCCTTGGGTCTGAGGTTCTCTGTTAGTTCAGTGGTTCGGACTCACATCTCCCACCGCAAGAGCTTAGGCCCGACCCCGGGCTCGTGAACCAAGATCCCACAAGCTGCCTGGGGCAGCAAAAAAAAAAAAAAAAAAAAGAACAGTAACAAAGTAAAAAATAAAGTTAGACTAGGAAACTAACAGATATGTTAGGAAGAATATAAAAATAAAAATATAGATGAATCAACACCTGGAAGGTATATCAGTACCACAATAGTAAAAAAGAGGAGGGAAAAGAAAAAAGGGCGGGAGTGGGGGAGGGCCTTGGCTGTGGAGGGCGGGGCCTAAGCAAAGGCGAGGTTTGGGTGGTGGGCGGGGCCAATGCTCAGGACCCACAGGGCTGGAAAAGGCCCTGGGGGCTGTGGCGGTTGGGGCTTAGGCTCAAGGAACAGAAGGGACCCAGGCGTGCCCCCCACCCCTGGTCTCAGAGGGCAGGGGACCTCACTGGGAGCCCAGCAGGCTTCCGGGGCTCACGTGCGTGGGGCACACGCCGTCTGTCCTCTCCTGCTCCTCCAGTCTGGGAGGGCCCCTCCCCGCTGACTTTCCTGATCTCCCTGCCTTCCCTCCTTTGCCCCCAAGAACCTACGTGGCCTGGAGGGGGACTTTGGAGGACAGGGGACCGGCCTGGGAGCCCAACAGGCTCCCTGTGCCCAAGTGGGCAGGGCAATTGCCCTCCAAAAATATATCTTTTTAAATTTTTAACTGAAATGCTTTTAGGTGTTAGATCCTCCTTGTTTATTAAAGTAAAACATTCTTTGGGATATAGGTATTTCTTTTGCTAAATAAACTTATTTTATGGATTTCAGGCCCAAAGTCTTCAGTGATATTTTTGGAATTGAGTATATCAAATGTTACCAGTATTGACCCAAAGTGTGATATAACCTAATCTTTGTGGGACATTATATCCATAGTGATAAAGAAGGAAAGCAGTGTACATTCTTAAGGTTAGACAAGTATAATGTCAAGAATTTTAAGTGTCAAAAGTATTTGTTTTCTTAGAGGAGAGGCCACAATGGACAGGAAATTCCAGAGGCAAGGCAGTGCTACAAATTCTGAAAGTGCTGAGTAAAATTCATAATATATCTCCATCAGTGCATGCAGTTCATTCATTTTTATTGCTGTGTAGCATTTCAGTTTATAAATATACCACAATTTACTTATTTTACTTAGTTTTTGACTATTATAACAATACTACTAGTAACCGTGTACATGTTTCCTGCTGCATGTATACAAGATCTATCTAGGACTTATACTTAGAAGTGGAACCGCTAGATCATAGAGTGTTTTCATCTTTGCCAAATACTCCCAAATTTCTTTCCAAAGTGGTTGGACTGATTCCATTTCTAAATGAATATATGAGTTGTAATTGCTGTGCATCTTTACATTCAGGTTGTCAGTCATTATCATTGCTGATTATATGTTACAGATGTCTTCTGTCAGTTTGCATCAGCCAAAATTCTTAGACTAATGGATATTATAGTAAATGTGATTCACTAAGTGGTGGGATTAAAAATTATATCTAAATGCAACTAGTGAAATTATGCTAAAAACAAATGTGAAGTTTAACAGATGAACATGTCCCTTGACCAAGATTGTGTACTTTTTCTTGTTTTCACCCTCTCTTCTAGAAATAGTGAGTGAAACAGAATCTCCAGTACCTTCCTATTCTCATCTACACAGTGAAAGCTCTATTCCAGAAGAATTGGGCAGCCCTGCTGTTGAATATATACCATCTGAATCTATAGTTCAGGAGCAGCCTGGGAGTCCAGATCACAGTATACTTACTGAAGAAATGGTTTTTTCACAAGAACTGGAATCTTCTACCTCGCCTAGTAAACATGTAAGTTAATATATATTTATATCTTAAAGCTTCTTTAGAAAAAAACCTGTCTGAAAGGTATATTATTAACAGTTATATTCTTGCTATTAAGGACAGCATTGACTATCACCCATATCTGTAACATACAGTATATGACATTTGAGTAGAAATAAAGCTTTTCCTTGACTCCTAAAGATTTATAAATATATGAATTTTAGCTTTAGGGGCAGTTATAAAATTATATGCTGTGAAGTTTTTAATATTTAGGGGATAAGAACTTCTAAAGTTTTTAATAAAGATAATATGTGAGACAATACAAGTTCTTATTAAAGTCTGTTTTGTCATTTAATAGAAACAATAAGACCTTAAACCACACTAGTGTGCCTTTTCTATAATTTAATTAATGACTGCTCTATAACTCTTAATCAGAATAAAAGTAGTGGTTTCATCTCTTTAAGGCAGATCTGGAATGGATATATATTCTAAATTAGAATAATGTTCACTTTAGAATAAAAAGGTTTTCCACATTGTCCTTAATTCTGTACTTCAATAAAAAAAACTATCTGGTAAAAACTTAAGAAAGAAACTTAACTGCTTGTCTTTTAAAACTTGATTTTATAAAGTGTACGAGGGGATTAGCATAACAGTATTTTTTTTTGATGGGAATTTGTGTTTATTTTTTATTTTTCACTTTTCCCTTTTTATTTATTTTTTTATGCCTTTTTTAAAACATCTTTATTGGAGTATAATTGCTTTACAGTGTTGTGTTAGTTTCTGCTGTATAACAAAGTGAATCAGCTATATGTATGCATATATCCCCATATCCCCTCCTGCTTGCATCTCCCTCCCACCCTCCCTATCCCACCCCTCTAGGTGGTCACAAAGCACCAAGCTGATCTCCCTGTGCTATGCAGCTGCTTCCTACTAGCTATCTCTTTTACATGTGGTAGTGTACATATGTCAATGCTACTCTCTCACTTCGACCCAGCTTATCCTTCCCCCTCCCAGTGTCCTCAAGTCCATTCTCTACGTCTGCGTCTTTATTCCTGTCCTGCCCCTGGGTTCATCAGAACCATTTCTTTTTTTTAGATTCCATATATATGTGTTAGCATACGGTATTTGTTTTTCTCTTTCTGACTTACTTCACTTTGTATGACAGACTCTAGGTCCATCCACCTCAATACAAATAGTTCAATTTCGTTTCTTTTTATAGCATAGCAATATTAAATATTATAAGTGAACACAAACATTGTTAAAGCCTCTTTGTGTTTAAAAAAAAGAATCCACCTAAATTCAGTGTGTCTTAAAGTCACTTCTATAATAAAAAGTAATATTTACTGAGTGTTTACTTACCAAGTGCCAGGTAGTATGCTGAATGCCTTATGTAGATTATCCTCACAACAGTTCTTTAGATTTTAAGCCCCACTCTGAAGCTTAGCAGGCTAGGAAGCTTGCCCATAGTCACAGGGGTAGGAAGTGGTGATAGCTAGGAATCAAATCAGACATTCTCACTTCCACTTGATATCAAGGTAGAAATTACACCCTTTGTAATAAATAATCTCATTTGGGCAGTCTTCTTATGCTCTTTTTCTTCCCTCCCCGCTTCCATTTCTTCTTCTTTCCTTCCATAAAAGTAGTACATTAGTATATTTAAATTTTTTTTTCAGTTTTATTGACATATAATTGGCACACAGTACTGTGTGAGTTAAAGGTGTACAGCATAATAACTTGACATACATATATTGTGAAATGATTACCACAGTAAGTTTAGTTAATATCCATCACTCATATAGTTACAAAAAAATTTTTTTCCTTGTGATGAAAACTTTTAGGATCTACTCTTTTAGCACCTTTCAAATATACCATATAGCAGTGTTAACTATAGTCATCATGTTGTATATTACATCCCCAGTATCTATATGTCTTATAACTGGAAGCTTATACTTTTCGACCAGCTTCACCCAGTTCCCCCACCTCTCCACCCCCACCTCTGGTGACCACAGGTCTGATCTCTTTTTCTATGAGTTTGGGTTTTTTTAGATTCCACATATAAGTGAGATCATATAATATTTGTCTTTCTCTCTCTGACTTATTTCACTTAGTACAATGCCCTCAAAATCCGTCCATGTTGTCTCAAATGACAGGATTTCTGGTTTGTTTGGTTTTTTTAATGGCTGAATAGTATTTGTGTGTGTGCATGTGTGTGTGTTTGTGTGTGTGTTTATGTCATATTTTCTTTATCCATTCATCTGTTGATGAAGACCTACCGTATGATTCAGCAAATTCAGTTCTGGATATATATCCGAAGGAAGTGAAATTACTATGTCGAAGAGATATCTGCACCCCCATATTTAGTATTTTTGAAGTTAAAACGAATAAGGGGGTAAATATCACTGATTCAGTAGCCACTCATAGTTTATTATAAACATTTTTTTAAAGCATTCTTTTTTTTTTTTAAATTAATTTATTTATTTTTGGCTGTGTTGGGTCTTCATTTCTGCACGAGGGCTTTCTCTAGTTGCGGCAAGCGGGGGCCACTCTTCATCGCTGTGCGCGGGCCTCTCACTGTCGCGGCCTCTCTTGTTGCGGAGCACAGGCTCCAGACGCGCAGGCTCAGTAGTTGTGGCTCACGGGCCCAGCTGCTCCGCGGCATGTGGGATCTTCCCAGACCAGGGCTCGAACCCGTGTTCCCTGCATTGGCAGGCGGATTCTCAACCACTGCACCACCAGGGAAGCCCAAAAGCATGCTTTTTTTATAACTTTTTTCTGTACCTTTAAAAAAAGTCAAGATCTTATCCTTTGTATATTTTGCAAACTTTTTTCACTTTTTATTTCATAAAGTTATTTAAAACTCTTTGTAAATATTATCTTCAACTGGTTCATATCTTGAATTTTAAATAGAATTTTACAACTGTATCACAAAACAGTTCCCATTTGATTTTCTATTTGAACAGTCACCTCCTAAAAGCTGCACATCTGTGTCAAAGCAGGAGTCTAGCAAAGGAAGTCATAGATCTGGAGGACAATGTCGTCTACCCGTCAAGTCCCATCAACACTGTTATAGTTGGTCAGATGAGTCATTATCTATGACACAGTCAGGTAAGACTAACAAGGAGGAATTAGTTTTCTTTGCACTATATTTGAATTCCTCTTTAATAAGCTTTGTCTAACTATATGGCTGGTAAAATGTTATTCTTTGTTTCATTTGTAAAGACTTTTTTCTTGCCAAGACTAAATCGCATAATTCTTTGCTTTTCATTGATAATTATATCCCTAATTATACCAACTATGATAAATTGTTATATTCTTGGATGTTAATAGTCATTTATTCATCACACATTCTTTGAATTTTTGGTGTGTGTCAGGCACTGCTTATTTGTTCCCATAGTGCTCTGCTCTTCAACTTGTTATACCAGGCAGCACATAAATTGTAATCAAACTTTACCCAGCAGGTTTCCCCTACTAGAATATAGACTTCTGCAAAGGAGAGTCCTATGTTTTAACAGTTGTAGCACCAGGCCCTAACAGGTACTTTGCATTGCACATAGTAGGTATTTATTAAACGTTTCTTGAATGATTTAATGCTGACAGTGAGGAGAAATAGGAGGTGGTAGAGCAGGATAGCATAAGACTCAAGGGAGGAAAAGTAGAGAAGAGACTGCACATGACAGTGGGGAGCATTATCTATTTTCCCATAACTTCTATCATACTGTAAATCTCTGTGGCATATAATTTACGAAAGAATAAACAGCCTTTACTCTAGAAGACTTGATTCAAGGCGTTGATTGTGGGAGGCATATCTAGACAGACAATACTTGGTTTATGTAGGATTCTGAGGAAGATTAATACCATATTGAGTGTATGTCTTTTGAGTTCATTTTCAGTTTTCTTTTGAGAGTAGACATTTAGTAAAGGAAAAGTGAAAAATACTATTCATTTTTTGATCTTTGATTCTATTCTGTACCCCCTTTGTTTTCAATGTTTTAAACAGTAATAAATCATGGGTTTTTTTCCCCATGCCCATTATTTATAGATCTCCTTTATTCTTTGAATGACTGCATAATATTTCAAAGGGTAGGTATACCATAATTTATTTAACCATTTCCCTAGTGATAGTCGTGTAGGTTTTCTCAAAATTTTCATTATTTCAAATAATGCTGTAATGAACATCTTCATTTATATAGATCCCTGTTGAATATTTCAGTAGGAATAAATTCTTAGAAATGGAATTACTGGATCAAGCCAGTAATTAAAGTTGAAGAATGTTGTCTGTCGTATTTAAATTGTTTTTTTAAAAAGATTTATTTATTGTTTATTGTATTTATTTTTGGCTGTGTCAGGTCTTAGTTGCAGCACGCAGGATCTTTGTTGAGGCATGTGGGATCTTCATTGTGGTGCATGGGCTTCTCTCTAGTTGTGGCGTGCAGGTTTCTCTCTAGTTGTGGCGTGTAGGTTTTCTCTTCTCTAGTTGTGGCACACGGGTTCCAGAGTGTGTAGGCTCTGTAGTTGGCGGCATGCGGGCTCTAGTTGAGGCGCGTGAGCTCGTAGTTGTGGCACGCAAGCTTAGTTGCCCCGCGTCATGTGGGATCTTAGTTCCCTGACCAGGGATCGAACCCACATCCCCTGCGTTGCAAGGCAGATTCTTTACCACTGGACCACCAGGGAAGTCCCTGTCTGTCATATTTATCTGTTGCAAGTGATCAGCATTTTTATACATTTGCTTTCATGTACTCTGGTGAAAAGTTACTGCCAGTAGAATAATATGTCAGTGGACATAAACTTGATACTTGGAAATATGGATTCTCTTCATGGCTCTATTACATACTGGTGACTCTCTTTAAGTTTCCTTCCCATATTAGATAATCTTTTCTATCTGTAGCAATGGAATAATATCTTAACCATCCTTGCATGAGTTATGCAACAAGGATTAATGATAATATTTATAAGATACTGTTTTATTGGTAAAACATATTTAAGCAAGAACAGCTTTAGAAAAACAGCTCTGAAAATTTTAAACTATAATGCCATCTACCTATTCATGATGACATCATTTATATGCAGTATTTATGGAAGTGGTAAATTTTAATGTAGTGGAGTTATATAATACCTTTCTCACTTAAGTGATGGAGAGTTTGTTATCAACCAAATTAATACAGTCAGCATGTGTCAGATAATCAAACTTAATTTTTGATTGAGTTATTCTGTCCATCTGCTTGTTCTGTCTTGATGTGTTTCAACAAACTGAAGTATCATTTACCTGCCACTTGCCCTGTCCCCTCACCTTCCAAAAAACCCTGTAGGAGAGAATTTCATAAAGACAATACATTCATCTAGAAAGTTGCTTGGATAAAAAAAAAAAATTATAGAGATTCTCTTAGATGTTACTGATGATAAACACCATGTTGTAATACTAGATTTGGGCACATATAACATGTATTCCCATTCACTCTCATAGACTTTTACTTAATCTCTACCCTTCATTTGTAGGATTTTGGTTTCTTTAGTACTTAAAAATAAAAACATTTCCCAAGGTCTTTCATCTAAAACTTGAAGTTTCTCATCATCTGCTATTAAATCTTCACAATCATAGATGATAAAGATATTTTTATTTTAAAAAATCACTGTTGACGTATCCAATTTTTAAAATATATTCATTTAAAATAAACATTTTGGGGGCAGAGTTGAAACTAAGTCTGTGGGAGTGTAGTAGTCTCCTATAAAATTTTATCAAAGTAACATCTCAAGTTTTGGAAGCACATAAAGAATACACAGTTAAAAGAATACACAGCTTTAGAAGATGCAAAGATATGGGTTTATACTTCATTGTAGAAAGATTATAATTTTTTGCTCAGCCTACAGTCCTACCCCCAATTATTGTACTAGAATCATCAGTTAAATCACTGTAAAGCTTTCCGCTAAGGTTCAGAGTCTTTTAACCTTGAAACCAATTGATTATTTTCTTCAGAAATTAAAAGAAAGCCTGAACAGGATATTCAGTTGCTATCTCATCTCTACCACCTTTTTTAGTTTTAAACCAAAAAATATGTTACATAAAATATGGCTACATAAAAATGTTTGTTTTATGTGTGCTAATACTACCACCATTTACTGAGCTGTAATAGTAGTCCAGGTACTGTGCTACATGCTTTGTATACCTTATTTAATTTTCACATCAATTCTAGAAATCGTTAAGTGTCAAACACCTTACCGATTACTAGTAATAGATCCTGAGTTGAAAATGGCCTTTATTGTTACTTCATTTTATGACTGTTGATCACTAAGTAGTAAACTTCGCCCATGCTAAGGGCACAGTCTGATGCCACTACTGGTATAAGATGGATATAACTTCCTAGTATACCTTAATTCAGGACATAAAAGTGGCAGGAACTTAGATGTCATTATTTGTAAACCAGATATTTAGATCACATTGCAAAAAAAAAGACTATTATCTTTTTAAAATAAATTCTGTGACTAGTTCTATGCAATTTAATCTGAAGTGCTTGAAAAAACCTGATTGTTTATGATGTAATGTTGTAATGTACATCTGAGTCTTCAGATTTGTATACAATAGTATTTCTCTTATAAGACTATTAAATGTCTCACTCATTAAATGACACCATTGTGTGATTCAGGGAGGAGGTGTGAGGAACAGTCATTTTTCTTTTTTTCTATGTAATTTCCATGTTTAGTGAAATAAAGTGTTTTTAAATGATACTTATTTTTATAAGATATGCATGACACTTACAATGAAATGTCTTTTTCATGATTTTGCTATGACTGGACATCTACTTTGTATGTGTGTATATATGTGTCTGAATTGTTGGGAAGAAAATAAGATTTAACTAGTTTCATTTCAGTTATTTTAAATATTTTAAGAACTTCCAAAGAAAGGTTACTGCAGAGTATGTTTCTTTATAATTTTTCTCTCTCCTTTTATGTGATGTTAAGACATCAGCTGATGACTCACAATCAATTTAAAATGGTAAAATTCCACTTTGATTTTAATATGACTTAAAAACTATGAAACTACTATTAATAACCAAGAGGAAGTACAGTTAAATATGGCTGTCTTGTCACCAGGAACTAAATCCTTGCAGAATGTCCAAAGTTCACTAACCAAAAGTTTTTCAACTTCCAGCTGCTTATCTTATCAAGAACAGGGTACCTTGAAATTTATTTGCAGTTTCAAATAGTGCAATTAGAAAGTGAAAACAAATAGGAAGACACCCCCCCCTCCCCATAGAGATTTAGGGGAAAAGAAAGGATGCAAATCACTAATACTTTTTTTCTGAAGCTCAAATTTTAAATGTTAGATTGACTTTACATTGGTGCTTTTTATTAATAGTTACTGAGTTAACTTTATTTTTAAGTTAAATAAAAAGATTCTGTATCTCTTTTAGAAACTACATCTGACCAGAGTGACATTGAAGGTAGGATCAGAGCCCTGAAGGATGAGCTGCAGAAAAGAAAATCAGTTGTGGACCAACTGAAGAAGGAACAGAAAAAAAGGCAAAAGGAAAGACTGAAAGCCCAAGAAGCCAGTCTAATCAAACAATTGGAGGTTAGACATAAGAAGAAAGGGGTTTAATTTCAAGGCTAATGTAAATGTGAACCCTGAAATGTTTTTAGTGTTGTTAATAAAGTAATGGATTAGAATTTTTCAATATTAATTTTGTACCACATTTTAACCTAACTTTAAAAAAAAATCTGAACAAACTCTTGCTTGAAAGATTACATTAAATATTAAATTAAAATGTTAAATATTATAATATCAGGTATTAAAGTAAATAGTAAAAGTATTAAAATAAGTTTTTTTCTAAAGAAGAAAGATTAGGCCTGTGAAAGAAAAATTGATATCCGCGTCCTCTAAAGCAAAGAACCATTAGATAAATAATCCTAGCTATTGGAACTGTTAATGCCTTTTTTTTTTTTTTTTTTTAAAGCAGAGTGGTGTTTCATGCCACACGACTTATTAGTATGACTCTTCGTACTGTTTGAATGGCTCCTAAATAATAACTCTAAACTTGACTTTCCTTAACTCCAGCAACCTTCCCTGATGCTACCCCAGTCTGGAAACCTAGTTTTTATGTCTTCCTCATTCTGTTTTCTCCCATCCATTCAGTCACCAGATCCCACTGATACTTTTTTCATAAATCTTCTTGCTTGTCCCTTTCCATTCCTACTGCCATCAAGCTATTTGGGGCCCTTATGTCCTCTTGCCTCTGTTGTCTACATAGCCTCTTAAATGTCCCTGCCTCTGGTCGCTTCCCTATAGCTTACATGCATTCTGCCAGCCTAGTGTTCCTAAACACCACATTCGTTATAGAACCGGTCTGAACTTCCCGCTCATCATAAGAATCCCTTCTCATGGCCTGACCTGAGAAGATCTTTCAGCTTCTATCCAGACACTTCCAGTAATAGCAAATTTCAGATTTTCAAGGCAGTTGGTTTCATCGGTTGGACTCTAGGTGCTCTAAGTGTTAGAAAGCTCTTTGTTATGTTTAGCCAGAATTTCTGTTCTTTTAATCATCCTTGTGTGGTAACACCAAACATGTGTCCTCCTACATTAATTAACTTAATCAGGTGCCTATTTATGTGCTGGAAACTCAGCTAATTACTTTACACATATTTTTCATTTTATCCTCAAAGTAACAAGATGTGGATATTAACTATCCCTCTGTTACAGATGAGGAAACTAAGTTTTAGTGAGATTAATGATATCCAGAGACACACAGCTCACATGTGTTAAAACTAGGATTTTAATCTAGCTCGAATTCCAAATTCTGTGCCCCTGCTGTTACACTACATTATCTTCCACATAGAAAATAGACCTGCTAATAGATCTGGAGAAGATAGACGTTTACACAGGCACACAACACAGAGATGGGAACGGGAATTGTAACTTGCACATATGCTTAGAAGTAAGAAAAAGTGGTTAAGATTCAGTGGCCATGCTGAGAAGTTCATGTTGGAAAGTAGTGAGGAATAAAATTTAAAAACAAAGATCATGTTCAGGGCCTTAGAAACCAGACTGATAAGTTTGGACTTCATCCTATATAGGTCTGTAGTGTTCAACCTGACTATACATTAGAATTAACTGAGGAGATTTTTTGGAAAATACAAATATCCAGGCTCACTCCCAGAGATTTTGATTTAATTGGTCTAGGGTGGGGCCCAGGATTTAAAAGTACTGCTCGCTATAGGTCACGCAGAGCCATTGAAAGCTAAACGAAATACTGTTAGATTGAATGGCATTGCCCAAAAAGTTCATTAATAGGTATGTCACCCGGAAAGTTATCTAGAGAAGGATACAAAAGATCCATCTCATTCAACATTCTATTAAACAGTTTAAATAAAGGCAAAAGAAAGTTCTGTATTTAGATTTTACAATTATAGTATATGATAGAGAAATATATAATACATAGCAGTTCGTATGAAAAAAAATCTTTTGGATTTCATTTGATCACATATTTAATAAATGAACTACACTCATATAAGTATAGCTTTCAGATCTGAGAAATCATTGTCCTTATGTATACCTAGCTAGCCAAATCATCTAGCTGTAGTATATGTTTAATACCAATGTTTATCAAAACATTGACAGTTCAGAGGAAGGTAACATAGACGGTGATAGTTATAAAAATAGTGATTTTAGCTTAAGTTTTAGGGAACTGTAGCAGTTGACAAACATCCATCTGCTCATTCACTCAGCCTCCTTTGAGCCAGACACTGTGAGTAGGTACTGGACATATCGTGTTGAGCAAAACAGCTGTAGTCTTAAACGTGAGAGATGTAAAAGTAGGGATTAATTTTAGCCTAGAAAACTGAGGAGCTTTTTCTAATAGAAGGAGGGCTTCCCTTAGATTTCATTCAAGTTAGAATTATAAATTAGTGAAGTTTTGTTTACAGAATGGCTAATGACTAAGAAATATTTTTGCAATTCTATACTATCATACTCCCAACCACTCTCTTCTCTCTCCTTGAGATTTGTATTCCTGAAGTGCTCACCCCTTAAGAAGCTTACTGCCATTGAAACTTAGTGTAATGGCTAAACTTCTTAAAAATACCAGGAAAGTATTAAGACATCCTTTAAAGAATAATTATATAATTAGCTAAAGAAGTTTTTTAATGTGGCAGGGCCTGAACTATTGCTTCAAAAGTATTAAACTTCTGTAGACTGAGACTGTCATTTCCTAATTGATATTAGTATTACAATTATACAGCTTGCTTATACATAGACTATTTCAAGAAGGCTATACAAGTAACTGATTTTAGAACTCTGGGAAATAATACTGATGCAGGGAGAAAGAATTTTATATCTTTTTTACGGTTTGAATATTTTACCATAAAATATACTATTTTATAATTTAAGATAGTTTAAAAAATTCTGTGTAGTGACTCCTTTGATTTTTCTAAACTTAGTCATATGATGAATTCATTAAGAAAACTGAAGCCGAGCTTAGCCGAGATTTGGAAACATCACCAACAGCCAAGCCTCAGATTAAAACGCTCTCCTCAGCTTCTGAAAAACCCAAGATCAAGCCCCTTCCACTACACAGGTAGAAATTTTTGGTAACTAACCTATATTCTGCCTTGTTTGAGAAAGGAATAAGGAAAGGTTTTGAGTAGAAGCTATCTTTTAAGTAACTGTGAAATTGTAGAAGTGAAAATACTAGTTTATATTTTCAGTTTCACTAAAGTAAATTTGTTATTTATGATATAATCACAAATAAAATTTATAATAAGATACA
Organism: Balaenoptera musculus; assembly: GCF_009873245.2. Lineage (NCBI taxonomy): Eukaryota > Metazoa > Chordata > Mammalia > Artiodactyla > Balaenopteridae > Balaenoptera > Balaenoptera musculus. The sequence goes on from NC_045785.1 coordinate 135,277,788, forward strand.
GATTTTAAAATATATTTTGAATCCTGAAATCAGATGGGAGCAGTAAAAATAGTACTCTCCAGCATTGCTATTATAGCATCGTAAGTTGGTATAGTTGTTTTGGAAAACAGTTTGGCAATGTTTCAAAAGTCAAAAACAATCTGTAACTTTTGACTCAATAATTCCACTTCTGAAAATCTAGCTTGAGAAAATATGGGCTATCAAAAATATCTATTTGCATGAATATGTTATCATAACGTCTTTATATTATGTTTATAACATAAACACTGGAAGCAACCTTTATGTCCAGAAACTGGTGAATAGCCCAGTAAATAAATGATGGTTCTTTCCAGGGATAGAATATTATGCATCAGTGAAATACAAATACAGAGATACAAAGTAGCACTATTAGAATATATAATATGGTATATAAGAAAGTCAGGTAGTAATATTTAAACTAAATTTTGAGTGAGTAGAGGTTTATATAGGTAAGTGGGACTGAGAAATAGGGGATATTTCAGAGAGAAGGGCACTCATGAGTGACCAGAAGCAACAGAGAGCTTGGCATATCATGGAAGCTGAATGTCATAGGATGTAGCTGGAGTTAGGAGAAGAGACTGGAAAAATAAAATACAAGTTGTGATAACCTTGTACTCACGCATTCTTAGTAGTTTCTAATTTACATTTTTAGAAGATGTGACGCTGTTAAAATTGTTTAAAAAGCATATTTTAGGATATTTTTTGTTTTTTAGAAATGTTACAGAGGCTCATTACAATTAATTTAGCATTACCTGGGTTTGAATCCTGACTCCAGTACCAGCTAGCTTTTTAATTTGGGGCAAGTTATTTAACCTCTCTGTGCTTCTATTTTGTAATAGGGATTTATATCCCTATACCAACACCTGAGTAATAAACTTGTTATGAGAGTTAAAAGACTTAACTTAGAACAGGGCCTAGCACACAATTAGCACTATGTATTAGTTGTTATTATTATTGCTACTAGAATATTGAGGGAAGTGGTAAAAAGAAAAAAGTTTAAATCGTATCATACCTAACTATCCCAAAACAACAGATGTCAACAATTAGATATATTTCCATCTAGGATTTTTTATGCTTAGATTTTGTGTGTAATTTTGTTACTTATACATTTTTCCTTTATATTACATTATACATAAGTTTTATTTTAATTTCTACAATCCATTGAATGGTTTTATAGTTTTATTAACCAGAGAATGGTAGAATCAGATTTCTGTTTAGAGAAATCTTTCTGACTACAATATGAAGGAAAGATAGAAGGGGTTAAGTTTAGAGCAGGGATAACAGTAGTCTAAGCCAGCCCTCAGATAAGCCACTGTATAAGAATAGAGAATAGGAGATAGATTTTAGGAATTTTTAAGAAGTATACTTAACAAATTAAAGTGCTAGATAGGGAAGCGGGAAAAGCTGGATGACTCCCGTGTTTCTCTTAAATAGTAGTTTGTTGGGGTCAAAGTTCCAAGGAAATCAGGTGTTCTTCGGTGGGAGTCTTAATGATTTTGGTTTTAAAATGTTAATTTTGAGGTACCTGTAGTTCATCTAAGTGGAATTATCCAGGAAGGTGTTAGCTTTTTATTTGGGGTGATCAGCATATAGATGGTGGTTGAAGCTATAAATATAACAACATTTGGGTGAACATTTGGGTGAAAAAGGTATGCATTCAGAGAGAATAAAAGGGAGCCAAGTACTAATATGATAAAATAGCAACATTGAAGGGGGGTTATAAAGAAGTAGGAGTAGAAGCCAAATATTATGACTTAGCAAATAAAAAGAAAGCAAGAAAATGAAGATGGTGAATGTCAACTTAAAGCATGAAAGAGGACAGTAGCACCAGGTGGAGGAATAAAGAATTGAGGGGGGAAAGTCTGCTCAGTATTCTGTAACAACCTAAATGGGAAAAGAATTTTTAAAAGAATAAATATATGTATAACTGAATCACTTTGCTGTATACCTGAAACTAACACAACATTTTAAGTCAACTACAGTCCAATATAAAATAAAAATGTTAAAAAAGAAGGAAAAAAAAAGACTGGGGGGGGTGGGATTTTTTTGAGGCTTGAGGCATACATGTAAGCTGAGGGGAAAAAAATCACCAGATTGAAGGACTAAAGATTGTAGGAAAAAGAATGGACAACTGAGGAATACCATCAATGAGGCTGTGGAAATGTATGGGATTTGGGGCAGAAAGAAGTTTGAACAAGTGTGAGAGATACACCTTTTTCTTCCTTGCAGACAGGAGGAAAGGCAGTTGGGATGGCTGTGAATATAGATAAATTTGTAGGTAAAAAGGTTGAAGATAAGAAGGGTCATGCTGATGGCCTCTGTTTCTCTCATAAAAGAGGCAAGATCATCTACTGAGTGTGATGAAGGCCACAAATAGACTTGGTGGAAGTGGCAAAGGTTGGAATACTTCCTGCGAAGAAGAAAAAAGAAGCAGTTGTCTAAGAATTGACTGCTTTTTGTTACCAGTTACTACAGTATCAGCAATACATTTATTTCTGTTTATTAATTTTTCTGCTTCAGATCTGAAACAGCAAAGAATTGGAAATCACTGACAGAGTCAGAACGTTCCAGAGGATCCCTGGAGTCTATTGCTGAACATGTTGGTATGTAACTAGAAAAAATAATCACATAGTATCTACATAGACTAAAGATTATACAAGTGCCTACAAAATTCCACCTCTACAGCTTTTTGGTTAAAAGTGAACTTCTTAAGATAATAGATTATTTAATTTTAAGTTACTTTTATATTTTAAGTGATTTGTTGGTTATGCCTAAGTTATGTGAATCAGTCTTTATTGTCCCAATAACTGATGAAAACTGAGGCATAAAGACATTAATCTAAAATGGCTGTGAGTGTATCATCAGTATCTAAATTCTCCCTTTATCAGATTTTGTATCTGATTACATATATTTTCAGCCTATGCTGTTTCTCAGTGTAAGTAGTTACATACATTTTTTTTTCAATTTAATCCAAAGAAAGATAAGAACTATTGAAAATAAAGTATAATTCAATGAGGAAATAAAACTGAGACATGAAAAAGCCTACCTAGTAACAGTGACAAAACAGAGATTTGAATTCAAAACTTTTAATTCTTGGTTTGTTAGTTCATCAAATCTTATTTTCTTCTTATTTTGCAATTTTAGCTCGTAAAGTGCTATATTTGCAGAAATAGTTGATTTTTTTTCCCCTTTTTTACATTCAAGAGGTTAGTTGAAGTCCCTGCATTTGTCCTTCCTTCATTGCTTTCATTTTCAAAGAATATATGTAATATCCATCATACAATTCTGTTTTTGCATGATTTGAGGATTAACATTTCCATAAACTTTGATCCATTTTTCTTTACTTTGTAAGTTGACAACACTTAAAAAATTATACCAAACTTTAAATTTTCAGTCATTTTTTAAATGTTCTGTTTATTGTTGGTACAGTATATTCTCTTAAAGGAAAAACTTACCTTATACAGTAACCTGTAAAACAGGTCCTATTTATTGACCAGAGCTTTTTCTCACCAATATTTAGCTTTTATTTAAACTTTGGTTCCAGAAATTGAAATTTGTGATTAGATAATTTTGATGTGATCTTTTTTTCCCCTTTAAGATGCTGCATTGGCAGGTTCTGAGAGATCAGTGTCAGAAAGGTCTTTATCTGCATATGCAAAGAGAATGATTGAATTGGACAGTCGAACAGAAGAGCACTTTCAGACTTCTTCTCCAATTCTCAGATCATCAAGGAGAACCAGAGCAGAATCTGGAGATTCTCTAGAAAATGTCCCTTCATTACCTCTTCTCAAAGAATTAACTGCCTCTAATAGAATTCTTGATGTGTCAGATGCCAAGGTTGAAGAAGAATCTAGTCAAAAATCAGAAATACACGAAGTAGAATATGCAAAATTGGAAGAGAGTGCAATTGAAGATGCCTATTCTAAACAATCTAGGAAGCCTGATGTCTTCCTGAAACTAGACCTGGAACAGGGAGATTCATCTGAAATTCTTTCAAGGAAAGATCTTTCTTTAGATTCTATAAATGTTCAGAAAGACTTAGTTAGATTAGCCATTGAAAATCTTCATAAAAAAGAGTCAAAAGAGAGACAGTCAGATCAAGATATGGGTCACAGTGCAAACATCCAATCAGAAAAAGACTCTCATGTACAAAAGAATATAAAGGGCAGAGACTTATCTTGGTCAGAACATCTTTTTGCACCTAAAGAGATATCATACTCTGAAGATTTTGAAGTATCTTCTTTCAAGAAAGACATTTCAGCTGAATTGTACAAAGATGACTTTGAGGTGACATCTTTGTTGTCACTCAGGAAAGACTCTCAGTCTTGCAGAGAGAAGTCACAGGCAACAAGGATCTCTAGAAGTAGAGCCACTAGCTTTGGTAGTGATGATGAAATCAGTGAGTGCCTCAGTGAGAAAAGCCTTTCTATTCATAGCAATGTCCATTCTGAAAGGCTGTTAGAACTCAAGTCCCCCACTGAGCTTATGAAAAGTAAGGAGCGCAGTGATGTAGAGCATGAACAGAGACTTACTGAATCCCCTTCCTTAGCTTCAGCTTCTCTTGCAGATGAGTTACTTGATTTCCACATCGGTGATAGGGTGTTGATTGGCAATGTTCAGCCAGGAACTCTTCGATTCAAAGGTGTGACTAGTTTTGCTAAAGGATTTTGGGCTGGAGTGGAGTTGGATAAACCTGAAGGAAATAACAATGGAACATATGATGGCATTGTATACTTTGTGTGCAAAGAGAAGCATGGGATTTTTGCTCCTCCTCAAAAAATATCTCACATTTCAGAAAACTTTGATGACTATGTAGACATAAATGAAGATGAAGACTCTTATTCAGATGAACAATATCAATACTATAATCAAGAACAAAAAGATACAGAGGGTCCCAAGTTTGACAGAGAAAAGGATGCAATTGAGTGTTTTTATAAGGAATCTCAACCTAGTATGCATGACACAGAAGCCTCAGTTGATAGAAGCCTTAAAATAGAAACAGACAATATACAGGACATTTCTGGAGTACTTGAAGCCCATATTCACCAGCAGAATTCAGTGGATTCACTGATTTCTTCAAAGGAAAACAAAGACCTTGTTTCTGGTGCCACGGAAAAGGTTTCCACTGCTGAAGAAGACGATACTTTAGATAATACCTTTTCTGAAGAATTAAGGAAGCAACAGCAGTTTACCGAAAAGGAAGAGAACCTATATCCCGAAGTTTCAGAAAAGCTTTCTACCCCACTTCTGGACCTTTTAGCAAGAGAAAAGAACCAATTGGAAGCCCAGCTGAGGTCATCACCAAGTGAGGAAAAAAAGTCAAAGGAACAACTAGAAACAGTCAGCTTACTGACAGACAGTTTACTAAAAGTCTTTGTGAAGGACACAGTCAATCAACTACAACAAATCAAAAAAGCTAGGAATGAGAAAATCCAGCTTAGCAACCAAGAGCTTCTTGTTGATGATCAAAAGAAAGTACCACCCCAAGGCCTATCCCAGAATCTTGAGGAACAGTCACCAAGTGTTCCAGGTTGCTTCTTAAGGTCTGAATTGGAAGATGAGAAAGAAGAGATTTCCTCACCAGATATGTGTCCTAGACCTGTAAGTATTTTGTCTAGAAAAATTGTCAATTAACCTTGCCTTTATAGTACATTTTAATTCTGTAGCTCCTGATAGGTTTTTTGGTGATGTGTTGTTTGTTAAATAAAAATCACTTCACTAGTTTGTAAAGGCCATGTAGCTGTTTTTTCTGTTTGAAGTATAATTGTCCTCTATTATGTCATGAGTGGTCACTATAGAGTTGTCACAAACACTGGCAGGTTTATGCTGGGTTGAAAACCCCTGTATACTGTCCACAGATTAGATTCCCTTCCGGATTCACTGAATAAATTTATTCCATGGAGATTTCCATTGGTTCTCAACCCAGTTCTTTTTTGCCTATGAAATTATTTGTTCACATATCTACTTAGTCATAGTTGCCTTGCAGAAATTACCAGTTGTGATGTTGATTCTGGTAAAACTGAAATATATCCACTATGGCATATACTCAGACCATCAACTTATTTAGGTTGCCCATGGACAATTGAACAGCGGTAATGATTTTGAGTAACTTGAGCCAGATAATCATCAAAGGTGAGAATTTTATATCTCATTTCCATATCTCAGAAGCAAAACAGTTCTTCAGAAACAGAATAATGATGATACAAAAAGGAAAAACTGATCAATAAACATTTTATTAAAATCAATTGTAAGGCTTATGTGAGCAGAATTACAGGAAACAGGATAGTTTTTTCTTAAATTGTTCATTAGTAGCCACCATATTGTTTTTGTTTTGCTTATTTATAGAGAAATAGTAAATATACAAATAATATATTTGCTTTGTCTTTAAAAAAAAAAAGCCCAAACTTGTTAAGTGATCTGAGATTACTAAATGGTGCTCTGTTTGAATGGTTCCATTTCTGTAGGAGAGTCCAGTATTTGGTGCCAGTGGGCAGGAAGAGCTTGCTAAGAGACTTGCTGAACTTGAGATTAGCCGGGAGTTCCTGAGCGTGTTAGGAGATGATCAAGACTGGTTTGATGAAGACTTTGGTTTGAGCTCTTCTCACAAGATACAAAAGAATAAGGCAGAAGAAACAATTGTACCTCTAATGGCAGAACCTAAGGGAGCTCCACAAAAGCCATGTGAAACATTATTGGCAGTCCCACATACTGCGGAGGAAGTAGAAATTCTTGTACATGATGTGGCAGAAGAACTTTGGAATTGGAAAGAATTAGGTCATGATCTTCACAGCATCAGTATTCCTACAAAACTGCTTGGCTGTGCCAGTAAGGGTCTAGATATAGAAAGCACTAGTAAAAGGGTGTACAAACAGGTATGTAATATGGAAGGATAATTCTAATTTTTAAACTTCTCTCTGTTGTCTGAAATTTGGATTCTTAGCCATTTTAATTTGTTTATTTTTCTCTATCAAGGCGGTTTTTGATTTAACAAAAGAGATTTTTGAGGAAATATTTGCCGAGGATCCCAACTTGAATCAGCCTGTCTGGATGAAGCCCTGTAGAATCAACTCTAGTTATTTCCGACGAGTGAAAAATCCAGATAACCTCGATGAGATCCAGGTAAGCTGCAAACTGTGGAGTATCTCCTTTTTTGATTTGCTGTTCATTTGTACAGATCTGTAAATGTCATAAAAGCAAGTAGTATTATTATTATCTTCTGTATTATTCACCATTCTGTCCTCAAGGCCTGTCCCATAGTAAGTATTCAGTAAATATTTGTTGATTCGTTCGATCCATGAGCAGTAGAGGGATGAGGGTGGGAGGGAATCCCAAATCCTCAATTTTTTGCAGAACAAATATATATATATATATTATAATATTTAAGAAAAAAATCAGCAAATATTCAGGGAGATAAATTATTGCAATTCATATGAGTTTTAGGTGAGTTTTTAATGACTTAGAGGTAGATACAATATTCTAAAAGTACATGAGAACATGTCATATATCAAACATGCCAACCCTAGACACGTAGATGTTAACTTTCCATCTTTGATTTCGGAGGTTTCAAATTGGTTATGTAGTTTTGAAATATGTGGGAGAGTAATGTGATATACAAAAAATATTGCTTGTTGTCTAAGAAGCCCCTGAAAAGATTAAGTGCCCTGAAGCTACAAGGACTCTCAACAAACCAACTTTAAAATCACATTGGTGGAAATCTCTCTGCCTACTCAGCTATTTTTAAAATATAGCAAAGGTTATATTTTCATTGCAGTGCCTCTCAAACTTTAATGTGCATCTGAGTCATCTGGGGATTTTGGTAAAATGCAGATTCCTTACTGAGTAGATCTGGAGTAGGACTGGAAATTCTGCATGTCTAACAGGCTTCCAAGTGATGCTGATGTGGCTGATCCTAGGGTCATTTTGAGTAGCAAGACTCTAGAGTTATGATTCTCAAACTTATTTGATCATAGGAAGCTTTTTTTTCCCCCAGAGAGTATACCTCCAATTACTTATCTTACTTATCTTATTTTCTTACATCATCCAGTAGTATTTGTGGACTATCAAAATACATTAAAGGAACATATACATTATTCTGGTATATAACGTGAGGGGAGGCATTGTCTAAACAATTTAGTCTTTTTTTTTCTTGAGATATAATTGACACGTAACATATTAGTTTCAGGATTCGATCTTTGTACATATTGTGAAAAGAGCACCACAGTAAGTCTGGTTAACATCCATCACCACACATACGATAGTTACAGTTGTTTTTTTTTCTTGTGGTGAGAACTTTTAAGATCTCCTCTGTTAGCAACTTTGAAATATATAATACAGTATTAACTATAGAAAGGTTTTAGAAATATTTTGTACTGACAGAATACCAGCAGACATTTATGAGATGTAATGTATGCTTACATCGAGGGTAGGCAAACTAGAGCCCACAGGCCAAATCCAGCCCGCCGCATGTTTTTAAAAATAAAGTTGTATTGGACCGTAGCCACACCTAGTTACTTGTGTATTGTCCATGACTGCTTTCCGCTACACCAACAGAGTTGAGTAGTTGCAGTAGCAGCCGTATGGCCCACAAAGCCTGAAATATTTACAGTCTGGTCCTTCACAGAAAAAGTTTGCTGACCCTTGCTTAGATTAAAGTAAGTAGAAAAAAAAAAGTTGTCGAAGATTGACTTGATAGATTTTAAAAAAACAACTTTTAAAATGATTTTCAACTTTGAGGAATGGAGCATCAGAACCACCTGAGGAGCTTTTTCAAAACACTGGTGCACTTCATTCCTTTCAGCCCTCAGCAGTGGATACATCCTTGAATGCGTGTGTGTGTGTGTGTGTGTGTGTGTGTGTGTGTGTGTGTGTGTGTGTGTGTGTGTGTGTGTGTGTGTGTAGGTGGGGAGTGGTGTGGTTTGGAGGACATTGGTAGTTTGAGAATCTTCTCAAATGATTCTAATTCATAAATGTGTTCTTTCCCCTATTAAGACATTTTTTTTTAATAGAAGAACCATAAAAAGTAATAACCCATTATTTTATTAATAACAAAGAACAAATACATTGAAATAAGACAAGGTACATAACATATACCAGCATTCATCAGAATGCATACATCATTATAACACACAATGATGCTGCCTTCCAATCTTAATATTGCTATAGCATTTTGTAAAGTTTTTTTTAAGGGTGATAGTTCAAATATTGTTAGCAGTGAAATTACCATGCTTCTCATACTGAAGTGTTGATTAATAATTTTTTAATACAACATATTCGAATCTTGGTGCTTCAGTATAAGCTATCCCAGCCAAAGCCTTGTACTTTGCTCATGTTTCAGGTTCAGAGTTTTATTTTATACTTTCTTTTGTAGTTTTGCCAGCTTGAAGTTAGCTAATGGTGGTTCTTGGGTAGAGGGGGCTCTAAAGTGATTTTTCTTTGCAGATTCATCAATGGGCTTTACTTTTTTTTTTTTTTTATGTTGTGTAGAAACAAAAATTCTTTAAGTGAATAAAGTCTGAGCATTTGGGAATGCTTTTCTCTTCAAATTGCTAAGTGGAATTGTAAGTGGAAGAAGTTTGTTTGATTTTTTTATAAATATTGTATTCTTAACAAAAATCTGTTTACTGCATTATAAGCACTAAATCTCAACAACTTTGTTGTTTGTGTTTCATTCATTTCACTTATTTTCACAGAACTTCATAGCAACCGAAGTACTCAAGCTGTTCAGTCTTAAAAAGGAGCCAAACCACAAAACAGATTGGCAGAAAATGATGAAATTTGGAAGAAAGAAAAGAGACCGAGTGGATCATATCCTGGTCAGTGTATATAACTAAACTATTTTTATTTTGACCATCTTTTCCAAAATCAGAATGTAGTTAGATTTTAAAAGGAAAAGGAATATAATTGATCTTAAGTCTATGACAGTAAATTCTTACAGCCCTCGTTTGCTGCATTTCTTTCTGCCCCTCAGTTTTGGAAATTGCTTTCTTTTGAATTCAGTAGATGAATATTTAATTTAACAGTATTTTTGTGGGTGTGGAGAACTTGAGAAATAAAAAGTTGAGTGGAAGCAAACTTAAGGTTCTGAATTGAAGAGACCAGTGTAGACTAGGGCCAGACTACCTGAGTTTAAACCCTGTTCTGGCACTTTACTTGGTGTGTAATCTTGGACAGATTAACCTCTTTGTGCCGCATTTTCCTATCTGCAAAATGAAGATGATATAATAGTACCTACCTGATAAAATTATTAAGAGAATTAAATGAGTATTTATATATGTGTATAGAACAGTGCCCTGCACATAACTCAATAAATATTAGCTGTTATTTCATAATCATTATTATTATCCAGAACTTTAGCTGAATAGGATTTATTCCATTTTGCAATATATTTTCTAGCATTAGAAAAATGCCTATCAAACAACACCACCAAAAAAAAGAAAAAAGGAAGGGGGAAAAAAGGTCTTTTATTCTTTCTTCCCTAAAAGAATGTTAACGTGTTAAGTAGTAGCAGACCTTAGGAAACTCAGATGTTAATTGATTCAGGTTTATTCCCAGATATCTTCTCTCTGGACTTTATATCTTGTCTATATTTATATTCATATCATGAAAAAAAATGTAATGCTTAAACTTATCAGTTTCCCCAAGTATGTACCTTTCTAGTGCTTCATTTACTCAGTAATAACTTTACTAGATAAACATTTGTTAAACATTCTTTCTCATGTCTTATTTGATCCTCACAATAGTTGTATGAGGTAGGATGGACTAATGTTACTCTGTTTTACAAATGAGGAAGTTTAGATTCAAAGATATTAAGTGACTTGCCCAGCAAATAAGAGCCAGGACTTTAACCAATTAGTTCTCCATAGATCTTGGCCTCTCAAGGTGAACTTGCTCTCGTATTTCTACAATAGCTTAGAGTTTGAGTTATTATTAATTACCAAGATGTTACTTCTTCCACTTTTTCAGGAATTAAAGAAAAAAGCACATCAAGAGACATTCATTTACCCTACTGTCAGTTGAATTGATCATATTCCCTATAAATCATCTCTGTGCATGCATTTAGTCAAGAATTGTGCTAATTAAGGACTGATGTTACAATAGTAAGCAAAATAGATATAGACCCTGCCTTCATGGATTTACAGTTTGCTGGCAGAAGCTAGCCATTAATATATAATTTATACAAGTGTGTAATTATAAATTAAATGATAAAAATAGAAGAATAGGGAGCTGTTGTAAAAGCATATGGAGGAAACTGATCTGATGAGGATGGTCAGGAAAGGCTTCCCTGAGGAAGTGACAGTTGAGCTGAAATCTTAAAGATGAATAAGCATTAACTGAGTTCCATGATAGAGAGAAGAGCAATTCAGGGAGAGGAGACTGCACGTGCGAAGACCTGAAATGGGAAGGAGCATGGAACTGAAATGTCAGTGTGGCTGGAGAGTGAGTTGAAATACCTGGGCCTATGTAACTTTTTTCATGAGTTCACTCTTCTTAATGTTTAGTGAAATGATACTGTTAGCAACTTGAGTTAATTATTAACAAGAAATGCTAAATAAACTGGTCACCCTTCCTACTATTAGATTTAGCCACCTCTGGCATTTGGATATTCTAATGCTTGTACATTTTAGAGGGATTGAGATTTAAAACAACAATTTTCATAACACATAAAACAAAAATTTTGCCACTAGTACAAAAGAAAAGGGTCTCAAAAATAGAAATTTCAAATACGTTTTAAAAATCATATTTATTATAAAATAACCATGCTCATTTTAGAAAATTTAAAATACTGATTAGTCAAAAGAAAATAATCATGACAACCGTATCACCTAGATAACTCTTAATTATTTTGATATATAGACTTAGAGTTTCTTTTTATACTGAGAAATTTTTTTTAAACATTTGGGATCATAGTCTCTTTTGTATTCTGATTGTTTTTGCTTAATTAAACATGGATGTTTTTCCTTGTTTTTAAATGTTCTTTTATTTTATATCATTTTTTAATAAATTTATTCCATTTTATTTTTTGTGGAAATATAACAGTCCATTGTAGAATTATGTAACAAAACAGACAAAACTCAAGGAGCTTTTGCTCTAGTTAAGGAGACAGATAAGTAAGAAAAATAAATACAGAGAGAGAGAATAAGGGAATACTGGGGTGATTGGACTTACATTTTAACAGGACCCCTCTGGCTGCTGTGTTGAGGATAGACTGAAGCAGAGGTGGGAGTAAGGAGGCCAGGAGTGTATTGTCATAATCCAGGCAAGTGATAATAGTGGCTAAGACCAATTTGGTGGTATTGGAGATGGTGAGAACAGTTTTCAAAACAGAACAACAGAATTGCTGATAAATCGAATGTGGAATATAAGAGAGAGAGGTATTAAGAATAACTCCATTGGGTTGGTGTGAGTCGCTGAGGAAGGGAATTGCCTTTTGCTGATTTGAGGAAGACTGAGAGAAGCAGGTTCGGAAGGAACATCAGGAGTTCTGTTTTGAATGTATTAAATGTGAAATGTCTAATAAACATCCAAGTGGAGATATTGAGTAGGCTATTAGATATGTGAGCCTGGAGCTCAGGCAAGAGAGGTAAGCTGGAGATGTGAATTCGGGAGTGGTGAACATATAGATGGTAGTCAAAGCCAAGAAAGAGAGTGTAGACCAATAGAGAGGAGGTCCAAGGACGACTTCTTGACAAATTCCAATGTTTCGAGAGTTAAGAAGGTGAGGAGGAACCAGCAGAGACTAAGGAGCAGCTGATGGGGTAGAACCAGGAGAGTGTGAGGTCCTGGAAGCCAGGTGAAAGGGTTTCAAGGAGGAAGAATGAATCACCTGTGTCAAGTACTGGTCATTGGTCAAGTAAGATAACGACTGAGAATTTACCATTGGATTTAGCAATGTGGAGGTCTTGTTGATCTTAACATCAGTACAGGTAGTTTTTGTGGCATGGATAAGGTAAAAGCTTGATTTGAGTAGGTTTCAAGAGAGAATGAAAGACAAATTAAGGAGAGCAAAATTGGACACTTCAAACGAGTTTTTTTGTGAAGAGAAAAATGGAGGGAAATGGTAACAAGAGAAGGGCTCTTTTAGCTTGAAAGAGATATGCCGATAGGAAAAAATTGTGATGATGCAGAGAAGAAAGGAGAACTGCTGGAGCAGTATTCCTGAATAGACACAGATGGAATCCATGCAAGTGGAGGGGTTGGCCTCAAACTGAATATCAATTGCCCTTCTATAACAATTCTAACATGATAACCTATTATATTTAATATTTCATAATAAACAGTTGCTTTTTCCAGATTAAGAAATGTATAATTTAGCCATTGTTGCTTGGACTAGGAAAGTCCCTAATCAGTCTGTGTGTCTTTAGGCATTATTTGAGGTGAGTAAAATACAAAGAATGTATTTTTTAGATGTTAAAGGCCTCTGTTTGCCAAAAAAAGAAGAGAAATCTTTTGGCTCTAGTTCTCCTTTACTATCCCCTTACCACTTCACAAAGATATTGATTAATTTACATCTTAAGTTGGCCAAGAATATGGGCTATTTTTAGCAGTGTATTCTCAAAGTATATATGATGTGGAATGAGTAAAAGTAATTAGACCAACTTTTGTATATCCTTTATATACAGTAGCCTTGGGAAATCTCCCTACTGTAGGTAGAATTGCACTTAAAATGAAAAATCCTGGGCTTCCCTGGTGGCGCAGTGGTTGAGAATCTGCCTGCCAATGCAGGGGACACGGGTCCGAGCCCCAGTCTGGGAAGATCCCACATGCCGCGGAGCAACTAGGCCCGTGAGCCACAACTACTGAGCCTGCACGTCTGGAGCCTGTGCTCCGCAACAAGAGAGGCCACGATAGTGAGAGGCCCGCGCACCATGATGAAGAGTGGCCCCCGCTTGCCACAACTAGAGAAAGCCCTCACAGAAACGAAGACCCAACATGGCCATAAATAAATTAATTAATTAATTTACAAAAAAAAACTAAAAAAAAAAAAGGGCTATTGATATCATCATATAAATTACCTTTTTTTCTCTTGACTTATTTCCTTGGCTTGTAGTCCGATGCATGGGGTTGCAAAGTTAGTGAATATCATTAATTCCTCGCTTTTGTGTGACAGTGATTTTCTAACCTTTCTGTTTTCTAAATTCTAGGTACAGGAGCTCCACGAGGAGGAGGCACAGTGGGTGAACTATGATGAGGATGAGTTGTGTGTGAAGATGCAGCTAGCTGATGGGATCTTTGAGACCTTGATCAGAGATACTATTGATGTTCTGAATCAGATCAGTGAAAAACAGGGGAGAATGCTACTTGTGTGACATCTTGCAAATAAATCGAACACTGAGTGCTAATATGAGTCCTGGGCCTTTCTGCCTCCTGATATACACCCCATCTCCATCATAGCAGGAGTGCTTCTGGACCTTGTACCTGTTCTTAAAGACTGCTGGTTTGGAGTTCATGGGACAATGAGGTATATCTGGTATTACAGCCTTTGCCTTTAGAGACTGTCCACTGGAATAATTGGTTGTTTTCAGTGGGCAGGGTCTGATGTTGACACACAGTATAATCCTACACCTCTTGTTGGCATCCCTACTGGGTCTCAGATGAGGGCTGAAAACACCAGACTTACCTCTTAGCTTAGACTAGGGTATCACTTCCTTGAGTCTGAAGTCAAGCAAGAGAGGTATATAGATGTGCATCATACCATTTTTGAAATGTAATCCTGGTTTATACCATGAAAGTCATAAATGGACATTATAGTCTCTAAACAGTATTAAACCCTGAACTACTTTCAGATAGGCAAGTTTAGTAATGTGTGCCTATTTCCCATTGTGGAGTTCATTTCATTTTGTTTTGAAGACCATTTTCTTCCATTATTGCAGTTGAGCAGCGCCAAGTGGACTGTCAAGTTAACAGAAATCAGTGGTAGCCTTGCTTCCTGAGCACCATCTAAAGAATTTTAAACTTTTGCAGTATTTTTAGTTTTTTCTCTGTGAGCATGAAAACAAAGAAGTGCCCCCACTGAAGACTGGGCTCACAGGACTGGTGCAGGGCTGGTTCTTCTACCCCTTGTCTACCCCTGCACTTTTCTTACTTCTTCTGAACCTCTGCCAGCTGCTCCCAGAATCACAGATCCTCAGGACCATCTCAGGCATCGAGGCATGGCAGAAGGGGAAATAATTCATTTTGGCCTTCAAACTTCCAGCTCCCATATCTCCCCAAGAAGTCAGAGACGCTGTTACTTGAATGATTTAGGAAATGAGTGTGTGCACCAAAGACAAAAAGATATTGTCTATTGTTTGCGTGCTTGTTTTACGCTATAGAACATTTTTTTAATTTATTTTAAGATAAATTATTAAGTTGAAAATGTATGTCCCTATTCAGAAGTGAAAGATTCTTCTTGTAATAGTTAAACTTCCGTCTTGAAGCTTCTATGGTTCGTAGTCTTTGCACAGGAAACTTACGGTTTTAACAAACCCATACACATATTGAAGAAGGCAGTTTAATTCAGTAAAAAGAAGATGAGCTTTTCTAAGATCACCTGCAGTAGCAGGAATGGGGTAAAATGATTTAAAGACACTGTAAAATTCAATCCTGCCTCTCTTGCAGCATTGCTTCTCACAACTATTACCTGTATCTGAAAAAAATATATAGACTCCAGCTGCTACGTTAGAGCATATGTGATGCTCTCCTGGGACCTCAGTACCCTGCCTTCTTGACTGGTTTCTCTGAATCAGTCCTATCCTTCAAGTAATCTAGAAGAATGTGGATAATCTTAGGCGTGAATGTAAATGCCTTAATATTGAAGGTCCTGATTAGAAGCATGATATAAGACATCCACTGGATTCATACTTACAAATATCCTGGAATGTTATAACTTCAAAATATGTTAGGAAAACCCCAAAGATGGTATAATCTTTAAGTGTGCATGTTCATTCATTTCTGCATCTTTCCTCCAAACTTGCCTTTGCGTCTCCAATGTTTCACTATGCATACTTCCATTCCTTTTCGGTTCCATCTTGTCATTATGAGAAACTTATTGAAATAATCATTGGAATACTTGCATTTTGCACAATGACTGGTATGATAGCTCTTGACAAATAAGGAAAGCACTGAAATGTTGTGATTGGGTCTCGGGAAATGCTCAGATTGATGTTGCCAGCATTTCTTCTAGGCTTTTGATGTTGAGCTCTAGTCTTGTAGCCATAATGAGCAAATTGACTAAGAGAAGCTAGGGTTTCTTGGGGTTATTAACCAGTAGTGTGGAGATATTATTTTCATGTGGCCAAGGAAAAGTGAAGCCTTTTCTTTTCAGTTTGTGTTATTTGGAAGACGGAAAAACATCTTGTCTACATCCTTTGGCTGTTTGTAGGATTACATAGTCCTTATGATACTGAAACTTTACAGCTGCTGTAAATTTTTTATAAATGAATATGAAAATAATATAATAGGAATATAGGTTGTTTTTCTACATACTCATTATTTGGACCTAAATAAATTTTTAATAATGTTTATCTTTACTCTTTATGACATTGTGATTCCAAAAAAGGAAAAAAATGATATAAGTCCATGGAATCAGCAACCTGGACTTAAAGTTCCCTGGTAAGAATGCTGCCAAGAATGGGGCAGTAGCAGTCCTAACATACTCCAGCTGTCTTTACTATCTTGAGAATCCTGGGTTCCAGATAAAAGAGGCAGGAATGGATCAGTCTTACTCTTTGCTAGAAATGATTATCCATAGTTTGGTAGCAGAAAACAAAGGAATCTATAATTAGCAGATTTCTTATTGCTTTAACTATTTGGGTATAATTGAAAAGGGGTTAATTGTTAGCATTAGGAATGATAAACATGGATACCCAGCCACTCGTTCCATATTGGGATCTTTTTAATCAGGCTCTGCCTCTTAACCAAGAATCTAAATATTCCCTCTTTATAATCTTTGTTCCTTCTCCCCACATTCCCATCCTCTTTCACTCTTTCTTCATAATTCCTCTAAGAAAAAGATCTTTGCATCAGCAGTAATATCCTTTAGAATAATAGCACTATCAGAATTTAGCAGTAAACCAACATATAGGCTTCAGATTTATTTCTGAGTCCAAAATAATTTGTGCTATCCAGGGTACTTCACTCTGGGTTAAATAAGTACAGGGTATAGATTCCCTCTTCAGGTCTAAACAGGAAATTTTTACTCTAGGGAAAAGTGGGAAGAGCTCAAAAGTAGTCAATAAGGAAGGTAATTTGTTTTTCTTTTATGTAAAAGAAAGGAAAATTCCTTCTGTGACTACAGGTCTCTGAGAAATTACCTTTCAAAAGAGATTTCATTGCTCATAAGAGTGTTGTGGCCTATTGATAAAAACAATTTTGTTCACTTTCTTGTCTTGAAAAAAAGTGGCCTTAGCTTTTTGCAATACTTGAATAAAGTGTGTACTCGCACAGCGTTAGAGACTCATAACTTTTCTTCAAGAAGTTCAAACTTACATCTTCTTTTACTACCTTAAGAATACTAGTGAATAAAACATTAATTCAAAGAGCAAATGATAGAAACTACAATGATGTTTAATGCAAATTGTAGAAATTTACATGTTTACAAATCATCTTAAACTGGTTGTGCAGCAATTCAATAAACTATCTTTGTATTATAAAAATGTGAAGAAAAAATGTAAACTGATGTAAAGGAGGTACTGTCATTTTAATTAACCTATATTTAATAGCTTTTCCTTCTGAACTTTGCAAAGCCTTCTTGGTAAACACGTTGCAAAGCATTCCCTGGGAGGCCCCGCCTCCCTGTGTGTACTGTATTGTGCAGACATGAAAAACAAACCCGTTTACTGTGTATGTGTAAATAGCCTGGTCATCAGGCCTTTTTCAGTCAATAGTCACATCCAGTGCAACTTTGCACAGAAGACTTAGGGTGTGGTTTGTAAGTATGATCTGTAAAATAACTGGGATGAGTTCCCATGTACACCTGTGTAAATAGATTTGTTAACTGAAATGTACTTTAAGAAAAGATAAAATGTGTAAATAAACTGATTTGTAAATTAATTTCATGTCAGGTGTTCATTTTTTCACCTTTTGAGCCAAGTTTAGAAAGCTAGTCTCCATAAAATTCACTGCTGATCTGTTATTGGGTGGCAGAGCACTTACGATCGAGCAAAAGAGTTGCGTGTAGGACCTGTTTACATAAATGCCATCCCCACGTCCGTCTGAGCAGCCTGGGCTTTGACATTCATAACTCACTCCTTCAACAGTTGTTGCGCCCACCTTTGTGTTCTGAGCACTGTGCCCAGTGCAGTGGAGAGAGCAGACGACAGACATGATCCCTGACCTTGGGGAGCTTAAAGTCTAATGAAAGAGAGTCATCAAAAAATAATTTCAAAAACAATGTATGCCAAATTGCAGCGAGTCCTGCAAAGGAAGCATACGCTGGTTTGAGAATATATATTTAATACAAGGACCCAACAAGAGTAGGGGAGTGAGTCAGAGAGGAGTTCCCTGATGAATTATAACTTTGTGTTCTGTATCGATGGGCTTCTCCCCTGTAATTCAAGGCAAATGTCTTTTCTCCCAAATGACTTGAATTCTGATCACCCTTACAAAACAACACGTGGAAATGTCACACAAGTGGGTGACAAGAACAACCATCTGATAAGGAGGTGTGGCTATAATTTATTTCTAGAAATACAAGCTTGAAGGAGATTAGAGCTAGAAGGTAGAGAAGAATAAAAGAATTGCCAAGGTGGAAACGGTTGCCATTCAGGATTATGAATCATCTCTGGTCCAGCAAGTTAGAAGTAACCACCATCATCTCACCTGACTTCCTCTGGTAGCCTGTGATGGCTGTCCCTCTTACAGCTTTAACTCCTACACAACCATGGACATTAAAGAAATTCTCAGAAAAAGATCCCATGTTGCAGCAAGTTCTAAGTTCTTCTGACTCTTATAAAACGGATATTTGAGTGCCCACTATGTGCCAGATACTGTTTGTTGGTAAGTCACAATAGTAATGACAGCTTGAATCTTGGAAAAAAGACCAAGTACCTGCTTCCTTGAATCAAAATATATGAAAATAGTTATTGATAGATGGGAGGATGGTGGTTGACACGGCAGAGCCAGGAATGGTGAGACCAACACTGGTGAGACTTACAGAGGTGAGTGCTGGAGAAGCAAGCCAGTGCTCTATAAAATCCCAGAAAAGCTCAGAAACTGGAGGCAGCGACTGCCACAGAGAAAGCTGTGAAGTGTGGCATTGTTTCATTGGGTGGCCAGGCTGTGGAGCCAAGATTAAAAGGCAGGTAAGTGCTACCCAGGGGGGAGGCCAGTGCGTAAATCCGAGGTCACTGAGAACAGACAGCAGCACCCCAAGCTCAAGGTACTGAGTTTCCTTACAGAAAGAGAGGAGAGAAAGTGCACAACATCCAGTCCCCTGCAATGCTTCGGTCCCCCATGGCCAGCAGGTCCATCCGAGGCCTGGAAGCGTTCCAGGCCCAGGCTCACTCGTAGGTGACCGTGCAGGAGGGGAGAAGTTGCACATGACAGCCTTTCCCAGCAGTCCACCCTGCCCAGCCACCGACAGAGCAGATAAAGGCACACCAATTCCGGGAGGACCATCATTTGCCCCAAGTCCATAGGCGGAGCTGGGTCGATGGGCCCCTGAGATGCCCACATGAATACAGCTTGCTTACAGGGACTCCCTGTCACTTTGAGACAGCACTTTACCAGAGTCACTAGGAAAACCAGACCCAGGATGATGGAGGATGGTCCTCAACCAGAAACACCCAGTGCCTGGACTAAGCCAACTGAAGAGGCCTGAGTAGGGACTGCGTGTGCACAGGTGATAACCGTCCAGCCTGAGCAAGGCGCTTCTGCTTCCCCAGGTGGTTGATATACCCACAGCAAGAGGCGTTGGCAATCACGCAAACACCACCCCATTCTGCCAGCAGGTAATTGAGGGCCATTCAGGTGTCCATCACTACTTTGGCTATCACGTCGTGATTCTTGTTGATCTAGAGGAAAGTCCAAGTCACTGTGTACTGGCCAAGCCATTAAAACGGGAGTGTGGAACAAGAGGGGCCGTGTTCTGGGATGAGAAGCCCCGCATTGTTTGAGTTTGCCTCCTTTCCTGCTGGCTATGCTGATTCTTAATCAGAGTGTCATACAAGCACCACAGAGGCTTCTTAGAAGTGAGAAGAAGGCAAGTTAAAGTTCCCACCTCACTCCCACTCCAGGAAACTCCCGAAGCCGAAGATGTTCTCACCTACTACTTCTGTGGGATCCCTTGTTGCTTGACAAAGCTTTCAGCCCAATCATCCAACCTGGGGAGGGAAGTCACACCCTGAACGAACTCGACAACCTGGGGAGGGAAGTCACACACTGAATGAACTCGACGCACTCTATAACATCACCCACTTGGGTCAGAGGTTCCAGCACAACCAGGGGAATCCTAGTGCCCCATGTTCTGCGTCCCTTCCCTGTTCCCATAGGGTCCCCCAGGAGGGAGGCACCTGACGGTAGCATTGCCTCCACATTTGAACTGAGAGCCCCTACTGGTGTGACACCACTGTGGCCCTGATCACAAGTCACCCTCAGGAAGTGTGTTCCAGCAGGAGAAAAAGAACGGTTGGGTGTCCCAGGATTGGGATTTGGCTGGTGAAGACTACTCAGACAACCGCCTGGTCCTCCACCCACTCCAAGTTCAGTGTCACCCACTGTGTGTTGGAGTGTAGTGCTTAATGTTCAAATGACTTTTCCTAAGCGGGGGTACCATTAAGTTGGGGTTTTGATGGCTTTGTTGTAGATGTTTGAACCACTCACTTCAGTGTTTTTTGGGCCCATCTGTCTGGGGGGATGGGGAGCATGAAAGCTCTAGTGATGTCACAGGAGCACGTCCGTTACTGTGTTTTGGGGGCTGTGAATGTGGTGTCTGGACCAGATGGGAATTTCTTTGGCCATCTGAACATATGGCAAAGTTGTTTCTTTAAGCTACAACAGTGGTCTCTGAGTCTACATGGCACACAAATATGTGTCCAGGCGTGAGTCACTGGGATCCATGACTGGGGACTTGTGGTTTGATGTGGTCAATTTGCCACACTTGTGTTGGGCCTAAGCCTGCTTCACGTGGCCCAGTTTGCCATGTCGCACGGCCTGCCCTTGCTGACAGGAGTCACATGACTGTTCTATCTTTGGCTTTCATTTTTGGGGGCGAGTCATTGTGAGTTAGTCCATTTTTATATCTGAGTTGGACATTTATGTTCCATTCTGGGATGGGCCCAACGGGCAGTCATGGTGATTTGCTAAGTGTGTGTTAGTTTAGCTCATGAGTTCCATTTGTGTGTGTGATTTTTTCCATTGGTTCTTTGTTATAAGCATTAATATGAGTGATGAGTAGGTTTTTTGGTTGTTTTTTTTTTCAGTCGCAAGCTATTGTCTGCAATTTTCATTTGATGATGATGTAACCCAGGGAAGAAATCAAGGAGGTTGCTGAGAACAGACAACACCACCCCAGGCTCACGTGGTACCGCGTTTCCTTACAGCAACAGAGGAGGAGAGAAAGTGCACAAGATCCAGTCCCTTGCAATGCATTGGCCCCCCGTGGCCAGTGGGTCCACTCTGAAGCCGGTATGCACCCCACTTGGCGCTGCAGTGGAAGGACCCCAACCCCTCCTACGGGGTCTGAAATACAGAAACCTGGGGCCATGCCAGAGGGCCACTGACACCTGCGCTGAAGCAGAGCAACGAGTACACGTTGAGTCTGAAGCAGGGAAAGGTGATGAGCCCGGCACAGGCTGTAAGGACTCTGTCTCTTGGTAAGGAAGTGGCCCAGGCCCAGACCCGTTCTTAGGTGACCATGCAGGAGGGGAGAAGCAGTGTGTGACTGTGTTTCCCAACGGGGATGAAAACAGAGAAATTGATTGAAGTCTGAAGGGATCAAGTAGACTCGCCTGGCACCCACCCCCACCTAGAGGATCCAGGTCACTGATGATCCCCTCTCCAATGCCCTCAGGAGATAATTTATTGTCTGGAGAAACTGAACCAGAGGGGCCCTGAATTCAAGAACACCAGGTACAACAGAGCACAAAAATGAGGATTAAGTTAAAGTCTGTGGACTGAATGGAGAGATCCCATCAAGCTTATTCAGAACTCCCTGTCCCAGGAAGAAGACTGGAGGACTCTCCTCTGGAAAAACAGAACAGTCTTGGAGGAAAGACCAGTAGTTACTGACATTTGGAGATTTCCTCCAGAGAAGAAGTTGGATTGCCACCTGATCTCCTTCCAGTAAAGTTGACCAATCGAAAGCCCCACCCATGTATACTGAGTTACTCATCACATTTTTAGCACATCGCCCATGTGTGAACAAATCACCACCCATCCCCAGATTTGAGGGAAACCTCCTATGTGAAACAGACCAAACCAAAAAGAAAACAAAACAAAAAGAAATTCTGGTGAGACAACAGTGCATGGCACCAAAGAAAATATTCCAAGGAACAAAAACTGTAATTAAAATTAAAATTCTCAGATACCAGAAGCAATACTGCCTCCATAAAATAGGAATGACATGGTCTAAAAGAGTAAAGAGTCAGACAACAAGATAACAGCTCTTGAAAATTAAAAGTAGAGTAGCTATAATTTTAAACTTAATAGAAAATTAGAAGATAAAGTTGAGGAAGTCTTCCTAGAAAGTAAAACAAAAAGATTGATAAAAATAAGAGAGAAACAGAGAAAATCAGAGAACCAATCCAGGAAATCCAACCCCTAATTAATTGGACATCTAACAAGAACAGAGAAAACAAGAAGAAATTATACCAGAAAAAATTCTGGAACTTAAATACATGAGTTTCCAGTTGGAAATGGTCCAATGGGTGCCCAGCACAATAAATAAACCCCCAGTGAGACATGTCATTGTGAACTATCAGAACTCTGTGGGTAAAGAAACTATTCTAAAAGTTTCTGTAGAGAAAAATAAAATATTGCATACAAAGGATTAGGAATAAAAATATCATCACTCTCCTGAACAGAAACATTGGAGCCCTTAAGAAAATACAGCAGAATTTTCAAAAACTGAATGGAGATTATTTTCATCAAAATGTCTACACTCAGCCAAACAACGAATCAAGTGTTAAGGCAGAATATGGACACTTTCAGAAATACTAAGTCCTTACTTCTCAAGCATTCTTTCTCATAAACCATGACAGGTAAAGACTTGGGATCCAGAAACAAAAGATCTATTCCAGGAAGACTGTGAGGGAAATTCCCAAGATGACTGCTGTCTTGCACACCTAGAGAGCTGTCAGTCCAGATTAAAGCAGGGGGACAGAGAACTCGAGAAGGAAGTTCTCCAGGTGGGAGGGAGGGCAGAAAAGAGAGGAGTAAATAACCTGATGTTTTAATGACGTGAAACTTTTAATTGGTAGGCCGCTGGGAGGTGAGAAAAGACTTAGTAATAGGTTCAAAGAAGAATGAGTAATGAAAAAATGAGGAAAAACAGTTTTGTACAAATAGAGAACAATCACAATATGCTTCTTTTTTTTTTTTTTTTAATTTATTTATTTATTTATTTATTTATGGCTGTGTTGGGTCTTCGTTTCTGTGCGAGGGCTTTCTCTAGTTGCGGCAAGCGGGGGCCACTCTTCATCGCAGTGCGCGGGCCTCTCACTATCGCGGCCTCTCTTGTTGCGGAGCACAGGCTCCAGACGCGCAGGCTCAGTAGTTGTGGCGCACGGGCTTAGTTGCTCCGCGGCATGTGGGATCTTCCCAGGCCAGGGTTCGAACCCGTGTCCCCTGCATTGGCAGGCAGACTCTCAACCACTGCGCCACCAGGGAAGCCCACAATACGCTTCTTGACTCACTATGAACAATATAGTTACAATAATGTAAATATTGAATATTGTGATATCACTATATTGAGAGGATGGGGGAAGGGAAGGGTGGTATCAGAGAGCTAAATATACACCTACCATGTTAGCAAGTCTGAGGGTTAATTTTATGTGTCAACTTGGCTAGGCCACAGTACTCAGATATTTGATCAAATGCCAATCCATATGTCTCTATGAAGGTATTTTTTAGATAAGATTAACAATGAAATCAGTAGGTTTTGAATAAAGCTGACTATCCTTCATAATGTGGTGGGCCTCATCCAATCACGTGAAGGACTTAAGAGGGAAAAAAGATTGCAGTTCCACAAGGAAGAGTGAATTCTGCCCCCAGATTGCTTTTGGACTCCAGCTGCAACATCAGCTCTTTCCTGGGTCTCCAGCCTGCTGGCCTGCTTTGCAGATTTTGTATTAATACTTGCCAACCCCTACAATCACACAAGCCAGTTCCTTAATCTCTCTGTCTGTCTGTCTGTCTGTCTGTCTCTCTCTTTCCACACACATTCCATTGGTTCTGTTTCTCTGGAGAACCCTGAGGAATATAGGAATTCAATAGCTAAAGTATAAGAACACTAAGGTAAAGACCAGAGCAAAGATCTGAAATGAAATGATGAACAGTGGGTACCTCTGGATGATGGGGAGGAGAGGAATGAGACTGAAGACACCTCTCTGTGTGTGTGTGTGTGTGTGTGTGTGTGTGTGTGTTTAATTAAAAGTCTTTTTTTGCTATGCACAAGTATCACCTTGATAATAAAAATTAATATTCCCCCTGCCAAAAAATAAAGCAACACCAAAAAGGGCATGTTCAGCCTCTCTTCATTTATTTCTCTAAATGTGCACAGAGCGCATTTAGGTAGAATTATACTCCCTTTCCTCTTATAACTTCAACATTATTCCAGTACTATTGTCTGCAGAAGTTAAATTTAGGTCACAGTTTTTCAACTTAAATATTTTTCATTTCAACTAAGAATTAGACTCAAGGTAATTAAAACTGTTGATGTGTAATTTAAATGGTGCATTTAACACAAAAATATTTTAGTACTTTTGCATATTAAAAAAAGATTAAAGATGTGCATTCGATTGTAGGGAAATGAATTGTCTTGTTGTGTCATTAACTAGTCGCCTCAATGTATCAACTTGCGTAGAACTACACTTAGGAGGCCAAAGTTTCCCTTGGCTCTATAACACTATTACCTCTTAAAATTTATTTTGTTTTCATGATACTGGCATCTTCTGCAAGTAGATATCAAATTTTTTGTGCTTTTGTTTTGAACAAGAATATCATTTAAAAATACATTTTGGGGCTTCCCTGGTAGCGCAGTGGTTGAGAGTCTGCCTGCCAATGCAGGAGACACGGGTTCGAGCCCTGGTCTGGGAAGATCCCACGTGCCGCGGAGCAGCTGGGCCCGTGAGCCACAATTACTGAGCCTGCGCGTCTGGAGCCTGTGCTCTGCAACAAGAGAGGCCACGATAGTGAGAGGCCCGTGCACCGCGATGAAGAGTGGCTCCCGCTTGCCACAACTAGAGAAAGCCCTCGCACAGAAACGAAGACCCAACACAGCCATAAATAAATAAATAAATACTTCAAAAAAAATACATTTTATGCAATTTGTCTTAAGAATGCACATCAGGAAACTCAAAACCACACTTTTAGCTCCAAACACATTCCAGGATTCTGAGTTTCCACAACACAAAGAGGCATGTGTGATGACCCATTTTAAGCCCAGTCAAAATATTTTGAAAAATCATAATTATCTAAATAACTTCCCTAACTGGTCTGTCAGTGTTATTACTACTATTTTGAGAAAATTAATTTAAACAATTAGATGAACTAAGTGGAATTTTAAAACTCCAAATTCCTACTGTCTCAAGGTTGAGTTTCTTCAGTTAGAGAAAAGGGGTAGAAAAGGCATTTACTCAAGAATTCCTTGGGAGTTGCAATACTGACCATTCCTGCTTCTGGCCTTTGAGACCAATATCTTGTTAATTCTAATACTTCCTTGAAAGTACAATTGCTCAAAATGTACATAACATGAGAGTTTGTCTTAAGAAGTATCCATACTATTTTCATCATTTTGGGAGACCCAGAATAGAAGACAGGAGAATCTGTAAGTTTCTGGTGAAGAAGATGAAACATTCAAGAGTTTTGCTCTTCAATTAGGGGCCGGTGACTAGAAACAAGACCATTTTGGTTTCTACATCTTTGCTTATAAAAAGAGCTAAGGGGCTTCCCTGGTGGCGCAGTGGTTGAGAATCTGCCTGCCAATGCAAGGGACACGGGTTCGAGCCCTGGTCTGGGAAGATCCCACATGCTGCGGAGCGGCTGGGCCCGTGAGCCACAATTACTGAGCCTGCGCATCTGGAGCCTGTGCTCTGCAACAAGAGAGGCCGCGATAGTGAGAGGCCCACGCAACGCGATGAAGAGTGGCCCCCACTTGCCGCAATTAGAGAAAGCCCTCGCACAGAAACGAAGACCCAACACAGCCATAAATAAATAAATAAAATAAAATAAAAACAAAATAAAAAAAATTAAAAAAAAGAAATCCAACACCCTTTAAAAAAAAAAAAAAAAAGAAAAAAAAAAGAGCTAAGGATCTCAATGTGTGAAATAACCAATATGAAAAATAAATTTTACTGAGAACTATAGCAGCCAATATGCATCTGACTGCAAGGAAAAGACTACTTGACTAAAAGTAGATCAACAAGATGGGCTTATACTTCTCACACAACAAGGAATCCAGAGATAGACAATATCGGGGTCAGCCAATGACTGTGCAATGTCAGAGCTTTGTGTCAACCTGATTCTCTTTGATTCTCTTGCTCATGATGCCTGGGTGGCCAGAGCAACTCCGAGTGCCTTGTCCCCACTCATCATCCAAAGTGAGAAGAGAGGGAAGGCATTTCTACTTACCTTATTCTCTGTTTTAACCTGAGAATGAAATTATTCCCAGAAATTACAAGGGGTAATTCATTTAAAATGACATCAGAGAATGAACATGTGTTCATTGAAGCCTAGGGATCAAGGCCTTTGCATTTTTTTTTTTTTTTTTTTTTTTTAGAACCACATAGTGAGGTTTTTCCCTTTTTTTTTTAAATTTTTTTTTTTAATGATATTCTTGTCTGCTTACATTCTTTTTATTTATGTATGTATGTATGTATGGCTGTGTTGGGTCTTCGTTTCTGTGCGAGGGCTTTCTCTAGTTGCGGCAAGCGGGGGCCACTCTTCATCGCGGTGCGTGGGCCTCTCACTATCGCGGCCTCTCTTGTTGCGGAGCACAGGCTCCAGACGCGCAGGCTCAGCAATTGTGGCTCACGGGCCGAGTTGCTCCGCGGCATGTGGGATCTTCCCAGACCAGGGCTCGAACCTGCGTCCTCTGCATTGGCAGGCAGATTCTCAACCACTGCGCCACCAGGGAAGCCCAAGGCCTTTGCATTTTTTTCTACCCTGATTCCACGTCCTCTAATTTCTCTTTTTTGTTATTATTATTTTCTCTGCAATTGTAATTTTTTGTTAGTTAAATGTTTTGGTGAGAAAAAAAGAATTGAGAAGTTATTCATATAAGCAAAAGGGAAATATGTGTTTACGTCTGCAAAAGAAGTTCAAAGTTTAAAATTTTTAACTTAAAAAATATTTTCAATTATTCCAATAAGTCCCAGCAAAATTCCCATTATGTGTCACTGGCCACAATGTCCTCCTGAGTAAGTGAGACTCAGAAAGCAAGTATCCAGAATTTTCAGCTTCTGAGGGCAGGTCCCACAGGTAAGGAAGAAGAATGGGGATATGACTGTTTATTTCACAACCAGCAGTATCTGCGAATGTATGTATCCCAAGCTCCTGAATTTCTTGGCAAAGTTATGAGTTTGTGACTAAATAAAGGTGTAACTGAGTAGCACTTGCTGACCTGTTGTGTCATCACGCCAACACCCTTCCGTGTGCTCTATTATGACCAGAAGGGCCTTCAGAACTCATCTTCTCCATCCCTTCAGCCCTGGGTACAACCACATGCCAAACAACCCCAAAACGGAGCAACTTCCCCAGCTTTAAATGCACTAGAGAAGAAGAAGCCATTATTCTTTTTTTTTTTGGCTGCGTTGGGTCTTCGTTGCTGTGTGCGGGCTTTCTCTAGTTGCGGTGAGCGGGTGCTACTCTTTGTTGCGGTGCGTGGGCTTCTCACTGCAATGGCTTCTTTTGTTGCGGAGCACGGGCTCTAGGCATGCAGACTTCAGTAGTTGTGGCAGGCGGTCTCAGTGGTTGTGGCACACAGGCTTAGTTGCTCCGCGGCATGTGGGATCTTCCCGGACCAGGGCTCAAACCCGTGTCCCCTGCATTGGCAGGCAGATTCTTTACCACTGAGCCACCAGGGAAACCCCAAAGCCATTATTCTTGACTCATTCATTAGCCAGAAGGTCTTCAAATTTCCCTTGCATGATTTATGATCAGGGTGTGGAGACAAAACACACACGTGTTAATAAGTAAAGGAAACCATTAGGTAACAGCCATTCAGGGATACGTTCATCCGTCCATTCATTCATTCCATGTGTCCACTATTTTCTGGCACTGTTCTATGCACTGTGGATCCCAACAGAAAATAAGAAATTGAGGTCCCCGTTCTAATTGCTTACATTCTAGCAGGAGGAGAGAGACAATAAAACAAGCAATGCGTAATGAGGGGAGTGGTCAGATCTGTGAAGACTCAAGAACAGGTGAAGTAAGACAGGGGGTGGGCGCATGAGCTCCTTTATACAGGAAGGTCAGGGAAGGCCTTTCTGGGAAGCTAACATTTGAGCTGAGGCCTGGATGATGAGAAGGAGCCACTTGTGAGAAGGTCTGAGGGAAGAGCATTCTGGGAAGAGGGAACAGCCAGTACAAAGGTTCTCAGGTGGGAATGAGGAATAGAGAATAGACAGTGTGGCTGCAGCCCCGTGAGGAAGGGAGTGTGGTAGACGCTGAGCAGGGGCCTTGCAGGCCACGCTGTGGGGTTGGGATTTATTCAGGTACAGTATGTCACCTGGGAGAGTTGTAACCAGGGGAGTGACACGATCAAGTCTATACTTTTAAAAGCTGTTAACATTAAAAAAAAAAAAAAAAAAAAAAAAGCTCCCTCTGGCTGCTGGGTGCAGAATGGATTTTAACGGGGCAAATGGTGAAGCTCAACAATGAATGAAGAAGCTGTTGCAGGAGATGACCGTGCTGTGGACTAGACAGTGAGCTGTAAAGGGAGACTGGGAGAGAGAGGGAGTGCCTTTCTGAGGAGAGGCTCTGCACTGCTGCTGAGTGAATGGGGTGTTGATGGAAAGAGGGACTTTGGCCCAGAACTTGTGAGTGACATAACCTGGGCTCACCTGGGTCTGTCTGGCTCCCAAAGCCAAGCCTTTTTCCTATGTTTACTTTTGGTCATTGTCCCTTCTACTGGAGCATCTGTCTCAGGACTCAGAACGGGTTCCATCTTCTCTCATGTAACTCTGGGAGGGCAACCTCAGGCCCCAGGTCACCACATCCTAGATAAGACCTCAAGAATTGTCCACAGCAAAGTTGAAATCTTTAAGTACCTTTCTATTTGTTCAGAATAGAAACAACCCCCTCAGCATAGGCTGCAAAGCCCCCAAAGAATAGAAACCCCTCAGCATGGGCTCACGACCTCATCACATACCTACTCTCAGGTCAGCATCAGGATCCCTGGGGGGTTATCAAAAATGTAATGCAGTGGCACAATTTCCCAAGCCTGTGCCTGGTCCCCTTGAATGGTTAGTAATAATGATAAGCAACACAATGAAGTATTTAGAAGCCCTTCTGAGTGTTTTGCATCTAAGTATTTACATGTATTAATGTACACGAGTCCACTTAATCTGCAAATGGCCCTATGAAACAGGTACTATTAGCAGACCCATTTAATAGATAAGATGATTGAGGCATAGGAAGGTAATTAACTTGCCCAATATCATTCAGCTAGTAAGTGGTGGAGCTGGATTTGAATCCAAATAATCAAATCAAAACCATATATTGCATCTGTCCACAGACGCCTTCTAGTGTTAGGGCTCAGGTCCTGAATGTGGGTGCTTGTTTTCTTCTGAAAAGAGGCTACCGAAGCCTGACTTCCATGGTCGTGCAGAGAAGACAGAAAACCATTTGGGTCCATAGCCAGCACTTTGACCAGGCCCTTCCTGTCTGTGAACTCAGACCCCATATCTGCACAAACAAGATGAAGGAATGCCAGCTTCAGCCTCCTGTTGTTTAGAAATCCCTGGTGCTCTCCTCAACCCCACCCTCAGGAACATCTTGCTTGAGATGGGTTGCATAATGAGGTGAAAGGCAGCCTTTATTTCTCAATAAGAACATTAAACTCTTGACAAATGTAGGCCTATGTTTAGCCACTAAAAATTACCTAACCTAAGACAACGTGCATGGCTGTGTCTGTGTGTGGGTCTGAGCGTGTGCTGCAATCATTCTCAGCAAAGGGGAAGCCGCAGACCGGCACAGTTCACAGGTGGAAGAATCTTAAAGGGAAGTAGGGAATTCTGAAGACGGAGGCCAGATCAGCCCTGTTCCAGGACTGCGTGACTCCCGACAGCCCAGAGAGTCCCGCTGGGAGCACCGCAGGGCAAATCCCTCCCCGCTCAGCTGAGCCCTGGCCCAGGACTTGCCATGAGGGGTCACGCCGCTCTTTACTTTGGTTCCCGCTGGCTCTGAGCTATGAGGTCAGTCTTGGGCAGCTACCTTGAGAGGCAGCTGAACCAGGCGGTATTGTCCCTGGGCCTTGGAGCGACATCACTGAGTGACGTAGATTCTCCCACGTAATCCTTGAAGACAGAACACAGAGGAGTCTAAGAGCTGATGTAATTTGCCCAAGTGGTGGAGCTGGGATTTGAACCCAAGGCACATGTGGCGCCAGGACATAAGCCAGAGCAGGCCTCCCCGAGCCCTCAGCCTCGTGGGGCACCAGTGACAGAGCATCACAGGGTCAGCTGGATACAGTGGAAATGACCACTATTTGACCAGAGGAGGAACAGCTGGAGGAGAAGACTAGATAGCCGCTGTGCAGAGCCTCCCCAGGAGCAGAGGGCCCTGACCCTGGGCAGGTACATGACCCAGAGCACAAAGGCATGGTCAGAGCATGACCCCGTTACAGCAGGGAAGTCCACCCCAAGCCAGGCGGCCTGGGTCCACTCAGACCCACCCCGGGGCAGGAGGACCGATGGAGGCCACAGACCACATCTCTACATATTTAAAATACTTTAAAGTTATCAATCAAGCTAGCAAGCTGTTAAGTAAAACATGTTCTCTCCTCCTGCTTTGACACATAAGCCTCCACAGTGACCTGGGAGGCCAGGTTTGGATATAGAATTCTTGGACTTTGCAGAGCTCTGCGTCTGACTGAGCAGGTGTGGGGAAAGTGGGTCCCGGCCTGAGGCCCGCCCTTCCTCTTCTCGGGCCCGCTCTGTCCTACCTCTTGAGGGACCTTCCCGTACACGTGTGGATGCTGGGCCTGCATCTTCAAGCTCTGCCCATGGCTTTTGCAAAAAGCTGCCACTTGGCCACCATTTGGGCCTACTCAGGAGCAGTATCCACCCTCAGGAAGAGGAAGCCAGGGGAGAGGCCCTGGAAAGCAGACTCATGGTCACTTGTGTTGGGAATTCCACAGTCTCAGTTGCCCAAGCGTGGTTTAGAAGGTGGGTGGAGGCTTTCCCCACTGTGGACTCTCTGCCCTGAGGGGAGGGACTCCTCCAGAGCAGGGCCTTCTAACCCATGAGGCCCAGGACAGAGGCACCTCAGCCTGGGTCTAAGGCGGTTGTTGTTGCCACTTCCTCATTGAGAAACTCTGAGCACATTAATTAATCTCTCTGTTCCTTGTTTTTCACATTTGTAAAAAAGAAGATCATTGCAATAAGGAATAACAGGAATAAATGAGCTTATTCAGTATGGGTGCCTTGGGTTCAAATCCCAGCTCCACCACTTGGGCAAATTACATCAGCTCTTAGACTCCTCTGTGTTCTGTCTTCAAGGATTACGTGGGAGAATCTACGTCACTCAGTGATGTTGCTCCAAGGCTCAGGGACAATACTGCCTGTTTCAGCTGCCTTTTAAGGTAGCTGCCCAAGACTGACCTCATAGCTCAGAGCCAGTGGGAACCAAAGTAAAACAGTGCTTGGCAAATAGCAAGGGTTATGTAAGTGTCATCAATTAAGTGTTATTATTGTTTGGACTTAGGCATCCTCGAAGTTGTTAACAGGTTGAGTGCTGCCCAAAAAACTCATTTCTTGACTGGTGATGGGCAAGGGCACTTCCTGGAGACCTGCAGAATTCTAAGAGCTAGGTACTCCGGAAGCCTGGTCTGTCCTCAGGCCAGAGCATATAATAGAACAGAACGTTTGGAAAGGCAGGAACAGAAGGGAGTGGGATAGAGAGAAGGGTGGAGCATTGGCTGCTAGTTCATTCAAAAAATATGTCTTGGGCGGGCACTTTCCAGGCCCCAGGTAACCAGAGTGTGCAAGACAGACGAGGGTGTGTGCCTTCATTAGTCTTACCTTCTTGAGGCAGGGGAGAGGGAGAGAAGGAAGCTATGTAACAAGAAAGCAAAGAAATAAACATGACCATCACCGATAGAGATAAGGGGAGTGAAAGCAATCAAATAGGGTGAATGGAGAGTGAATGACTAGTGGGGGAGGAGGGGGGGAGTGGGGGGAGGGGGAGAGCTACTTTCTAAAGGATGCTTATAGAAGACCTCTCTGAGGAGGCGATGTTAAACAGAGACCTGCCCAATGAGGAGGGACTGGCCATGTAAGCGATCAGGAAAGGGTGTTCCAAGAGAAGAAACTGGCTAGTGCAAGGGCCCTGAGGTTGTAATGCGCTTGACACAATATAAGAAACAGAGAGAAGACCTATGTGGTTTAAAAGTAGTTTGCACAAGGAAAAGTGATAGGAGACAGAAGTCAGAAAGGTAAAGAGGGATCAGATCATGCCCTTCTCAAAATGTAATATGCCTACACACCATCTGGTGATCTTGTCAAAGTTCAGATTCAGATTCAGAAGGTCCGAGGTGCGGCCTGAGATTCTGCATTCCTGATATGCTCCCAGCTTAGGCCAGTGCCACTGGTCCGTGGACCACTCTTCGAGCAGCAAGGCTCTCAGCAACAGATTTCACTTTAACTATATTCAGAAGACTTCAAACGATCTTAAGTAGGAACGTGACTCGGTCTGGCTGTATTTGTAAACCTCGCTCTGGTTGCAGTGTGGAGAACGGGTTAGGGTTAAGAGAGAAGGCTGGGTACCAACTGGGAGGGGACTGCAGTGGTCCAGGTGAAAAGTGGTGGAGGCCTTGTGTGTACTGAGGGAGTGGGTGGAGAGCAAGTCAACAAGCCTGGCTAACTGATTAGATGAAGAGGGTGAGTTAAAAACAGAAATGAAGCATGCCTGAGCATGATTGGGCCCTGAGCAAGAAGCTGGGGTGATGACGCCTTTACTGACGTGACCGAGGCTAAGGGGGAAACAGAGTTTGTAAAGAAAACCCAGAGTTTCAGTTTGGGATGACAGTCACATATTCAAGTGGAAATGTGAGTCAGATAAATGAATCTTGAACTTAAGAGTGAGCTTAAGGCTGAAAATAAAAATTTAGGAGCATTGCTTTGCAGATGATGTTTTAAAGGCACACGAGTGATGGGCTTGTTTGTGGAAAAAGTGTAGGAGATAAGGAGGAAAGCTGAGGGCTGAGGCTGCGGGTCTCTGGCACTGGTGAGGTAAGAGGAGAACAAGGACAGCCTAAGAGTGGACCCCAAAGATGTCCACACCTAATCCATGGAACCTGTGAATACATTACCTGACGTGGCAAAAGGGACTTTGCAGATGCAATTAAGGGTAAAGACCCTGAGATGGAGAGCTTATCCTGGATTTTCTGGGTGGGCCCCATCTTACCACTGGAGTCTTTAAAAATGAAAACAGAAGGAAGAAGAGGGGGTCCAAGAGATATGATGATGGAAGAGGCAGAAGAGATTTGAAACACGAGAGGGACTTGTCCCACCATTGCAGGCTTTGAAGATGGAGAAGCCAAAGAACGTGGTGGCCTCCAGAAGCTGGGAATAGCCCTCAGCTGACAGCAAAGACATAGGACCTCAGTCCTACAACTGCAAGGAATGAATTCTGCCAACAAGCTGAATGAGCAAGAAAACAGACTCTCCCTTAGAGCCTCCAGGAGGGAACACAGCGGTGCCAGCACCTTGATGTTAGCCAGTGAGACCAGTGTTGGACTTCTGACCTACGGAACTGTAAGATGACCAATTGGCATTGTTTTAAACCACTAAGTTTGTGATAATTTGTAACTGCAGCAATAGAAAAGGGATTCATGTGGTTTAAGCTAAAAGCAAAAAGAAGAAAGTGTTTCAAGAAAGAGGGGGTCAACTGCTGTGTCAAAAGAGGTGCAAGTCCTGGACCAGGTGATGCGGAGCTTGCAGTTAACCTTGATGGGCAGTTTCAGCCACATGGTGAGGCCAGAAACCAGACCAGAATGGGCTGAGGAGTAATGGGCGGGGTGAGGAAGTAGAAGCAGTGAACACAGACAATTCTGTTGTAAAGTTTGGTTGTGAAGAGAAGGAAGGAAACTGGACCGTATCCGGGGGAGGGTGTACGTTCATCCAAGAGTTTTGTTTTGTTGGTTTTAGTGGGAGCCAGAGAGCATGCTTGTTTGCTGAAGGAATCGATCTAGTAGCGAGAAAGTTAGGTTTGCAGGGGCGGGTGGAGGGGTTCAAGAGCAAAGCTATGGAGCCACGTGCGGGGCTGACCCGGAGCACAAGTGAAGGGGTTGGCATTGATGGGAGGAAGAAGCTGGAAGGGAGACTAAGAGGATGAGCACAGGTGTAAGGGGTTTGCAGGTTGATTGTGGGAGGAAACGGAGTTCCTGTCTGATGGCTTCTGTCTTGTCACCTAAATGACTGAAGTGAGGTCTCACATGAGGGTACGGGGAGAGAGGCGTATCGGAGGTCTGAGGAGAGGCAAAAAGAAAATGGTTTATCTTGGAACACAGGAAGCCACCCGATTACGGAGGGGAAGTAGCATTGCTTCAGGGAGGAAGTGGCCTTTGCTATCTCTTTCTTCTCCCCCCGGCCCTGGGGCTGTGAGTGGTCTGTTGGGTCAAGGCTGGGCTCCGCAGTATGTTATGTCCTAGACAGATGTCCCGGAGCAACTTTCTTTGCCTGCCTGAGCCTCAGTTCTGCGTCATCATTGTCATCAGGCTTGCCCCGCCTATTCCCAGCAAAGGAGACTGCACGTGGCAAAGTGCTGTCTGAGTGTGAGATGTGCTCTTTCATGATGGGCGGGGTCCATCTTATGATTCCTGGCCCCGGAAGGGGGAGATCCGCCGAAGGCTGGAGATGAATGTCCGGGAGGGTGCCTGTCTAGCAGCAGCCTCTGCATCCTGAGAGCACTCCCTTCCGTAGATGAGCCATTCCTTCCGCCTCCACCCCAGTCCCAGGAGGCTTGAGAAACTCCGGCTTGAGTTTGCCTTCCTGGTACCTGGAGGAAAGGGAGTGAAAATCTGTGTCAGGCTCCCTCTCCTTGGGGCATTCCTCCAGCCATATTGTCTGCAGCTGTCACCTGGCTGTTCCTGCCCTGCCCCTTGCTGAATGTCTGCTTCCCAGGGTGGGGGGCAGCGGGGGCACCAGAGTGGCAGTAAGGTCTCCGACTCAGGTTCCCTGCAAAAGCTGTCTGGTGGATTAGGCTGTGTTGTGTAGGTTGTTTGGAAAAGGGCTACCTTACAAAAATGAGATTAATAAACCTTACTGTGACCAAAGAAAGGGAGGGTTCTCCCAGTGGAACACTGGGATCCGAAAAGCAAGAGGACCTTGACCAGCCAGGGTCAGACACAGTTCAGCTGAGGACCTGCGGGTCCAAATCAGGTCTTTTTGACTTCAAGCTCATGTTTCTTTTCCCCCACCATATAACACTGTCTTCTGGGATCCAACAAACTTGCCTGCTTCCCAGGAAAGGGAAGGGGAGGGAAGGCACCAGCATTTACAGAGTGCTTGCATGCTAGGGGTCATGCTTCTGTTCTGGCTCTCTTTGCAGGAGGGGAGAGGAGAAGGTGCACCCCTGGGAGGCTGAGAGCCATCAGTATAACAGGGACAGAGGCTGTTTTGTGATTAAGTGCTGGTGATCCAAGATCTACAGGAGACGGGCATGCTCTGCCGTGGAAGCCAGGCTGTGCTCAACATTTGGTCCTGGTCACTGAAGACAGAGGACCAGGGAAATAACACCAGGGCACCACGATCTCGTCTGCAAGCACCTTCTCTACTCCTCCTCTCAGTCCCCTATTGCCATGAAAATAATTCCATTTTTTTCTCCAAAATGGAAAGCAAGGAGACAAAAGGAAATTATCAGGAGAATGACGATGGAATAGAATGTCTTCAAATCGCACTGACATTCAAACGGTGGAGGAGAAAGATATATAATAACTGGACAAGGGATATAAAGAGAAATAAGGAGAGAGCCCCTCCAATATGTATTACCAAAAAATCTCCATTTCTGTTGTTTATTCACTTGCTATATTTCTAGATGACATAAGCCAGTTATGTGGCGGTTCTATGGACTTGTTACATTGCTCAAGGCCAAGGTTCCCAAAAGGAGCTGAGAGGAACAGAATGTTGAGCTCAGCAATTTTCTCTGGCATAAAGATTTATGTTAGAATTTTAATAAATAAATAGGAAGAGAAGGAATGTGCTGATAATACTTTTAAATTTTATATTCACAGAGGGATATATGGTAGAAAATGCTGGTATTCTTTCAGAAAAACAACAACAGCAATGATTCATAGCTGCCATAACGATAATGATTATCTTTTTTCTTACCAACACCTGAGCATCGACCAGGACGTGCAAAGACAAAAGAAGAGAGATCTCACATCCCACAGTCAGTGAACGGGTAAGGGAGACCATCACAAGTGTGATGACTTTCAAGACGATTAATAGCATAAACCAGTTTCCAGAAAGGACAGGAAGATAGGGAGCTTTTATTTTAGATGGTAAGGCAAAGTTGGGAAGAGGAGACCATGAAGGTCAACTAGGAAAATTGCGGCTCACCAAGTGGCTGTCAGGGCATTTCATGTTTTTATGAAAGTACAGTAGCAGACACTGCATCCCAACTCCCCTTCTGGACCAGAGGGTGCAGTGCGTAGCTGCAGATGAGGCAGGGCCAACCACCAAACAGCAGAGCTTGGCACCTCGGGAGATAGGATGGCAATGTCTGGGCACAGCAAATCTAGAAAGCCCATCTGTCCCACAGAAGCATCCCCTCCAGGGGCTGGGCAGGAGAGTGAAAACCAGGGCTGAAGGGGTGTGGCTGAACGATGGACAACAGCATGGAGCAAGTGGCTTCCATAAGGAAGGAGAGGTGGAGGCTTGCGAAGTCCTTCAGGGTGTCTGCTGATAAGCAAGGCCATCATAAAATAAGAATGCAACATCTGGATGCTGATGTAGTCATCCGGGAACATGAAAACACTCAGTATTTCATTTGGGCAGTTCATGCAAAAAGCATTAATTGAGTACCTACTGTGGGCTAGGCAAATTCTTGCAAGATACCCTTTCTTCTCTATATATGCTTCTCCCCCCTTTTGCAACTAAATGGCTTGAGTCAAGTTTATCCGGACACCTGAAAATCTCTGGTGCATTCGTGACACATCTGGACGTAGGTATTGTGACCTCCAGGTGTACTCAGACCTTAGCCTTTCCTACTATTTAAAAAAACAAGTATTAGTTGAGCCCTGCTGTCCTGGACAGTGTGCTAGACTCTTTCACATTCTCCCGTTTGATTCTTGCACCTCTGCCTCCTGGTGCTGGACATCATCTGCTTCGGTCTGCGCCGCCTCATTTACCCTCTTCCCCTGATAACAGTACTCCTTTTTCTTTGGAATATTGATCCTCTTTTACTCCAAACATGTAGTTATGGTCGGGGCTGCCAATTATGGTGCTCACCCCTGTGGCGATATGACCTCCCTGATCATAGTGACTAATCTAGGAATAAACAAATAATCCAAGTCTGGCCAGAGTTTTCCCCAGTATTTTTCAAACTAGGGTCAGGAGAGAAGTTCTGGCTTTTTTTCCCTCTGATCTCAAATTGAAAGCTAAGGCCAGAATTCTGGACTTTCAGAAGCAGCCCGGCTGAGAGAATAAAGCCAATGTACAGAGACTAGAAATGCAGAGCAAGATGGTGTCATGGTGTCTCTGAGGCCAGGTATGGCTTTGCCCTACCCTTGATTTGGTTCTTTGAGGCAATCGATTCCCCTTCCGTGCTTCAGCTGATTCAGTTAGGGTTTTCTTGAGTACAACCAAGAGTCCTCCTAAGGTGCTCACTTATTCAGACAAATCCCAAAATCTCAGGCAGCCCCTTCAGCTGACCAGGAGGCTCAGATACTGTTCCTCTGAGTTTCGACATCCCTTTGAAGTTATCTTGTTTCCTCTGTAGCTACCCATACTACACTGGTTCCAGCTCATAATTCTAGACTAAATATTTATCTTAGGGCTTCCCTGGTGATGCAGTGATTGAGAATTCGCCTGCCAACGCAGGGCACACGGGTTCGAGCCCTGGTCTGAGAAGATCTCACATGCTGCGGAGCAACTAAGCCCGTGTGCCACAACTACTGAAGCCCGTGTGCCTAGAACCCGTGCTCCGCAACAAGAGAAGCCACCGCAATGAGAAGCCCGCACACCGCAACAAAGAGTGGCCCGGCTCACCACAACTAGGGAAAAGCCCGCGTGCAGCAGCAAAGACCCAGCACAGCCAAAAATAAATATTAATTAATTAATTAATTTTAAAAAATTTATCTCAGCACTGCAAAGATAGGCTGGAATTTTCAAAGACTTGACTAAAATTCTGAGGGCTGACAGCAAGCAAACAAATAATATGAGGTAATAAATGTACAGACATTACAGATTTCAGAAGTCTTCCACAAACTTACTTCAGGGCTTGCAGACCTATATTACTGCCTGAGCTATCTTGAAATTGCTTCATTCTAATCCTGAAGATGTGGCAAAAGGTTTTAGCAGTTCAGCCTGGATTCCTTGCTTCCTAGCTATGAGTCTGGCTCCACATAGACAGCATTGTTTAAAAAATTAGTTAAATTAAAAAATTAAAATGTAGCAAACCAAATTGATTTTTAGATGCAGAGATCTGATGTTGAAATGCAACTCCTCCCTCATATAGCTGTGTGACCTTGGGCAAGTTATTTAGCTCTCTATGCCTCCGTGGCCATGTCTGTTAAGACGGAGATCACAATATTATAGGATAATTCTGAGGATTAAGTGAGATAAAACATGCAAAAGGTTCAGGGTTGATAAGTGAAATTTCCACTATACCCCAACCCCGAAAGAGAGCAAACTATAGGAGGAAGCGTCCACCTTTTTTCTGGTCCTCCCTTGCCTCACCGAGAGTGAAGATGGGTGATTTAACTGCTAAGTTTGGAGAAAGGAACTCCACCGTGTGGCTCAGTCCCTCCAGAGTCTCCTTCTCTGGAACCTGGCAGCCTATGTGTGGGCAGGTGCTGTCTCATGTCTTCTCCTCCATTCAACCAGCTTACCAGCCAGGCTCAGCCCCTGCAGAGAAGGCCTGGAGTTGGGGGTCATGTTTAATTAGAAACACTTTGTGGAAGCACATCTAAGCCACGTTCTCCAATCAGCTTTGTCTGTAAGAAGGTGGAGGAGTTTTAGTTTCCGTTTGTGTCTTGTGCTTGTTTCTTACTTGAGAGGGGACACAGGGGTATTATTCAGTGACACCGCCCCCCGTACTCCCACCCCAATCCCCTTTACTTAGCACAGTGCTCGGCCCCTAGTAAGCGCTCAATAAGTGCTTGGACATCTATTCTGGAAGCCTAAATTTCTCTCGAATCAGTCTCACAAGTATCACAAATTTGGCAAGGTCCCCAGAAGCCTCCTATGGGGAAGACAGCACCCTCTAACCCAGCGACTCAGCAATGTGGCCTTCTTGCTTTTGACTTCAGGCCTTATTTGATGACTTGCAGGTTCCTAAAAGGCTTCACTCCTGATATTGGCCAGAGAGCCCGAACAACAAGGCCTCAAGTGTACAGCCTTATATCTTCATTCCACTTTAAATAATCAGCTCGTCCTTGGAGGCAGAGGGTGAGGGGTGGGGGATGGGTAGGAGCGTGCAGGGGGGCTATAAATGTGTGTATCTGGGGTGCCTATTCCCTTTGAATTGCCAACAAGTGACTTAGGACCAGGGAAGCTTTACCTGAACATGGGGTTCTGCCCCAAATATCCCTTTCACAGAGGTCCCCATCTCAATACTTTGATAGCTATGTTGGAAAGCCTGACAAGAATGGACTCTACCATTACCTTGCTATGTGGCCTTGAGCAAGTGCCTTCACCTTTCTGGGCCTCAGTCTCCTTGACAGATAAAGAATAAGACCATTGGACTAAGTGTGAACAGGAAAGAACGAGGAGCTGGGAAGGAATTGCTTAGCTGCCCTCGTGTGCTGGCTCTCTGTCTGGTGGATGGGTAGATCTCCAGTTCCCCGCTCCCACACAGGAGACTCACAGAAGGATGGTCAGGGGGTTTTGTGTTTTCCATTCTCATTTCTTGAAGAGCCCAAGTTTAGGTACAGTATTCTGCATTCTCCACCCTCCTCTAACCTGCCTTTTGTCCTGGAAGCCCACCACTATGGGCTATAATCAGGGCATTCTCACCTCTGGCTTTGACTGTGTTTGGCCAGTGGGAGGCAATGGCAAGACAGCAGAGGACTGGGGGAGAAAGAAGGGGAAGCGAGACTTTCCTGATGCTTCCCTGCTCTCCTCCTGGCTCTGTGTCCCTGGCAGTGGCGGCATTTTGGGGTCACCGCTCCTGTTGGGTGGCCTCTCTTTTTGGACTCTGGCTTTTTTTTATATATATATATAAATGTATAGGAAGCTGCAAACACTCCCCCCTTTTTTTTTTAAATTTTTATTTTTATTTATTTATTTATGGCTGTGTTGGGTCTTCGTTTCTTTGCGAGGGCTTTCTCTCTAGTTGTGGCAAGTGGGGGCCACTCTTCATCGCAGTGCGCGGGCCTCTCACTATCGCGGCCTCTCTTGTTGCGGAGCACAGGCTCCAGACGCACGCAGGCTCAGTAATTGTGGCTCACGGGCCCAGTTGCTCCGCGGCATGTGGGATCTCCCCAGACCAGGGATCGAACCCGTGTCCCCTGCATTGGCAGGCAGATTCTCAACCACTGCGCCACCAGAGAAACCCTCACCTCTGGCTTTGACTGTGTTTGGCCAGTGGGAGGCAATGGCAAGACAGCAGAGGACTGGGGGAGAAAGAAGGGGAAGCAAGACTTTCCCGATGCTTCCCTGCTCTCCTCCTGGCTCTGTGTCCCTGGCAATGGCGGCATTTTGGGGTCACCGCTCCTGTTGGGTGGCCACTCTTCTTGGACTCCAGCGCCCACTGGTCTTCCTCACAGAGTTCCCTCCCCTTGTCTCCTCCCCTGGAGGAGTGCTAAAAGGACTTCATCCTGTTGTCAGTCGCTAAGGACCTCACATCTCTTGTCGGTTCCCTGTACCCGCACACACCTCTGGAACCAGACCATCCATTAACGCCCCACTCAGCAAAACTTTTGAATGTGCCTTCTTTTTTCTGCTGTATCTAAGTGATACAGACTCTGACTACCTCTCTTCTGACTCTCACAACTGGTATTCTAACCAACCCCAGCTATGGAAAGGTTCATCTGGAAGACCAAGAGGCAAGTTC
Organism: Balaenoptera musculus; assembly: GCF_009873245.2. Classification (NCBI taxonomy): domain Eukaryota; kingdom Metazoa; phylum Chordata; class Mammalia; order Artiodactyla; family Balaenopteridae; genus Balaenoptera; species Balaenoptera musculus. The sequence continues at coordinate 135,319,380 of NC_045785.1, forward strand.
TGAAGAGATAAAGCAAAGATTCTGGGCACTTGCCTTCCAGCTGCTCACACCTTCTCTGATCCTCAGTGCTAATGAATAAGTGGAAAGTCATCTAATGCTCTGCTACCAGATGACATATTTTACCTAACACTATTCTGTTGCTCACCATCATTATCTGTATTGGTGTATAAACTGCATTCCTCTTACCATCTATCTCATTTTTGGTGGACAGACTCCCAAATTCCTTCTCTTTTATTTATGCATAACACATGAATGATTCACAAGTGGGAAAGTCAGCAGGGCTCCTTCGACCTCAGTCTTCTCATCTGTAAAAACGGGATAATGATACTCTCATCCTCATAGGGTTGGCATGAGGATTAAGTGAGTAACATCTGTAAGTGCTCAGAACAGCAGATGTAAACTATTAGCCAATACTGTTATTATCCTCTCATCTGATTTATCTTGCCTCACTTTCCTACAGCCTCTACACAGGAAGGGGAACAGGGAAGTTAGCTAGCTTTCAATGCTTTCCTCAGCACACGTTTTCCCTCCACACCCCATTCCTGAGTAGATTTCCTTCTCTGCCACCTTTGCATCCCAGGAAGTTCCTGGAAGGGCAAGCAGGGAAGTTGTGATACTTATGTTTTCTGCTTTCAATTCTAGACCAGTGGTTTTCCAATGGTGGCCTGTGGAGCCCTGGGGTTCCCAAGAAGCCCCATGGACCACAGAAAGTGGTTATTGCCGTAGGTCACAACTTTCATCTTGCTTTTTTAAAATTTTATTTTTTATTAAAAAGACTCTTTTTGGAGTATAGTTGATTTACAATGTTGTGTTAGTTTCAGGTGTACAGCAAAGTGAATCCGTTATACATATACATATATGCACTCTTTTATTTTCTTAAGGTTCTTTTCCCATGTAGGCCATTACACAGTATTGAGTAGAGTTCCCTGTGCTATACAGCAGGTTATTATTAGTTATCTATTTTATATATAGTAGTGCGTATATGTCAGTCCCAATCTCCCAATTTTCCCTCCCCCCAACTTATTCCCTGGTAACCATAAGTTTGTTTTCTACATCTGTGACTTTACTTCTGTTTCGTTAAGTTCATTTGTATCCCCTTTTTTTTAGATTCCACATATAAGTGATATCATATGATATTTGTCTTTCTATGTCTGACTTACTTCACTCAGTATGACAATCTCTAGGTTCATCCATGTTGCTGCAAATGGCATTATTTTGTTCTTTTTTATTGCTGAGTAATATTCCATTGTATATATGTACCACATCTTCTTTATCCATCCCTCTGTTTATGGGCAGCTTGCTTTTATTGGAGACTCCTTTTAAGATTCTGTTTGGACAGACTTTCAAGACGTAAAGTTGAAAATCCCTGTATTGCTGTTCTGAGATATTGAAGCCCCAGATTTTACAACTCTCAATGCTAATTTCTTTGGCCCCATTGCCAAGAAACTTTATCTATTCCATTCAAATCATTTGTATTCTTTTCCATTTCTGATGTTCTGAAATAGATATGTGAACAAGCAAATCTTTGTATACTTATGTGAGCTGTGCTTCCCAGATGCTCTTCATGTTTAGCCAAAACTGTCCCCTTAATTCCCAGGGAATTCCCTGGTGAAGATAACTATAACATTTTTTTAACAAAGAGACATGTGAAGGCACTTGACTTTTCCTGGCCCCTGATTTAGCCACTGGAGTACGTCCACCCCTTGGAATCCAAGCTTGCTAGGGGACTATCTATGCAGTTCAAGACTTTGAACTTGAGAATATGTTCAAAGTCTATTCTCTGTTCAGGCACAGAGAATACGAATTCATGAAGGGAGCAAAAGCTCCAACCTCCAGATCTCTGCCTGGAATGCTCTTATCCCACATTGCCACAAGTTTCCCTCCCATTCTTCATTTGGGTCTTTGTCTCAAATGTTACCTCGTTAGAACTGCCTTAAGACTGGGGCAAGAGGAGCCCCTACCTTGTCTTCTGAGCTCTCTGGCCCTCTTCCAGCCATGCCTCTTTCCACAGAGCTAGAAGACCATGGGGCAAGGGGATGAGTCCACCCAAAGCTCCTGTGTCTCACCCCTTCTTAGATCATACTGCGGGTACATGAGACCCTAGAACTCCCTACCCCAGTAGCACCAGGCCAGCTTCTAGAGACTGCATCAGCCTTTTCCCAAGGTCTGTTCTCTTAAGGAACCAAGGAGCAGCTATTTGCTGGAGGTATGGATGGAGCTCAGATGTGCAGAGAGGGATGCTATAGGTGTGGGCACAAGTTCCCTTGAAGTATGGGATAGAGCTGGGGTGCAAAGAGTAGGAGGAAGGTTGCGGGCCAGGGACTAGTTACCACCTAAGCAGCCCCATTCCAGTGCACATCTTGGGGGAAGTCCGAGATTTCTAAACTTAAGTTTGGCCTTCCAGATTATTATGAAGGTATACTTGTCAACATGAAAGGACAGGAATTTTACATAACAGTTTAAATTGGTTTATAATTTTAAATTATGTAGACATATGATATGTGTGCCTCCATTTGCACTATTTACCCTGGCCCTGCAAATATCAGGGATGGGCCCATCCCTGACCTCCCTGTCTAAAATAAAATACCACTTCCTCTGTCACTTTATTCTTACCCTATTGTACATGTCTTCATAGCCTTTGTCAACATAGGATCTACATTTACATCTCTCTATCCCTATGCACACTAGAATGTAAGTTCTATGACTGTAAAGTCTTGGTTTTATTTACTGCCTCAGCCTTAGTACCTAGAGCAGTGCCTGGCACAAAGAAACCACTCAGTAAATGCTGAATGAATAACAAATCTAGTCTCAGATGGCTTACAGGTGAGGTGGCCTAACCCAGCAGACACAAAGGGAAAAGATCACGTGACAACACTCTGAGGAACGCCTGCTCCCGTTAAGATAACTCAGCACTGGAACTACAAAAGGTAGACCACAGAAAATTAATCATCAACACTTTAGCACACATGAACACAAGATTAGTTATCAGGTTACTCGTGAGAGGGATATGTAAGTGAATATGGAGATCTGTGCGTAGGCTGGAGAGTTAGATGTGGGGTACCTGGGCTGCTGGGAGCCCCAGTTGGAGGAATCGTCCTAACAACCTTAGGTGGCCAGACCTGCGTGCTGAGGAAACTCTGATTCCACCCAATGGACCACGCCAATCCAGCCCAGCCTAAAATGGAAGGGGGCCTTTAATTCATAATTAGGAAGCCCTCAAATAATATTTTCCTTAGATGGTCACAGGCCTTGTGGGGTGTGGGGTGTGGACACATCTGATCCCCGTGGGGTCATGGTGGTCACAGACTCAGAGACTGTCCTACCACCCGTCCTTCTCTCCCACGTGCTTCTAATTCACAACTTCTTATCGCTTGGTGGGATCCCCAGAACTTTCTGGGAACAGCATAAATCGGTCCAGTCTATTCCAACGGACTCTTTTCCCGTTGGATATGGGGCCTGTGAGAAGCCAAATGACTTCCCGGAGTCCCCAAAAGCGACAGGAACGCGGGCCCGGGACTCTGCCCCGCGGATGTCTCACACCTATCATTTGGCGGTGGGGGGCTACGGGGCCTGGGCTGCGCTCCCCGCCTCCTGGGGCCGAGGCGGGAACCCGACTAGCTCTGAGGTCTCGGCGGACTGCGAAGGGGGCGCTCGCAGCCGGGCCCGGACTCCAGCGCCCGGCTCCGGCTTTCGTCCTTCGTCGGCTTTCCTGCCCACTGGCCGGAGGGCGGGGCGGGGAAAGGGGCGGCACCAGGCCACGGTGGGCGGGGTCACGTGGCTCCTCCCCGCGACGGAGACAAGAGGTGCGGCAGAGGCGCCCGGCACCCAGTCGTCCGAAAGTTGTGCGCAGTGGTGGACTCCGCGCAGCTGCAGAGGATGGAGTGCTGTGAACGCGGTTCCGGGCCGCAGCCGTCGCTGCTGCTGCTGCTGCTGTCGCTGCTGCTGGTGGTGCCCGGCGCTGGCGCAGCCCCTCGCTCGACGCTCTACTCGCCCTCCGACCCGCTGACGCTGCTGCAGGCTGGCACCCTGCGCGACGCCGTGCTGGACTCCCGCAGCGCCTGGGCGGTGGAGTTCTTCGCCTCCTGGTGCGGCCACTGCATCGCCTTCGCCCCGACGTGGAAGGCGCTGGCCAAAGACGTCAAAGGTGAGAAACTGGGTGCGGGGGGAGGCTCGCTCCACTCGCCCCACCCGGGCGGATCCCCGCCACCTGCCTCACGGAGCCCCACTTCAACGCTGCCCGCTTCCTCCTGCCTGTCACCTCAACCCATCTTCCTCTCTGCCCCTCCCACTTCCCCCCAGTTTCTCAGCCCTCAGCTCCATCTTTACTCCCGCCCCTCCCTTTCTTTTTCCCCTTGGCCGGTGTCCCGAGTTTTCTCCCCCTCCCCGCGGTCTGGGTCCCCAGACCTGCTCTGCTTTCCTTGTCAGTCTTCTGCCGGCTTATGGCCCCCATCCCTGCGACGTGGTCTCCTTTGTTCCTCCTCCCTGACACCTTACGGCTTCCTGTAGTTCAGCCTTGCGGCAGACCCCTTCCTACCAAGTTCCCCAGCTGCGGTGGGATCAGTGTCGGGGAGAAAAAGAACTGATACTCATTCTGCCGCCGCCCCTATTCCCACTCCCGCCTTCCTTTCCCCACCCCTTGGCTAGTAGACCCTGCCGGTAGGTAGACTTCCTTCCTCAGCTGTATCTTTGAGGCAGAGTTTCCCTGTTTCCTGTTTCCCGGCCGCTCCTGACCTGCTGCCTCCAGCTCCTTAGCTTCTGGGCCGCATCCTTCTCTCTTCTCCTCCTTCTGCGCCTTCTCCTTCTGCTTCAACCTGTGAGCCCAAAGGCCCGACTGAGTGCAGCCTCTTGGTGTGGGTTTGGCCCTTGCTCCATTTTCCCCTTCATTGGCCTGACCACTAATACCATATTTCCTTCATTCTAAGAGACTGTCAGTTGTGAGACCCACCATTCGTTTACTAATGGCCTGCGGGGTAGAGGGATAAGACGACCGCTAATAGATGTATAGAGATTTAAAGGTGTACTCCATTACAGAAAGGTTAATGTTTTTAAAAACTTAAGATTTGGAGCTGAGTAAATATGGCAACAATAGTAATGAATATTTATTGAGCGCTTACTGTATTGTATGTCAGACACCTTCCTGAGTACTTGATGTGTATTATCTCAGAGTTTCCTTTGCACAGGTAAAGATCCCTGTGGTGTCATCCATCTGCCTAGCCCAGGTAGTGGGTATTTGGGGGGCTGGCGTGGCGTGATGGTAGTGGTTTGCTTCTGATTTGCTGCCTCTGAATGGAGTTATTTCCTGATAACTAGGTGGTGCTAGGGCCCTAGCAGGGCTCCTGACCTTCAGCGGTCACTGAATGAGGACTATGGGCATCTTAGGGCGTAGGCCTCTTCCTGGAGAGGGAAGAACTGGAACTGTTTTTCCCCTGCTGTGCCGTTTTCTTGATAAACTCAACTCTTTGCGGTAGAGTAGTGCATTTGTAGATGTTGGTTTTCAAACTCAGGCCACCTCTTCCCTTGAGCAGCTTGCATGGTGGTTCCTGAAGTGGTTAGATGGAAAGATGTATCATCTGTTAGCCATATGGTCTTGGAAAGTTATTTTTAAACAAAACCGATAAACCGTTTTCCCTCCAATTTACACGCAGACACTTGTCTGCATGCCTCTCTGGTCCCATCACTTGAATGTGCCATTTCTCAGCAGCTCTTCACACTGCATCATTTCAGTGATGTCAGCACATCTGGTCAGGGCAGGAGGCAGGAAGAGTGTTGAATGTGGAACTGGAACACCTGAGGGGCACTAGGTGTTCAGGGGACACCGTGAGCCTGAACATCATAAAAATTCCTAGGTCAGTTTACACTTTGAGGCCATAAAAGTTCCTTAATGGCCGCAGGTGGACTCAATCTAGAAGATTCTTACATCTTGAGAGTGCTGGACAGAAAGATTAGCTTCCAGCTGACTCATGGGTTTGGCCTCTGGCAACCCAGAGCTTTCCAATGAATTGCACATCCAGATACTGACCCAGCCTGCTCCTGGATGAGGGTTGCCACTTCCCAAAGACCCAAAGGGGTCTTCTCCCCAGTGCATAGAATGAGAGTTTCCCTAAAAAAAGCAAATCAAAACTTAACCTCAGAAAGGAAAGTGGTGTCTGTAGAGATGAACCACAGTCCATGGGAGATGGGAGATTCAGGTGAAAAGTGGAAGTCTCCCACGAACCATGGAGGTGTCAGCCCCCTAAGCAAGATCATGTCGACGGGAGCGCTGGCCGAACCTGGTGTTGGCCTGCAATGATAAAGAATGCCTCCACTCCAATCCAAGGAGATGTTTCCTGGTGAGGCCCTTCAACATCTCTGTATTCTGAGGTTCCTTGAGAAAGTTTGGTTGTGGGCCGGCAGAGGGTTGCTCTCGCACCACCCTGGACCCATGGGCCTGTGGCCCCTGCCCTCTGCAATTGGTATGATTGCCTTGGGTAGGAGCAGTGAGACTGTGGAAGGTCATGAGGGGAGAGAAGAATTTTGCAACCCTGCCCAACTGGCCTCAGGCATTGAATCTGACTGGCCAGGGCTCATTTCTTCAGTAAATTGTAGGCTAGGTTCTCTGGGGCAGTTGTTACCCTGGGGCAGAGAACTTGTTTCTAAGAATCTGGCTCACCCCTTTCTATTCCAGAGCAGCTCTTACTGCTTCACCATGTGTTTGGGAAATTGATTGTGTTCATTTTAGACCTTCAGTCCTCATCACTGGCTAATCAATCAGCAAATATTTGTTGAGTGACCTCTGTGTGCAAAGCATTGTTTACATTGCTATTGGGTAAATCACACAGCAGGGAAATTGACACCAGTAAGAAGCTGTATTTGAAAAGGGTCAGAAGAGCATAACTCAGCCATTTCTTGTTTTGGGAATTCAGGGAAGGGGAAAGTCACAGAGGCCTGGTCACCAAAGGCCTTTATCTAAGCAGTTATTTATTATACACTTGCCTTATGCCAGGCACTGTGCTAAGGGCCTTTATAGGCCACTGTTGTATATAATCTTTATGAGAAAATATCTGAGCAACAGATAGCCTTTCTTTTTTTTTTTAACCGATAAGTAACTTGCCCAAGATTACACAGATGCTGGAGGGGGTTCTTTTTTTATTTTTATTTTATTTTTTTCTATTTTTGGCCCCGCCATGCAGCATGTGGGATCTCAGTTCCCAGACCAGGGATCAAACCCACGCCCGCTGCAGTGGAAGCACGGTGTCTTAACCACTGGACCACCAGGGAAGTCCCTGGAGGAGGTTCTTTTTTTTTTTTTTTTTTAATACATTTATTTATTTATCTATTTATTTTTGGCTGCATTGGGTCTTTGTTGCTGTGTGCAAGCTTTCTCTTGTTGCGGCGAGCGGGGGCTACTCTTGGTTGTGGTGTGCAGGCTTCTCTTTGCAGTGGCTTCTCTTGTTGCGGAGCATGGGCTCTAGGCACACGGGCTTCAGTAGTTGTGGTGCACTGGCTCAGTAGCTGTGGCTCGCAGGCTCAGTAGTTGTGGCACATGGGCTTAGTTGCTCCGTGGCATGTGGGATCTTCCTGGACCAGGGCTTGAACCCATATCCCCTGCATTGGCAGGCGGATTCTTAACCACTGCGCCACCAGGGAAGTCCCTGGAGGAGGTTCTTGAACCCAGCTCTTTCTGACTCTCCAGAGCCTGGGCAGGTGGAGAGCGGGGAGAAGGAGGAAGGGTACTCCAGGTGGGAAAACGACCTGTGCAGAGCATGGAGATGAGATTTGTAAGGCGTGGGTGTTGAGTGACAGCGAGCAGTGTTGGTTTCCTCCCTTTCTCTCCCAGGGCATGGCCGTCCTCTCCTGCTTGTACCCCTGCGCTACTAGTGCAGAGCCTGGCGCAGGGTAGCAGCTCACTGAACACTCATGCAGACCGATGGCACAAGCCTCACGGGATTCCAGATGAGGCTGTGAGTGACCAGGCCTTCTGGGGCTGCTGTGGCTCCTCTTGACTCAGACCTGGGGTGTCAGCCAGGTGTGAGGGGCGGGGAAGGCATTTTGTCCGCGTCATGACCTCACTGCCCAGAAGCTGGCAACAAGGAGGAAGGGATGTCGTGGTAATGGCATAGGCCTGGCCAACTCGCTGTGTCAGGAGGACTCCCGGAGACTCAGGCGGGGGTCTCGTTCTGACCTCTCGACCTGACTGGCTCTTGTGGTTTGGGTGGGTCTGGCCCCTGCCTTAATAGAGGCCCAGGCTGCTTAGCACTCAGAGGCCTCACGGCCATTCTTCTTGGCGAGAGTGTTTTGCCATCCAGCACCCACATGGTTGTCAGAGCTGGAAAGGACTTGAGACGTCCTCATCTTGGCCCTCGTGTGACTGGTGAGGAAACGGAGACCCAGAGAGGAGACGTGTGGAGCTCATGGTGCTTCGACCAGTTGCAGCTGTCTGCAAGCCCTGTGACTCTGGGTCCAGTGCCCCTTCCTGGCCTTGTGAGTGGGGTGGGTATGCCGCCTGTGACTCCAGAAGGAGCCCATCCCCCTCACCAGAAAGCATCCCCTCTCCCGCCACCCAGGGTCCGCAGCTGTGCTGCCTACACTTACCTCCCCTCCCGTCCGCTCCATTTGCTCATTTCCTCTGTCAGTGGGGAGATTACTTTGCCAAGGCAGTAATTGCACCAGGAAAGTTTTTTTTTTCTCCCTAAGAGTAGGGCTGGACTGAGACTGCTAATCCTTTTGGTGTTAGGCCTGCAGGTTGTGGTATTAAGTCACCCGACACTTTAAAAAGCCTCTCTCACCCAGCTCTGTACCTCTTTGACCGCAGTGCACTTCCCGTAAATGCAGCTTTGCTTTACCAGTGGAGCACTCAGATAAGGGTCCTCTCTATTCCCGGTACTGTTACTAGAATGACGAATAGTCAGGCCCGCAGTGATTAGGGTCAAAACAGAGCTTTATAGGTCATTATGGCTCATTAAGGTATTGACGTTGATATTCCTGAGAAACATTTCTCAGCCCGGACTCTCCCAGCACCTGACTGGCCCCACGCTCCCCCTCCTCCTCCCCCTCGGCCTGGGGCTGGGAAGAAGAGGCACCGGTTCCATTTCATGGAGGTACAGGGAATCAAGGCGTAAAGAGAGGGAGTCACAGACCTTCCAGGAGCTGGGAGCTGAGAACTCTCAGGCATCACCTCCCGCCTCCATCCCCGTTACTAACACCCACCCCACCCTGCCCCCTCTGAGTTTCCTGGCTGGGAGCAGAGAAGCTCTCTGTTGTGTCCTGGGCCCTCTTGAGACCACCGGGGAGGCTCAGATCCTGGGTTCAGATCCCACATTCACCACTGATTAGTTGTGTGCCTTGGGCACAGTTATCTGATCTCTATTTTACAGTCTAGGAAAGCAGGTCTAGAGATGAATAAATACCTCCTTACTTTCTTCATAGCCTAGTTGCGCACATTAAACTACATACATTAGACACATGATAAACTCTCTATAGGCCTGATATCACTATCATCTAAGTAAAGGCTGAGTCTATGATATTGACCAACTCTTGGGCGTTATAGAGAATGGTATGTAGCTAGAAGACGAAACTGTTTTAACCATTTTCTCTCTCACAGGGAAGGTTGTGACTGGAGCAGACAGCAAAAGTATGAAGGTAGCCTCCTGACCCTGGTGAGGCAGAGGGACAAAAGTGGGGTTTTGGGTCTGGTAGCCTTTGGACCACTTGGAGGTCTCTTGGTCTCTGTCCTCGTTTGTAAAGCGGGTAAAATGGTGCCCACCTCCAATGGCGGTGGTGGAGTGGGAAAATCTGGAGTGTGCTGTGGACGCTCGCTGAACACTAGCTTTCTGTCCTCTCCTCTCTCTGTGCCTTCAGAGCCTCATGCCCCAGCGGGCAACAAGCAACAACTCTGGCCCGAGGGATGGCGGTCTGCACTCTTGGAGAGGAGAGGAGTGGAGCAGTTGAGGCCTGCTGTCCTTGGTCACCCTGCCAAGTGGCCTTGTGAGACCCCCTGCCAGGGGCCCTCACTGGTGGAAGGACACAAAAGTGCCACTCCTCCACCCTTAGGTCTAATTGACGTGCTGATTCTTTTGCGAACAGTTGGGCCTCTCCTGGGGGTCTCCCTGAAAAAAGCCCTAGATGCAGAGCCAGAGCCAAGCCTGAAATGTGCCAGATGACCCTACGGGGTGACCTGTGCTTCCCACCCTCTGCTGGGCCTCCCTTGGGCAGGAGAGGAGCCATAGAAAGGAGGCCTGGGGTGCTCTGCCTGTGATCCAGGGCAAAACCCCATCCCTGGGCAGCTCGCTTCTCCTGCATTCGCAGGTGATGGGCATTAACCTCACCCCCTGCCTGGACCTGAGGATAGAGTAAGGCTGAGAGAAGATGTTCCAGCCCTGTAGCAGCCCCAGGACTGGGTCAGTTGTATAATTCAGTCGATAGTCACTGAGCACCTGTTGTGTGCAGGATAATGGGGAAGCTAGGCAAGGAGGATGCAAGGATGAAGAGACACTTAGGGATGGACAGGCTTGTAACTGTGTGGTGGAAACGAGAACAGGGTCCTGAGCCTTGGGCTTGGAAGGCAGCTCTTCCTGGGAGGAAAAATCCCGTTCAAACTGAGTTGTACCTGACAACTGGGGGTTTGTTGGGAGGGTAGAGGTGGCTGTGGGAATAGCCTAGATGAGCATTGTGCTTTCAAGGAAGGAGAAAACATTCAGTGTTCCTGGAGCATAATTTGGGGAAATGGTAAGAGGAAGCTGGGTGGGGAGGGACCAGATTAAGAATGGCCTGATGCCTGTTGAGTTTTCTTCTAGAGGCAATGGGAGCCACCAAAGAATATTGAGTAGAGAGTGACATAGATCTGCAGATAGAAAAGATCACTGGTGGCTGGGTAGGCTGGGGATGGGGCATATTAGAACCTTGGCCAGGAGGGAAATGAGACATTTCACCTGGACAAGAAACCGTGCACTAGCTCACTAGGAGGGTGGGTTAGAGGTGACGTGAGAGGTAAAGAACCCGGAGGTGGGGAGAGGAGACACGGGGGAGGGCAGGAAGAGACTCGGGAGGGAGGGTGGACAGGACACGGAAGCTGGTTGGGATTGGTGGTTCCGCGTGGCTGGACTGCCTGATGACTCTGTCCCTCCTACGTGGTGCCGCCAGTGGGGGAGGGGTCGGGGAGAGCAGAGTGTCAGGGAGGGCAGGAGGGACGCTGTGCCGAGCCCAGCGTGGAGCAGACCCTGATCACTGACCACAGCAGGCTGCCCTTCCAGCTAGATGTAAAGCTGAAGGATGCAGGCCATTCGGGTTGGCGTGTATTTGTAGCTCAAACTGTTGCCCTCCTGTGCTAGGGGAGCCGAAAGCTCCCCAGAAGGGGTTTGGTGAGATGGGGTAGCGGGGGATGTTGGGGAAATGGCATCATAGGATGTGGCTCACCTGTCTCTGCTGAACACTTGCATTCACACCCCACTCCCCCATCCCCACTCCCCTCTCTCCCGCCAGGATTCAGTGCCAAGAGTAGATTGCCAGCAAGAAAGGAGAAGGGGGAGAGGGGCTGGGGAGGGAGCGGGTGTTGCCTCTGGCCTGCCTCACAGTGCCAGACCGCCTCCCTCGTGTCACCCCGAGAAGGACCAGCTTAGTTGCTCTGAACCTTCGGAGCCTTTCCTTTGAGGGACGGGTCAGGGGCACCTGGGAGGCATCCTGGCCCTTCCACACATCTGTCCTGCAAGTGAGGGTGACACTCCTCCCCTGGGCGTAAAGGTTCTGGGAGCTCTGATGCCTTTGGAAATAGTGGTTTTTCAGATGTTGCAAGGGACAGGTTCTGGGGCGAGGTAAGAGGTCCCGGCAAAGCCACAGGTCTCAGGGATGTCATTTGGATATTAGTCTTGTGTCATTAGCGAGTTCTGCGTGGGCTGCCTGTGTAAGTCCCCCCACCCCATCCTGTGCTGCAGGTGGGAGGGGTAGGGCCCTGTGGGGAGCATGTGTGCCCTCCCCCACTCCTCAGGCAGGCTCGCTCCTTCCCTCTTCGGCCTAGAGGTGCCCGCGTTCCGGGGTGCCGGGGAGCCAGCCCTGAGCCCCAGGCCGGCGCGCCCTCACTGGTCCCTGCCTGCCTTCCCGCAGCGCCGCCTCTGCAGCCCGCCTGGTCTGTGTGAGAGCCCTCACAGCCTGCCCTGTCCACTCTGCCCTCCTCGTCTGCTCACCCCGGGCCCCGGTTGCCTGTCACCTGCACTGGCGGTCAAGGCTCCGCTCAGTTCTCGCCTTTCCTGCCAGGCCCCTGCTTGGTGCCCGGGGCTGGTCTCCCCCGCGGCCACGTTCCTCCAGGGCCCCGTGCCACACGGCGTGGCGCCAGTGCCTCGCCACCGCGCCGTCTGTGCGGCTTCACGTGCACGTCCTGCATCCCGGCGGGAGCAGCCTCACTGTAACGTGGCACTTTGGTAGGTGCTCCCGGGGCACCTGACCTGGAACCGGAGCTCAGGAGGCCTGCCCGGTTGATGAGTTTGTTTTCTGTTTCCCAGATCCGGGGCTGTGGCCCAGAACGGTGCCATTGTTCTCTCTGCCAGTAAGTTCCAGCGGAGGGAGGCCTTGTGGCCCGGGGCCTGATGAAGGAGCAGGGTGCCCAGGCAGCCGGCCTGGGGAGCTGTTATCTTCCGGACTCTGGCCTCAGGGCTTCTTTCCCTGTGGCTTCTAGATCCCAGGTGTCGTCGCCTTCCTCCCCTGGACTTCTGCCTCCACCTCTGGCCGGGGGGCCGGTCCCCACCACCCTGTGTCCCACCCACCCAAGCTGGGCTGATGGCCATTACCTCTGGCCTCAGAGGCCGTCACCGAGGGTCCACGGGGGAACTCAGCACTCCTGAGGCATGCTCTTCACCCTTCTGGAACTGATTCTCTCTAGAGGGCAGCAGAGACAGAGGCAGTGTCCCAGGGGCTTTTCCCCAAGAGAGCCAGGCTCATCTCATACCTCTCTTCAGCTCCTCCAGCCCCTGTGCCCCTCCCCCACTGCAGAATAACGGGGGACGCAGCTTGCTGTCCTGAGTGGGGTACCGGTGCTGTTTAACTGTGTCCTAAGCACAGGCTAAATGCAGAATAACCCAACTATCTCAGAGGCCGTGTTTTGAGGAAGGGGTAACCTTTCTCCTAAGAGCTTTGGGGGCAGGTGCCGTGGGCATTGGTGGCGGTGGGGTGTTGCGTGGGCGAGGTCAGCAGGCAGAGGTGCCAGCCCCTCTTACTTACCTCAGCTTATTTTTGTTTCTTTTCTCTTCTTTTGTCCTTTCAGATTGGAGGCCGGCGCTGAATCTCGCCGCCCTGGACTGTGCTCAGGAGACCAACACCGCAGTCTGCAGAGAGTTCGACATCACTGGCTTCCCGACTGTGAGGGTGTGTGACCAGGAGGGGCGAGCGGGCTCGGGGGCGGTGCTGTCGGAGCACAGTGCCCGCTGCTCCATGCTTCCCTGCTGTCTGCCTGGCTGCTGGGCTCTGTGGTGTCCTCCAGGCTTCTGGGCTTGACCTGCTTAAATCACAGCCCCTGGAGCATGTACCTATTTCAGAGGCAGAAAGGGGTGTGAACTGGGAGGCAGAAAAGAAAGAGGCTCACGTGGTCTGGCACATTCTCCCCTTTATAAGGAAAAGGGGCTGTGTGTGGTTGTGTTGGGATGGGCAGATTTTAGCTGTGAGAAGTGATCATCACCTGAGCTGGTGAGAGCTCCCAGCTCCCAGGGGCCTCTTTCCAATCAATTCCTCTGCCGCCTGACCTCCCAGCCTTAGAGGGCTGATCTAAACCCTGTAAAACCAGGGTTTAGGCTCTGACCCACCTGTAGGCAGGATCAGACTCAGGGGGTCTCATGGTCCCCCAGAAAAGGTCCCCTGAGACAACTGGCCAACCTCATCCTCATCAGGTAAGTGCCTTGAACCCAAGAGGCTCAGAAGTGACCTGGCAGGAGAGCCTTAGCCCAATGCCTCAGGCAGCAGGGATCTCCATCACCAGAGTCATCACACCCAACACATGAGGGCCCTGTCACCCCGGCTCTGGCTGCAAGTAGCACGAGCTCTCTGATGAGGCCTTGCCTGCCAGCCTGCCCACCGCGGGGCATCAACCACTTAATTAACATCTGGACAGCTTCCAAGGCTCTCACATCCGAGGCCCTGGGAAGCCCAGAGCAGCAAGGCTGTGCCATTATACTTAGCACCCTCCCCAGAGCTCAGGCCCGGCCGTAATCCAATTAGTTCTCTTCCAAATTAAAGAATCCAAATCTCTCTCTCCACCTATAAATAATTAGCCTGCTCCCACCAGAATGGCATCTAGAAAAGCAATTTCCTCTGTGGCCACTAAGAATAATCAGGAAATGCCTTTGAAAACTGAAAAGCCAAGCATTGTCCCTGGAACAAGATACCCCTGAGTTCAGGGGCTTCAGTTGCCAGGCAGAACCAGGAACCATATCTGAGCCTGATGACGCCAGGAGAATTCATCTGGAGAGCAAGGCCCCAGGATCCTCCAGCAACGTCCAGCTCTAACTCCATGTGACCTTTCTGTTCTCACGGCCAGTGAAATCCTGCTGGGTTCAGGGTTTCCACAGCCCCGGAGAGCTCCCTCCCACACGCCTGTTACCACTTAGGGTCAGGGCCCAAGCCCCCATTCAGCTGGCCTGGGGAAGTGTCCTGAGCCAACAGCTACTGCTGTATCATTTAGAGGTGGCAGCGGAGACATTGTTTGTCAACTGTCTCTTTTAAGTAAAAGGCTTCCGTGACAGGACCATGGTCCTATCCTTGGCCCCAAGATGTGTAACTTAAAATATTCAAAATTACTCTCCAAGGGGAGGACAGAACCCTCTGTTCCTTCTGCTGAGGCAGGGCAAGCAGCCCCGCGTGGGAAGCTGGGGGAAGATCAGTGTGGCAGCAGGAGTCCCTGCACAGGGGAAGGGGGTTGGCATTGGTCCTGTGGCCAGGTCGGGACATCCTGTGGGGGTTCGGTGGGGGCTGGTGCCTGGGGCATTCTGTTTCTGTCTGGAAGAGGCTGGGGCTCGGGGGGTTGGAAGGAGATGGCCCAGGTTTGTCGGGAGATCCAGAAGCTTCTCAGCACCTATCCGAGTCATGCAGCACACACAGCCTGAGTGCCCCAAGTGACTAATCATCTCCTCAACCGCCCATCCTGCTGTGGGAGGGGTGCTGGCAGGGCCCTGAGCTGGGCTCCTTAACTGCCTTCACACCGGCGGCATCTGGCTGGGCTGGGCTGGGCTGGGCTGGTAGTGACCTGTGCATTTCTTAAGAGCTCCAGAGACCAGTGTTGTGACCTCCCTCGGCCAAGCCCTCCCAGCCTCTCCTGAGGAGCCTGCAGTTCAGTTTCAGCAGGGAGAGGGGCTCGGGGCCCTGTCCTTAGGACTCTGGTCCAGGGTGCAAGTGGTTCTAGCTCCTGATGGGTCTCTGTTCTAAGGCCCTAAGCAGTGGCTTTCAAACACTGTTACTGTGACCTACAACATTTACAGTGAGATCCAGAAGTTGGTTTGTATCTGTTATCCCTAAAACAATTGTTTCATAAAACGCTATTCTTAGTAAGTGCAGTACACGCTATTTTCTGTTCTATGTATTTTTTAAAAAGTACTGGCTGTGATTCACTAACTTGATTTTACAACTTAACCACTAGATTACTTCTAGTGTTTGGAAAACACGACTCAGATTCCAGATCTCCAGAGATTCTGGCCCGTTGAGAGCCCGGTGTGCATGTGGGCAGCGTGGCTGGACTCCCTGGGAAGCAGTACACCCTAGAGGTGGGCCTGGCTGCCAGCAGGCCAGAGAGACGGCCCTGTACCTCTGTCTGCCATCCCCTGGGGACTGGAGGCTGTCCTCGCTCCCACCCATCAAGGCTGAGAGCTCTAAGATGAGGACATGTGTTGAACAGGGGGAGGAGAGAGTGTCACTGGTGTGACAGGGACAGGCCCGTACAAGAGTATGGCCACGCCCAGTAACATGTGTCACTGTCCCTTTCCTCTGCCTCCTGCGCCTTGTCACCGTGAGCAAACAGTGAGCTTCTACCAGCCCAGCCTGTTTAGCAAACAACTGGCCCTGCAAGGCGGGCCAGCTGTGTCAGGGCCCTATCAAACTGGAGCCGGTGCCCATCTGGAAGAGAACAGAGGGGAGGGAGCGAGAGGTAGCTTAAAGCTGGTTTTGGCTGGAGCTTGGGGACCTAGAGGCTGGAACCTCAGGGGTAGAGGCTTTGCCAGTGGGCTGCAGGAGTGCCCCTCAGTGGGTAATGGAATAGGACCCTTTTGTAACCAAAGGCCTGGCTGGGATCAAGATTACAGGAAGCAGCAGCATTGGGTGGGAGAGGACAGAAGTCTTCCCTTTGCAAGATTCTGAGGAGATAATTGACACAAGTTCAAATCCTGGCTCCCCTGCTTACTGTGACTCGGGAAGTCACTTAATGCCCTAGCCGCTGGCCTCAGTTTCTTTGTCTGAAAAATGGGATGATAATATCTACCTAATAGGATTGTTGCCAAGTATGAAAGGAGGTCTTACGTGTGAGAGTGCCGAGACACTGTGGTATTAGCCGAAGTTCCATAAATGTTAGTTGTCTTCCTTCCTGTTGCCCTGTGGGCTCGTGGTAGCCCCTCTGTGATACCCCATTTGAGGCAGTCCATCCATCAACTGCTGTTGAGTGAATGTTTGCTCGGGGCACAGCACTGTGCTCATCATCGTGGAGAAGCCAGACCTGTAAGGCATGGCCAGAAACATAAGCGAGGCCGGCCAGAGAGGAAGGCGCTGCGCACAAGGGCACTCAGAGCTCCCAGCTAGTTGACAGGCAGGGAGTGATGTGTACACGGTGAACGCTGGGGGAGTTTGCCTGGGGTCACTGAGTTCTTTCCTTCCCACATCAGAGAGGACTTCATGGGGGAGGAGGAGTTCCCGGAGGACGGAGACTTCTGAGTGGGTGGAGTTTGGCTGGGAGAGAGGAGGAATGCAGGCAGGATATGAGAGCAGAGGATGTGGATGGAACCCTGTGGGGAGTTGAGAAGGCTGGTCTGGCTGGAGCAGAGGCTCTTGTGCGGGGCTGAGGCAGGACCCCGGAAGGAGGGAGCCCAGGGATGGCAAGTCCTGAATTCAAGGCTGGGAGTGGGGAGTACCGTTTGGGCTGTTACTTTATGTGGCTCTTGTGAGATGTCAGGGAGGGGGACAGGACTCAGAAAGACGTCTCCTGCCTCTCTCTGGAAAAAGGAGATAGGCCCCCCTCTCAGCAGTCACCTGCCCTCTGCCAGGTCTCTCCTCCACTGACGGTCCACAAGGTAGGAACGGTTAAGCTTGTGCGTCCTCGCAGGCTCACTGTAAGGTATTTGGAGGTCGCTCTCCTTAAAACTTGTTTTGAAAGCCTGGATTCAGTGCCACTGATGGTCGCCACTGCAAAGCGTGCTTTCTGTTTAGCCTTATTTGGCCCCCAGGAAGGCAGTTGCTCCTGGATAGGTTGGTAAAGACCTGCCCAGTGCCATCTGGTCACCTGCCTTTGGGGAGACAGGGAAGATTCCAGGGGCTCCACGGTTGGGGAGGGCAGAAGCTCCTGTGTCAGGTGTTGAGAGGAAAGGGACTGGGTGCTGACTGCTTCTGGAGGAAACGAGACTCCCTGCTGGAGTCTTAATTGCCTGTTTCCAAGGAGTGTGGCCCTTTCCCTTGGGTAGGGCACACGCCTCCAACAGCTGACTTAATAAGCATGCAGATTAATAAGAGGACAAAAATGTGCCCTGACTCGATTTTAATGTGATTTTTGCTCGAGCTTCCAAGCTGATCAAAGGGTAGAGATTCTCTGTTCAACTGAACAGATGTCCTTTGAGTGTTTCCATGTCCTAGACACTGTGCCAGGTACTGTGGGGCTTGCAGAGGTGAATAAGCTATAGTCCTGCCCTCCCAGGTGGGAGGTGGGTGGGTGGGAAGTTCGGGTTCAAGTCCATCGTAGCTGAAATGTAGGGAATGGGGGCGGGGCAGTGGGAGGTAAGTGTGGGTGGAGGCAGATCCTGGAAGGACTCGAACGCTCTGAGTTTGGACATTATTCCTTGGCAGTAGGGAGTCATGGAAGGGCTTTGAGGAAGAGGGACATGATCAGACCAGAATTGTCCCTTAGAAACCCAAACAAGGTGGCAGTGAGGGTGATGGCTCCATCATTTGAAAAAATGGAGCATATGACCATTTCTGAGGGCATGAGGTGGGGACAGGTAGAGACAGTGGTAGTGGTCCAGGAAGTAGGTGGTAGGCCCTGGTCTCAAGGACTGTAGAAGAGGTATCACAAAGGTCAAGTTCACAGACCACAGGCGTTGTGGGAGAGGGAGATGCTGGTCTGGGTGATGGGGAGGAGGACGATCACTGGGTGAGATAAGGAACATGGGTGGAGAAACAGGTTGTGGGAGGGGTGACTCAGTCTTGGAGAGTGTGTGTGTATTGGGGGAGGGGTGCCCTGACACCTGGAAGAAACAGAAGTTAAGACAGGTGAGGACCTGAGACAGGGTTCAGGTCACAAACCATTTGGACAAAGTAGATGACATCAGCAAGGGAGACAAACAATGGGTTGGTTTGTCCATTCACCCGTTTATTCACTCATTCATTCAAAAGCATAGCTTGAGCCCCTCGTTTGTGACAGAGCCTCCCAGGGCTTTTTAAACAGAAGAGTGCCATGATCCGACGCATGGCTGGAGGAAAAACTGGGGCCAGGAGACGGCACAGGAGAGGAGTCCAGAGCAAGGCTGGGACAAGGGCGAGGGGAAGGCTATGAAGGTGGCCTTGAAGGCCTGGGCAGTGTCAGAAACACCAAGGGAGGGTGGTGACATGAAGGCAAAGAAGGAGAGTGTCAGGAAGATGTGGCACAAAAAAAACCCTGGCCAAGGGGGGAGAAACGGGCAGTGATAGCATCAGATACTGCAGAGAGAGCAGGAAGGGCTGGAAGGTCATTGGACCAGCCAAAGAGAAGGTCAGCTGAGCTTTCCTGGAGTGGTCCCAGCTGAGTGGTGGGGGCATGAGCCACAGCCAGCTTCGCGGGAAGGAAGAGGACTGAGGGCAGACACTGTTTTGAGAAATTTGGTGGCACCGGGAAATGGGACATGCAGCAACTGCAGAAGCCTCTATTCCCATCCTCCATCCCTTCGTGTCCTTTTTTTTTTTTTTTTTTTTTTTCAACTTTAGATTAGGAGGATCTGAACCTGTTTGCAGGCATAGGGAAGGAGCTGGTAGACAAGGGGAAAGATGAAAGAGAGATTAATTGATAGGAAAAAGTTCCTCTAGAGTGTGAGGTATGGGAACCAGCCCTCAGGTGGTGACATTGTTCTGGAAGGTGGCTGGGAAGCTTCTGGGGACAGAAGGGAAGGCTGCGTGACTGAAGTAACTGGAGAGAGGAGGGGGCCTTCCCTGTAGCCCTGCACCTCATGGAGGAGGGGAGCTCTTGGAATTCCTGCACTCCCCTATTGCAGGCTCCTGTCTGACTCCCCACTGCCCATGGCTGGGGCCTTCAGAAGGCTCAGCTGGGGTCTGGGGAGGCTGCCCTTTGACGGAAGTAATGCCAGCCCCTTTTTAAAAAAAATTTTTATTTATTTATTTAATTTATTTATTTTTGGCTGTGTTGGGTCTTCGTTTCTGTGCGAGGGCTTTCTCTAGTTGCGGCAAGTGGGGGCCACTCTTCATCGCGGTGCGCGGGCCTCTCACTATCGCGGCCTCTCTTGTTGCGGAGCACAGGCTCCAGATGCGCAGGCTCAGTAGTTGTGGCTCATGGGCCTAGTTGCTCCGCGGCATGTGGGATCTTCCCAGACCAGGGCTTGAACCCGTGTCCCCTGCATTGGCAGGCAGACTCTCAACCGCTGCGCCACCAGGGAAGCCCCCAGCCCCTTTTCATAAGGCACCTGCTCAGATCTTGGAGACCTGATGGTTGAAGAAGAGTCCACCACACTACTTTACAGTAGCTGACAATAACAACTGTAGCCATGGAGAGCCACGTGGCTTAAGGCGTCAAGATGTCAGTCATGTTTTTATGCCTATGGAAGCAAGTTGAAGTCTATTCTGTCTGTACAAGGGTGCCGTCACTGTGAATAACTGCAGCTGGGTTATTATTTGTGAGCAAACCAAACCCCAAATAGGTGTGTCTTTTATTTTGTTCCTGAGAAACAGTGTCAGCCCATAAATGCCTTAACATGCTTTATCTACTTGATTTCATGTCACAGTCCTAGAAAACTGTGCTCGTTTTTACAAGCATAAGGATAGCATATAATTTTATTAATTCAAAATGTATTCAGTGACTGCGAAGAATACTATTATGAATATATGTGGCATGTGTCAGTGGCTGGTTTTCACCCAGAATAAAAGTTTATATTAATGCTCTAAGTAGAGAGAGAATAAAACAAGGTCCAGGTGAAGTCAGCAGGAATGGGAGAAGGTTGCAGGTGGGGAGAGATGGACGGCTTCTCTGCATCTTTGTTGTTCATGTGGGAGAGGGGGGCAGGTGGCCTCCAGATTTCAGTTTTCCGCCTACAAGTGGCTAAGAACTGACAGATCTAGCTGATCAATGTTTCCTAGTGTTTCAAAGGAACAAGGGAAGGGGCTGATGACGATGTAGTTACAATGTTAACATTTATTGATTTCTTACTGTGTGCACCAGGTACGGTGCTAAGCACTTTGGATGTATTGTCATTGAATCCTCGCAGCAATTCTCCAAGGTAGATGGTGTCGTCCTCATCTTAAAGATGAGAAGGTTCAGAGAGGTTAATAGAGTGCCCAAGGTCACACAGCAAGAGCATAGCAGAGCCAGGCCTTGAGCCCAGGTCTGGTAGACCTGAGGGCCTGCACTCAGCCACCAGCTTGGGATAAGGCCGAGCAGCTGTGCTACTCGGCAGAGGCCCAAGGTGGCTACAAGTAGCCCCGAGGTTAGGGACCTCAAGAAGAGGCCTCTTCCCAGACTGCAGGCTCTTCCCCGGGCAGTTAAGTGGCCATCTGTCAGGACAGCTGAACTCTGTTACCTTCTGAGCCCAGGAGAGCACAAGCCAGAGTTCTGGCAGCTCTCCCACCGCTTAGACAGGAGCTCAAGTTCTAAGGAGTTGTCCTCTGTTCTCTCTGTCCTCTCTCCCAAGGAGGCAACAGACTGGGCCTGGGTGTCATGTACATGGGGAGAGAGTGAAACTGGCCTGTCTGTAATAAGGCTTGTTTCTTCAGGGGCTCAAGCCCACCCCTCAGTAGAACCAAACTGGTGACCCCTCCCTTCTGGAGTGTCTGCTGAGTCAGGCTGGGAGTCCTCGGTGGCCAGAGACACAAGCCTCGCTGCCTTTTTCCAAGATAAGGAACCAGGACAGATCGCCTCAGAGAGCAGCTAACGTTTTCCAGGGTGTGCCGGGGGTATGAAGTGACTTCACTTTATTTTTTCAGATGGGTCTGCATCACTTATTTATAGAGCAACTACTTTCTAGTCCCTATGTGCCGGGTCCCGGTGCTTCGTAGAAACAGAACCCCCTCAGCCAAGTGTCCGAGCTGCAGCTTCCCGGGGTGCTCCAGAGCTGTGAGGGCAGGGATCAGGTGCAGGACACCAGGGAGAGGAACCAGGGTCCCGCTCCAAGAGCAGAGACCTCCTGCTCTCATTTTACAGATGAAGAAACTGAGGCTCACAAAAGTCAAGTCGTTTCCCCAAAGTCACCCCGTTTAGTAAGCGGCTGGGTCTCAAACACAGACCCACCTGGCGCGGGTGCTGTGCTCTTAGCTCCGCTGACTCTTTTCTGTGTGTTTGCTTCCAGTTCTTTAAGGCCTATTCCAAGACCGGCTCAGGAGCTACACTGTCAGGTGGGTGTCCCAGCTCGCGGGGTCTCATTGGCGCTGTCAGTGTCTTTCTCCCCCTCTTTCGCCTGGGCTTCTACTGGGGTGAAGAGAGCCCAGCAAGGTCTGCAGGGTGAGGAGGTCCCCAGTGAAAGCCAAATTTGTGTTTTCCTGGAAGTGTCGTTCCCAGCCAGCCTGGAAGATGCCTTTGGGAAAACAAGGCTGAAGAAGCCCTTCCATTTGGGCCCATCTGGGAAGCGGGGAGGGTCCCGTGTTCCCAGAATAGCCCTTCGTGTCAAAGTAGGGTTGACATCCAGAGGGGCAGCCAGATAGCGTGGGGAGGGCCCTCGGGGCCCAGGTCTGAGGGACTCTCTCCTGCCCTGAGGGATGGGTCCCCCTGCCATGCTTAGGACCACAGGGGTGGGGTGCACCACCCCCCCATACAGAGAGGGATGAGATGCGCTCTGTTTTGCTCAGCTCGTGCCCTGGGCCCTTTGCTTCCATGAGGCAAGCTGACAAGGGCACTGGGATTTATTCTCCTCTCTTCACGCCCCTTGCCTGTGTCCATCTTCATTTACAGTGGCTGGTGCTGATGTGCAGGCGCTGCGGGAGGGGCTCATTGACGCCCTGGAGTCCCATAGTGACACGTGGCCCTCCTTCTGTCCCCCACTGAAGCCTGCCAGGTATTTGGGGCTGGGGCAGGCCCAGGGCAGTGTGGCAGGATGGCAGGCCGGGGACCGGGCTGCTTCTTCCTGTTGCCTGAGCGGTGGACACTCCAGTGGACCGGAGCCCAGAGCTGTCTGGAGCAGCTGGTGGAGGGCTTCCCATTGCTGGAGGTCCTACCCGAGGAGCCCTGACTTCCTGGGGCTGACAGGGATGCAACGGCCCATCCCACCCGGTGGGAAGGAAAAGACGGGCGGGGTTCTCCAGGTCATACCTGCTGCTACTTCTCAGAACCTGGAATGTCGGAGGGATGCAGCTGGATTTCACATGATCTAACCCAGGGAGGGTCCCTGAGAGGGTGGGCGTGGGGAGGAAAAAGGGAGACCAGATGCCGTTTAGAGGAAAGGGGATGGGGGACTGAGAAGCACAAAGCCCTGTAAAATGAAGGTGCTCATTTCCTGAGCCATGGCTGTGACTGGGGGATGGGGAGGTGACTCTGCTCCCTGTGCTGCAGAGCGTCAGGTGGCTGGTGTCCCATATCTACCTGCCAGGCAGCCTTCCAGGATCGCCTCTATTCTAGGAAATCAGGATAACGAGGTGCACGGCGTCTCACTCTAACTCTCCCACAGAGGGAAACAGGTAGATTGAAAACACGAGGTGTCCTGCCCTTCTGGATGAGAACT
The DNA here is from genome assembly GCF_009873245.2 of Balaenoptera musculus. Lineage (NCBI taxonomy): Eukaryota > Metazoa > Chordata > Mammalia > Artiodactyla > Balaenopteridae > Balaenoptera > Balaenoptera musculus. Next base: position 135,342,434 of record NC_045785.1, read on the forward strand.
CCGGATAGGAGAAAGCCCACCTTAAGGGGCCAAGAAGGAGCAAATCCAAGTACCAGCTGGGGCTGCTAGAGGGAGCCCAGCCACAGAACACAGTGAAGGTTCCAGATGCTGAGAAGGCCTCAGGAGGCAAACACTGGGGCTTCAGCGCCCACCCTAAGTCTGCTGGTGTCTGGAAAGCTGAGGCCCTGCTGAGGGACTGTGTTTCCAAGTGTCAGTTGGTGTTGAATCCAACTCACAATGATTCTTTTATCATCTTTCCCAATTCTCCATCCTCCCAGAGGGCCTCATGGAGCCCCTGGACTGAGTATATGGTCTTGGTTTGGGGTTCCACAGCCAGACCCCATCTCTCCAGGAAACACCTCGCTCCTTCTTCCATTTCTCAATGATCGTGTCTCTGCCTCTCTCTCTTTCTTACACCCACCCTCCCTCATGGTGCCTTTTCAGCCCAGAAGATCTCAAAAGCAACCAGCCAGGTAAACCTGCCAGCCTCTCTCAAAGTGATCCTTCTAGAGAGCTTTAGGGAGGAGTTGGGGACCTGTGGTGGAAGGTGGGCTGCCTCTTCCAGAAGTGTGAGTGGGAATGGACGGGATGGGGGCGAGTTACATGGTCAGCCGCCTGTGGGCTCGCTCTTCTGCCAGCCTTGGGGAGGTCTGGGGAAGTTGCCTGAGAGGCCACTTGCTACCACCCCAGGGGCTGTCAGTGACCATCCGCCCACTGGGGTACACTCTGGCCCCCACCTCTCTGGCATGGCGTTTGTACTGTTGCTGGGCTGGGCTCCATTGGCCCCATGTTGCGCCTTCTGTTTGGAGGTAACCACTGCCACATCATTGGATCTGGAGGAGGGAAATAGGTCATCAGGTTGGGGACAAAAGTAGATGCTGTTGTCTCCTGTTACATGGCTGATGATGTTCTGCTTTTAATTGAAATAAGGGAACAAATCATTTTTGTATCATGCAAATTGTTTTCTACTGAAACTCTGCGTTTTTAAAACAGCTTGTATCTTAATTCTTTGATTTGGGGGGAATAATAAGATTTGCCTTCTTATTAATTTCCACCTTTGTCCTGGGGCCCTAGTTTCCTCATTTTAAAATAAGGAGGTTAAAATCTTAAAATAAGATTAGATAGCTTCTAAGATCTCCTGTACCCAGGACTTTCTGATTCTTTAGTTCCTTTTGTATGCCTGCCCCAGGAGTAGACGAAGCACATCTCCCAGTTGGTAGTGACTTAGCACAGATCAAGGCTTGTGTCTGATGGGTGGTGAACACCAGCTTCTCAGGGGACCAATAAAAACTGCCCTCTAAGCCTGGGCCTTACCCAGAGCATAGAAACACCTGGACTCAAAGCGTGCCTCCCCCGGTCTCCTCCTCAGAATGCCCGTACGCACTCCTGACTCTGAAAAAACAACCCAAATAGGTGGGTGAAGTGAAGAACCAGGTTTCGGTAATAGGCAGAGAGAGTCTTTTGAGACTCAAGGTTTGGTTTACTCCCACTGGAGGGCTGGCATGGAGAGACTTCCTCGAAGTCTTGTGTGCAAACAGAGAAGGAGGTGTGTCTGGCCGCACTCACGGTACTGGGTCAGCCACGTCTGCTGTCGCCGGCAGTTTTGCTTTCTTCCCACCACAGAGAGAGTGACTGCCAGCGTTGTCTATTGCAGGCTGGAGGAGATTACTGGATTCTTTGCAAGAAACGATGAAGAGTACCTGGCGCTGATCTTTGAAAGGGAAGGCTCCTACCTGGGTAGAGAGGTGAGCTGCCTGCAGGGTCCCACAGCTCCTGCATAGCCCCTGGGAGAGAGCCAAGAGCAGGGCTGTTCCTGTGCACTTCTTAGCCCAGCACTGGCCTGACCCCTGCTGGGGGAAACGGGAAGTGTAGGAGCTGGACCTTTCTGTTTAAAGCCTTTACGTCCGCTTGGATCTTCCTCGTGGAAACTGAGAATGATAACACCTGCTATTTATTGAGCATTGCACTAGATTGCTGACACGTAGTTGCTGATCTTTCTAATTAACGAAGATGGTCAAATAACAGGTCAAAGATCACACAGCCAGTGAATTGGTAGAGCAGGACTTCAAACCAGGTCTGTCTGCCTCCAAAGCTTGTGTTATTTCCACACTACCCCGCCCCCAAAGAATTGGAGTTAAAAATCTGGGGGGGAGGGAACATCAGAGAGCCTCTAGTCCCTCTTGAGGAAATGGGGTCCCTTCCCAGGTGAAGCAGATAACAGAATCAGGCGAGTTGGAATCTCCACTCCATCACTTATGTGCTGTGTCTGTGATCATGTTACTCAACTTTCTTGAGCTTCGTTTCCCTGCCTTTGAAGTGGTGACAGTTACCTTTTTTCAGAGTATGGTTGGGAACATCAAGTGAGGTGGTTTAGAGGAAGAACCTGGATGAGTAACTGGCACAGAGTACGTGCTTTATAAAGGTCCATCCCCGGCCTGATGCAGAGAGTCTGGCGTTCCACGGCTGCCTCATGGACTTTGCAGGCCACTGGGCTTTTCCCAGATGCAGAGGTGGGACGGGCCGGTGCCTGGGAGAAGTTCCAAGGCAGTGCAAGGAGACAGAGAGAGAGGGGATGAAATTAAACACCACTGTTGACTCTGAATGGTTTTCCTCCTGAAACTCACGAAGCACAGTTGAGCTCTCTGAGCTGTCTCCAGACCTCTCAGCCCCGAGAGGGGAAGCATGGAGGTGGGATGGGCAGGGAGCTTTGCTGAAGGAGTGCCTGACCCTTCTGGTCCCATTCCAGGCCTGGGGTCATGCCTGTACAGGTGACTGATAAATGTCCATTGGAATCAGCTCTTCCTCCTATGCTCCCCCATTCCCCTAGTAACCAAGGGCAGTGGTCCCGTGTCCATGCAGAGGTGCCCAGGGATGGTTAGTTTGAGAGGCAGGAGGGCACAGTGGCCAAGAGCCCCAGCTCTGGAGGCAGATCACCCTGGGATTTACAGCCCAGCTCAGGCGCTTGCTACATATGTGACCTGATCACATGATTTCACTGCTGAGCTTCGGTTTTTGCGTCTACTGTACGATAGGAGTTTTATTTTTTAAAGAAATACTTACGTACATAACTACTAGTCATTGTTAGAAGCACTTTTATAAAATTAACCCGTTCAGTCTTCTTAACAGCCCTTGGAGGTGGGTATTGTTATTACAATTTTGCAAGTAAGGAAGTTGAGTCAGGGAGAGGTTTAGTCTGAGGGGGCAGGATTTAAACCCAAGCAGCCATGGTATACTGCACCACCTGGCTTGGTCTCCTAGTAATTGTTCCTATTTCATAGTGAGTATTATTTTGAAGATTAAATGAAGCAATCTATATACAGAACATAATACCTATTCAATAAATATTACCTAACAGTATATTTCTCCTTCTTAATTCTTTCTAAAAATAAAATCGTCACGTCTAAGTATGTTTTTCCAATTTGGAATATAGACAGAAAGTCTTACAAATATCAAAACAAAACTGAAACCACTTTTTTTTTCTTCCAAATATCAGATACATACATTTTTTTAATTTATTTTTTTTATTGGGGTATAGTTGCTTTACAATGTTGTGTTAGTTTCTGCTGTACAGCGAAGTGAATCAGCTGTATGTATACATATATCCCCTCTTTTTTGGATTTCCTTCCCATTTAGGTCACCACAGAGCACTGAGTAGAGTTCCCTGTGCTATACAGTAGGTTCTCATTAGTTATCTATTTTATACATATTAGGGTATATATGTCAGTCCCAATCTCTCAGTTCATCCCACCCTCCCCTTCCCCCACTTGGTGTCCATATGTTTATTCTCTACATCTGTGTCTCTATTTCTGCCTTGCAAACAGGTTCATCTGCACCATTTTTCTAGATTCCACATATATACATTAATATACAACATTTGTTTTTCTCTTTCTGACTTACTTCGCTCTGTATGACAGTCTCTAGGTCCATCCACGTCTCTACAACTAACCCAATTTCGTTCCTTTTTCTGGCTGAGTAATATTCCATTGTGTATATGTACCACATCTTCTTTATCCATTTGTCTGTCAGTGGGCATGTAGGTTGCTTCCATGACCTGGCTATTGTAAGTAGTGCTGCAGTGAACATTGGGGTGCATGTGTGCTTTTGAATTTTGGAAACCACATCTTTTTATGCCTTTTACAAATTGTTCTCATTGGAAAGAAAATTACATCAAATTGGAACTGTCCTCAAAGATTCAAGATGTGTGGTCCGCACCGTTCCCGAGCAGGCAGCGTTTGCACTCCTTACAGCGGGGCAGACGTGGTTGGCGGCAGGAGAGTCTCACTCGTCACGATAGTCTACTCTTGGAAAGGTTTTGAGTCTGGCTAGAGCACAGCTGCCACCCAGGTGCCTGCCCAGGCCTTCCCTCTGTCCAGTGGCTTGGCCTACCCCTGCAAGTGTCTCACTGTCTCTGCAGGTGACTCTGGACATGTCCCGGCGCCGGGGCATAGTGGTGCGCAGGGTCCTGAACACAGATCATGACGTGGTGAACGAGTTTGGTGTCACCGACTTCCCATCGTGCTACCTGCTGTTTCGGAATGACTCTTTCTTCCGGGTCCCCATGTGAGTGTCTCTCTGCCCCCTCTCTCCCCGCTCCCTGTGCTCCTCCTTTCTCCTGCCTCGAGAGGCTGCAAACCTTTCACAGGGGCTGACAGGTTCTTTCTCCTGTGAGTCTTCTGAGGAGTCCGTGGGCACCCTCTGTAGGAGAAGCAGATCTCTGCCTATGGTGGGTGGGGTGGTGGGCATGCTACAGCCAGGAGTCCGGGCCCAGAACGCTGCCCCCAGCTCAGTAGTTCAGCCTCAGGTCCCCGGCGCACTCAGCTCCCAGCGTTGGCGCTTCTGCCCCATCCCCACCGCGGCCCTGGCCCTATTCCCCATCCTCCTCTCTTCACAGACAGACTCGTTGGCAGTCTGCAGGCCTGGCAAGCACTCAGATACGCCTGACCCTCCCTCCGTTTGGTTTTCTAATTGCAGAAAAGTTCATTAGGAGCCAGACAATAGCCGGTTCCGAAATGCCAAGAGAGAACAATCAGGCCAGCCGTAGCCCCTCTGTCAGGCTCCCGCCGCTGAATGGCGCCAGATGGTGCCTCAGTGCCCTCCCTGGGCAGATGATTGATGTCCACCCGGCCCTGCAGGCAGGAGTGCGAGGGCCAGGGAGACCAAGGCTGGCCTGAGATGTCCAGTGAGCCGCTCCTCAGGGCCATTAGTGCCATCCTGCACCAGGGCTGGGCAGCGCGGCCACCCGCCCTCACCCGGCCCCAGTCACCTGGCAGCACTGGGCCAGGCCTCGTCAGAGAGCGCCGTCGGGGGGTGGGGGGGGGGAGGCAGCACGATGGCCGCGGGGACAGGGAGGGGCAGGAAGTGCCAGTCCTGGTGGGGAGCGGAGGCATTGTTTCCTCTCTCGGAGTTGGTGGAGGGGAAAATTGTTTGTGACGACGCTGCTTCTGAGCCATCTGCTTGTCGGTAAACATTGGGCCGGGACAGTGGAGTGGAAAGCAGTGCTTCCCGGTGCCAGGTCCCCTGGGGTGTCCCATCACGCTGCTGGTCTTCACATCCCTCCCTCCAGGGGCCTTGACCAGGAGACGCCGCCTGCCCTTGAGGACTCCTCTTTATGAGACGAGAGAGGGAAATCAAAAGGATTGTCAGAATTTTCGTGGTTTGGGGTCGTTGCTGCTATTTTTTAAAAATCATGTATCAAACTCCCTTGACCTCCTTGGGGAGTAATGTCACCTCTGGTGCCTTGGAGCAAGCTTGTGAGCTTCCCTGAGGCCACGTGCCACTTTGTAGCTTTGGTCTCTGGGGAGGGTCGTCAAACCCACCATCCGGTCCGTGGCCAGAAAGAGCACTGTCCCCAGAGGGCCCTCCTCCTCCCTAAGGTGCCCTGTCTCCCCACCTCTCCGAGGCAGGTTGAGGAATTCACGGGCCCAGCCGCTTTTCCAGGTGGGATTTTGACTTAAGACTGGTGTCAGAGAGGCTTTCCACAGCGTGAGCAGTGAATAGAAAGGTTAACGTGAGGCAGGGGTGCCCCAATTTTTACCTCACTGAGGATAAGACCGAACCAGGTTCAAGTATTTCTGAATAAACATTCCTGCCAGGTGAGCCACCCGCCTCCTCTCCTGCCGTGAGTTAGCTCTGGGGTTTTGTTCCTCCATGCTCACTGCCTCTCCCCCACGGTTCCCTTCCCTCACAGGCTTATGGAATCCAGGTTCTTCTACACCAAGTACCTGCGGAGGTTCTCCAGGGACACCAGCGAGGCTGTCCCCACCACAGCTGCACGGAACACCTCTAGCACCGTAGCCCCTACCATGTGGAAAGTTGCAGATCCGTAAGGCCACGCCTGGTCCTCCTCATCCCTTCCCTTCCCCACCTTCTCTTCTAATCACAGACACCCCCCTTCCTTCCACACTCTGTTCCTTGTCACAAGCTTGGCACGTGTCATCCTGAGCCCAGACCCCCCGAGGGCTGGCCTTGGCCTATGGGGTCCCCCGGCCGCTGGCCATGCACAGGAGAGTCTTAAATATGCAGAGGCAGCAGCGTCTGCTGACTGTATTCTTCATGATGGAACGCATACTTTCCGATGCCCACATTCCTTAAGCTTAACTCTATTCAAGACCAAGTAGAATCAGCTTGGAAGGATAATCTGCAGCCTCCAAAACAACTTCCCACCCAAGCATTTATTGCTTCAGCACAGATTTTTGAGTTCCTGCTATGTGCTAGGCACCATAAATGCCGATTGTGCAGGGCAGATGCAAGCCCTGCCCAGAGTTTACAGTCCCTTCGCAGCATCCCTTCTAGGAAGGCACTCGACCTCACTTGAATGCCTCTGGTGTCGGGGAGCTCACTACTTTTCAAGATAGCCAGTGTCATCGTGCACAGTTGTAAGCACGAGGTAACTGTTCTCTCTGAGGCTCCTTGGCTCTGCCCTGGTGGTAGAATTTCTGCTTGTTGGGCAGGGAGATGGGGCCGTAGACCTCTTGCTCTGGCCCCCAGCATGGTACCACGTGGAAATGGCTGACCAGGAAGCTCAGAGCTGAGTCCAGAGGGCGGCTTCCACAAGGGGGCTGCACGAGAGAACTGGGGGCAGGGTCACTGGATTTCGGGAAGGATTTTGCATCCCAACATGAGAGACTCTAAGGGTGGAAAGTGCTAGTGGAGAGGTTTTTAGTAAATCAGGTGGGAAGGAAAGAGAAAGTAAGAGGTGGGAATGTTCATTATAATCATTCAAATTATGATTATTCAGATCATTCAAATTGCTATTATGGCTGACACTTCTAGTCTTACGTGCCAGACTCTGCTGGGCACTTGCGTCCATTATCTCCTTTAGTCAGGGGGCCACTCCTTGAGGCAGAACACAGGAACGGAGAGGTAAACTGAGGCCCCAGGACACGGAAGTGGAGCAGAGGGAGGGGACTTTGGCACGAGGGTAAAGCGCAGGTGCCCACAGTGCTCACCCCGTCAGCTGACCTTGTTGGCTTCCCACCACCTCAGGAGGCAGGTGGGGGCAGGAGTCCATTTTACAGGTGAGATCACTGAGGCCGGAGAGGCGGGTTGAGTTGCCCAAGCTCCCAGAGCTAGCCCACCATAGAAGGAGGCAAGAATCTAGGGGTCAGGAGGCAGGGGTAGAGAAGCAGCCCTTCCCTCAGGACCCTGAGCCCAGATCCCACGAGAGCGTGATGGGCACGGGGTAAGCAGCCAGCTTGGAGCCTGCAAGCCTGCCCCCAGGGCTGGGGTCAGCCCGAGGGGTGCGAGATGGAGCCCTGACGCCCAGGGTCTGGCAGCTGCAAGGACGTCAGCCAAAATAAATGTAAACCCCACTTCCCCTTCTCCCCAACCCCATTCTCAGCCTTGGCGGGCAGCCAAACCCTTGGTCTTTCAAAGAGCACCCAGCTTCTCGAGCCATGTTGTGTGGGTGCGCCCCTGTTGGTCTACTTGTCTGTCCCTAGGGATCTCTGTTCAGAACAGAGAATGAAGCTCAACCTTCTACTAGTGGCCTGGCAAAAACACCTTTAGTGAGTGATGGGAGAGGCTGGCCCGGGACCTGCAGAGGGGGAACCCTACTCTGTGCCAGGAGCTGCTGAGAGTTTTACACTTGTGCTTTTGTTTAATCCTCTCAGCAACCTACCTGTGAGCAAGTTATTACTATCCCCATCTTACAGATAAGGAATTGAGGCTCAGAGAAGTTAAGTAATTCGCCCAAGGTCACCCAGGTAGTTACTGGCAGAGCCAAGTGCTAACTTATTTATTTTATTTTATTTTATTTTTGCTGAAGTATAGTCGATTTACAGTGCTGTGCCAATCTCTGCTGTACAGCAGAGTGACTCAGTTATACACAGACAGACATTCTTTTGCATTATGGTCCATCACAGGATATTGAATATAGTTCCCTCTGTTATGCAGTAGGACCTTGTTGTTTATCCATCCTATGTATAATAGTTTGCATCTTTTAACCCCAAACTCCCAGTCCTTCCCTCCCCAACCCCAAGTGCTAACTCACAGGACTCTGTGACCATCAGTAGTGCCTCCTCTTCTCTCCCTTTGGCCCTGGGTGCTCCTCCCCAGCCCCTGCCCCTGCCCCATGGTTAATACCCTTTTCTCTCTCTGGCTCCCTCTGGGTCCTCAGCTCCAAGATCTACATGGCTGACCTGGAATCTGCACTGCACTACATCCTCCGGGTAGAAGTGGCCAAGTTCTCTGTCCTGGAGGGGCAGCGCCTGGTGGCCCTGAAAAAGTTCATGTCGGTGCTGGCCCAGGTGAGCAGGGCCCTGCCCTCCCTTGTCGGGCAGCCCCACACCACACGGGATCAGTGCGCATCCCTGAAGCAGGCGCCGGGCCAGCCCCTCCCTCAGGAGCTCGTGGTCGGGCTGGACACCTGGACCCGCGGCTGTCCCGGTCTACCATGGGCAGCTACCCTGCGGTCTGCGCCCTCCTCCCGTCAGCCCCGTACCACCAGCGACAACCCCCTTCCCCAACCCCACCCTGTGCAGGGGGGTGGGGGGGACCCAGGGCCTGACGCCCTGGGGATATTCCCAGCCAGCTCTGCCTGCCTGAGTCCTCCACCTCAGGCGGAGCCTGGAGTGTGGCCTCTCCCTCCCTGCCATGGTCACTGGGAAAGCAGGGCCCGTGGACCCCAGTGAAGGAAAGAAGCCTTTTCTGAATCTCCTCTTTTCCCTCCCAGACTCTGGCCAAAGTCTGACGCAGCTCCCTGGCCTTAGCCGTGCGCCTTCCTTATTCCTTCGTAGTTTCCTGCCAGCATGGCTACTCCTCCAAGTGTAGCTCCTACTTCCTGAGGACCTGATGTGTGTCAGGCATTTAATCCTCTTAATCTCGCCGCAGGGTGGCAAGTGCTACCCCCATTTAAGAAGTACAGGTCGCTCAGGTGATGTGCCTTAGGCCTCCTGTTAGGTGATGTCGTGGCCAGGATTTGAACTGGGGTCCCAGCTTCAGAGCCTGTGCCCTTTCTCTGCCACGCTCCTTGCTCGCCTCTGAAGGTGAGATGCGGGCTGCCTGTTCCCTCTGCACCTGCCGCCTCCTCCCTCCCCGCATGCTTCTCTGCGGCTGCAGGTCCACCGCCAGTGCTGCCCTACTTACATCCCGAGGCTCTGGCTGCCGAGGACTTGCTGAGTCAGATGCGGGCTCCGGTCCCCCTCAGAGGCTGACTGCTGACTCAGCCACCCTCGGCCCCCCGGGAGCCAGGTCTGAGCCCCTCCTTCTGGCGCAGGTCTGCGGGCCGCTGGGGCTACCTCTGGGGGTGGTCTCCTCACCAGTCCTGGCCTTCTGGTCCCCGTGGCTTAGTGACGGGCATCTGTGGTCACACCGAGGACCCTGTGAGGTGGCAAGTGCTTGTCACAGTGCTGTTCCCATCTAAGGCAAGACAGCTTTCAGCCCCTCTCAGATGTTCCACGCGGACTGGGCCCCTGTTCTTCAGCCCAGTCTGATAATAGAGCCTTTCCTCAGAGGCTCTGTGAGCCGCTTGGTCCTCAAGTTGCTGAGGCCCAGGGTGGCTGGCCCAGAGAATCAGAGGGGAAGAGTCCTCGAGTAGTTCTGTGTGCTGTCTTCCTGCCTGACACATGAGGCGGGGCCCCAGGAAGCAGAGAGGGGGTCCTCTTACCTCCCCCCCGCCCAGTCCAATCCACTCTGAAGAACTCATCCCAGGGGAATTGTTTATTGTGTGCTGCTTGCCTCTCTCAGCTGGACTCAAAGCTGGTTTGGGTTTGGCTCCCAGTGGGACTGTTGCAGCCAGTGTGAGGGAAAAGAATGAGACCCAGGAAATGCCTGAGCGGAGCAGAGGCTTAAGCAGCACCCTCTCAGTGGTGCCCGCCGAGCTTCCGCCCTCAGCAATGCTGGAACTGAGTTTGGAGTGAAGGAGTCCTCCCTGCCAGAAGCCAGGGCCCTCAGAGAGGAAAGTGGAGGGCTGGGGGGCACGGGCTCAGGGGCATCTGCTGTGCAGCACAGCCCCTGGAGACTGCGGAGTATTCTGGCCCTACCCTTGCCTGGGTAGCTTTATCCTGAGTAGCAGTAATAGTAGCAGCTACCGTTTCTTGAGCTCTGACAAGGTGTCAGACTCTGCAAGGTACTCCTTTGTGTTTTAGCTTATCTGCGTTTCTCAGAACGGACTCCGCGGGGTGGGTACTAGCATTATCCCATCACGGAGAGGGGAATGGAGGCCCAGAGGGGTAAAGCACCTTGCCCAAGGTCCTCCAGCCAGTGAGTGGCTGAGCTGAGATTTGCGCCTGCGTCTCATCTAACCCACACCCTTATGCACTACGTGCGTGGAGCACTGAAAGTCTGAGTGAGCAGAGCTCACTCTGCCCGCTCAGCCTTAGGGACCTGTCAACTGTGAGTATGGCCAGTCCGGAGGCACTGCCCTGCGGCCCAGCCCGGGATCTCCCTGCTCCCTCACGGAAGCGGCTGGCAGGACTGGCCACTGGGTGGCGTGTGGTCACCAGGGTTTCCCTGCTCCCGGCGCAGGGTGACTCCCTGTAGTCCAGAGCCCCTTAATTCATCCTTCCTCCTGACACCGTGGCCTTAGAGGGCGTCATCCTTCCAAATCAGGACGATGGGTGAAGGTCAGTGAGAAACGCTGACTTGAAGCTGTAAATTTGTGTCGAGAGCCCAGAGGCCCGTGTGAGCTGACCAAGAGGGAGCGTGTCAAAGCACAGGATTCTTTCCGGCCACTTCTCCTGCTGGGGGACAGTGTCCAGCCTGGAGATAAGAATACGCCATGACTTTCTCAGAGGACTGGGTCCCTTGGCAGGTTTTTCTGTTTAGGGATCATTCCTGTCTCCAGCACCCTTCTTCTCACCAATGTTTTTCTTTGCTGTTTTTCCTCTTGAGTTTCTCTGTGTTGCCCTCTCGACCTGCCTCTTCGTGGTTTATCTGACCTGCTCTGCTACTGCAGCCCTCTCTCTCCCTCCTTCCCCCACCCTGGGTGTGTTCGTGCCTGTGCACACACAGGCGTCCATCCTCCTCCCTGGAGTCCTTGTGGTTTTAAAGTGCTGATACTAATCCGATTTGAGTTGACTTATTGTCAGAGTGGCTTTTCATGCTCCTCAGAGACTGTTGGGAGTTCCCATCAAGATTTGGATCTCGGCTCAAGCCCCTGCACTGCCTTGTCCCCATTGGCAGCCCTTGGAATACAAATGAAAGGCCATTTGCCAGCCTCGCCCAGCTGGTCAGTTAGCGAGTCAGCTGCTCTATCAGAAGATGAGCTGAAGAGAGGCCCGTGTGGCCCAGGGGTCCCAGCAGCCCTGGGCAGCGACACAGGAAGGTGCTCAGCCTTCCTCCCAGTGAGCGTGTGCTCGGGTCAGAACCGGAGCCTGCAGCCTGGAGAGGGGGCGGCCTTGAGGGCCTGGTCCCACTGAGCGCCTCTGCCCACCCCTCCCCCTCGCCTTCGCAGGTGCCCCAGAGCAAAGGTAGTGAGGAGCCCACATGTGGGTGTTAGGCAGGATGTTTTCCTGGTGGTCTTGGAACATTCTAAAAAACGGCCTCGGCGCACTTCAGCCTGGCCCCCGGCCTTCCCCAGGACTGCGGAACTCTGGGGGAATTCTTTCTCACTCTCCCCTTATCGCTCCCATAGCACTTCCCTGGCCAGCCCTCGGTCCAGAACTTCCTGCATTCCATGAATGACTGGCTCAAGAAGCAGCAGAGAAAGAAAATTCCCTACGGTTTCTTTAAAGCTGCCCTGGACAGCAGGAAGGAGGTGAGTGTGGGAGGGCTAAGGAGGATCTCCACCTCATGCTCGATATCTATGGGAGTGGAAGGACTTCACCCTGTCACTTCTGACCTCTGTCACCGACCTGCACTCAGGAGGGAGGCAGTGATCGTGGCCGGGTCCTTCCATTAGGAGCGAGTAAACTGCTGTTTATTGAACTCTCTCTGTACAGACCTCACTTAATCCCCACGGCATGAGTGGAAGGCAGATATTATCCCCATTTAGCAGATGAAGAAACAGAGGTCAAGTCAGTTGTCTAAGATCATACAGCCAGTAGGTGGTTGGGCTGGGATTTAGAACCAGTTGTGAGACCCCGGTGGTGAGAGAGCTTTTAATTCCAGCCCTCTGCTGCTTCCCGGCATGCTGTGCTCCTCAGCACCGGTTCTGTCCAGGGGCAGCTTTCTGGGCTCCCGCTCTCACCACTGTTTGCAAAGGTGGGCACGTCAGCCAGGAGAGGTGCAGAACCTCACAGACGTGTGGGGTGTCAAAGCTTGACGGGACCTTAGAGATGACCCCCCTCATTCTACAGAGGAGAGGCTAAGGCTAGAGTAACAGTGTGACCTGGTCTGTGTCACGGGTTCTCAGACCTCCTGCTCCTTTGATGGGTGTCGCCAGTGGAAGGGAAATGCCACCTTCAAGATGATAAACTGAGAAAGGGACCACTTGTTCTGGGGCTCCGTGCTGACCTGGAGTCTTCTGCAAGTTGCTCTCCCCACTTCCCACGCCAACTCCTTTTTCTTCTCCACATATGCATTCATGCTCGTATGTGTCCCTTAGGGTGCTGTGATTGCCGACAAGGTGAACTGGGTAGGCTGCCGAGGGAGTCAGCCGCATTTCCGCGGCTTTCCCTGCTCCCTGTGGGTCCTCTTCCACTTCCTGACCGTGGAGGCATCTCGGCAACATGTGGAGCACTCACGAGAAACAGGTGAGTCTGGGCCTGTGCACCCCTTGTGCCTCCGCTGGCTCCCTGCTGCAGGCCTGAATGTAGGGGAGTCCGCGTTTGCAGCTTGGAACCAGAGCGGGGAGGGCCCGGAGTAGCCACTCAGTCCTGCCCGCTGCCCCCGAGGTGGTGCCCCACAAACCGGCGTGAGGCTGCTCCCTGGCTTTCTTGTAGCCATAAGCCTGGTTTATTTTTAGTCTTCACGAGAGAGTTCTGGTTCTATTTTTTATACTCCCATAAAGAAAAGAACTATGTCTATTTCACAATTTATGCGGCTGATACCGTAGACTCTGAACAATTTTACTGCACTTCCCACTGAAAAATCATTTTCTAGGGGAACCTGGGGAAGTACTTTTCCCCCTTTGCCCTGTTTCATCCCCAAACTGTGCAGCTGCTCTCCACGACCCACACTGCCCCACAGCCACACACAGCCACTGAACGGGTGGGCATCTAGCTCACTGAGGGGCCAGGCTGACGCCAGGCCCTGGCCCAGCCTGGAGGACACAAAGGAGGAAGAGGCAGTCCCTGCTCCCAGTGGACTGTGAGACAGGTGGGCCCAGGGGGAGAGCAGGATGTGTGGGTGGAAGAGAGGGAACGCTCCACGCCATCGGGAAGGGCGGGAGGAGGTAAGTGAGGGGGAATGATGGACAGGAGTCCCCGACAGAGGAGACGGCCTGCGCAGAGGCAGAGGGAACTGGGGGAGCTACCGGGCATGCGGACAGCCAGCCAGCCTGTCAGCCCGGATTTACAGAGCGTCTCCAAAGAGCCGGGCCCTGCTCTAGGGGTGGGGTACAGCAGTGCATGCAGCGAGACGTCCCTGCCTCAAGGGGACAGTAGTCCAGTGGCAGGAGACAGACAGTAAACACACAGATCATTTCAGGTGTGATGGTGAGTCGGTGAAGAAGACAGAGCCAGGCGGTGGGGGAGAGGGGCTGGGGAGGGGATGCTGTGTTTAGACAGGGTGTTTGGCTGGGGGAGGCTTCTCGGAGGAGGGGCCCCTGTGCTGAGACCTGATTGGTGAGAGGGAAGCAGCGGTGGGACATCTGGGATGAGAGCCTCCCGGGCTGTCTGCTCAGGCTGCCATAACAAGGTGCTACACACTGGGTGGCTTAAACAACAGGAACGTATCTTCTTACAGTTCTGGAGGCTGGAAGTCCATGATGAAGACGTTGGCAGGGTTGGTCCTGCTGAGGCCTCTCCTTGGTTTTGTAGATGGCCATCTTCTCCCTGGGTCTTCCCATGGTCCTCAGTGGGTGTGTTCCTGGCTGCGTCCAATTTCCTCTTCTTACAAGGACACCAGTCATATTGGATTAGGATGTACCCCAGTGACGTCATTCTCACTTAATCACCTCTTTAAAGACGCTGTGTCCAAATACAGTCACATTCTGAAGGATTCAGGGTTAGGACTTCAACATAAGAATTTTAGAGGACACAGTTCAGCCCATAACACAGGTCAAGGACTAGTAAGTGCAGGGAAGAAGTCTGGTGTGTGTGCAGCACCAAAAGGAGGCCAGTGTGGCAGAGCCTGGGAGTGGGGGAAGCAGGAGAGGAGGTGGGCACTTGGAGGTCCTGGTGAGGGAGGGAGGTAGATTTCAGTCTCTGCATTATGAGAATCTACTAGGGACCTTAAGCAGGGGAGTGATGCACAGATCGGTGCTTTAGAGCGATTACTGGGTGGAGGGTGGGCTACAGCAGGGCAAGGGGGAGGCAGAGCAGCCAATTAGGAAGTTGTGGAACTTGTCCAGGAGAGGTGGTGGTGGCCTAGACTAGAGTTGTAGGTGTGCACGTGGAAGAAGAAGTAGGCAGGTTTGGGAATATTTTAAAGGTAGAGCTGATAGGACTCAGTGACGGATTGGGTGAAGACTATGCAGGATCAAGGACTTTGGTCGGACCGTGGACTTGTTGGGCCTGAACGTCAGGTAGATGACGGTCCTATGAGCCGAGCAATGGGAAGGCTCAGGGCGGGGAGGGAGTGGATGGGGGAGGGTACACTTAGTGGTCTGTGCCTATTGGATCTCTGAATGGAGATGTAGACAGTTGAGTCTGCAGTTCTGGGGGGAGGTCCAGGATAGAGATACAAATCTTGTGGTCATTAGCATATAGACGGTAGTTAAGGACTGGAGGAGCCCATTAGTGGATGGGCAGAGAAGAGTGCTGAGGCCTGAGCTCTGGGGCATTTGGCATCCAGACCTCTGCTAGGGAAGCAGGGGCCAACAAAGGAGACTAAGAAGGAGTGGCCATTGCAATTTCAAGAGATCCCCCAACATAAAGAGTTTCAAGAGCAAGGACATAGCCGAGTGGGGAGGTGGGGTGGGGCGAGGACCTTGCTGGCAAGAGCTGTTTCAGTGGATTAGTGGAGAGAAAGGCCTGGTTGGGTTGGGCTGAAGAGAGAAGAGCCGGGAAGAAGTTGGAGGTAATGGGGGAGTGATTGGGGTGTGAGTGGGGTCAGAGAAGGAGTTTCTTCGTTGTAGTTCTTTTTTCTTGTCGGAAGGAGCCCATACAAGGGAGAAATTGATGATGCCGTAACACAAGAAAATATTCCCAGGAGTGAAATCTTGGAGGAGGCTAGAGGGGTGAGGTCCAGAGCGTGAGGCAGGCGGAGGAGGCGAGGATAGCTGCAGGGCAGGCGGTGAGTGGGTGACAGGGGTGGAAGCAGGAGCCGGGGGCGCTGAGGAGGTGAGAGGCAAGGCACAGCTTGGCGTGGGCACTGACGTCGCCAGAACCGAGGGCACGGGCAGTGGTGGTAAGTGGGACAGAGAGCAGGGTGCTGAAGTCCCAGTGCATGGAGGGGTCAGACTCGGAGATGGAGCTTTTAAAGGGCTGGGGGTTTCGCCGCAGGGAGGAGAGAGAGTTTGGAAGCAACCAGCAGCAGCAGGGAGGGTACTTCCGCCACCTCCAGCCCTGAGTGTGGAAGACAGAGGGGTTTAATGGGGGTGGGTTTGGGGGAGCAGTGGTATCTTCAGGGAGGAGCCCGTGTCAGAGCGAGAAGAGGTGGGGGGTATTCAGGGCCTGTGCTGTTGCCAGGCCAGAGGGCCCAGTGGGAGGAAGTGAGGGGGCTGGGGAGAAATGGAGACAAATTAGGGAGCGTTCAGAGCCAGATCGGGATGGGCTCTGGATGCAGCACGGCACGATGGGGAGCGAGGTGGAACAGGAAGCCTAAAGCAGGAGGGGCAGAGTAGGGGCCCACGGGGTGGGTGATGGACACTCTGGCCCCTGCCTCCCTCTCCAGCCACGTCTCTAAGAGCCTGAGCGTCCTGACGATGCGTTTGGACTTTATCCTGAGTGTCCGTAAGCGATGAGGGCCTGGATAAGAGGCAGACAGGGGAGACTGAGGTGTACGAGTTTGGGAGGAGATGGGGGTCAACTCTAACATGACCCCTGGGAGGTGAAGTGGACAGGGAGGCCTGAGCCCCTCACCAGGTGGGCTGGGGTGTGTGTTCCCTGTGCAGAGGCGACCACGGTGGGCCTGTGATGGGAACGGTCGTGTGGCCAGCAGGGGCAGGCAGCCAGAAGGGCCCCTGTGACTGGAGTCTCCTCTCCCCCGTAGCCAAGGCCCAGGAGGTCCTCCAGGCCATCCGGGGCTACGTTCGCTTCTTCTTTGGCTGCCGAGACTGCGCTGGCCACTTTGAGCAGGTGGCCACTGCCTCCATGCACCGGGTGGGGAGTCTGAACAACGCCGTGCTCTGGTTCTGGTCTAGCCACAACAAGGTCAACGCTCGCCTCGCAGGTAAGGAAGGGCTGCCTCCAAGGCTGGAGTCACCTGCGGAGGGAGGATGAGGCGGGGGAGCTTTGCAGTCTGGGACCAGAGGCAGGAGACGGGACCTTCATTGTCCTCTAGGTTACACCCCGTGTTTCACGGTGCTTCTCAGCACCCAGAGCCCTTCCACATGCTCTCCCAGCCCTGCTGATGTACGTCAGTATCATTAGACCTATTTTCTAGATGAGGAAACTCAGGCCTTGGCACCGTGAGACCCTGGTCTTCCGACGCCATTGCTCACTCTCTCGCCCACACCAGGGCCCCTCCCTCTGGCCTGTTGGGGTCCCTTTCCTGCCTCGCATGTCCTGCTTTCTGGCTCTTGGCCCCTTACTCAAACCAACAGAGAGGAGAGAGCTGGGCCTCTCCCCGCCCTGGGAGGGGTATAACGATAAAATGTACTTGAAGAGAAAATCCTGGTCCTTCCTAGAAAAACCAGGGACCGATTCTCACGGGGGAGGCCTTGTCTTCTGAATATACCTCGTTTACAGTGTTTTCTATTCCCCCTGCACAGGAGTCAGATGGGTCCAACAGGCAAAAGCATTAAACTCCAGGGGTGACCAGAAGCTGGTGGCTGGGGAGGGAGCCACCTGTGGACGGAGCCTGGGCTTGTCTGTGGGGAGAGAGGAAGTGCGTTTGGCTGGGACAGACCTCCCAGGGGCGGGAGGTGGAGGGGTGAGGCCTGGGGCGGGGCCAAGGTCAAAGGAGCCCCTGGAGCAGGTGGCTGTGCAGGCCGCTGCACTTGGTCTGCGTCTCCTGGGACCTCCTGGTGGACTTCAACAGAAGACACGTGCCCCTCTCTCCTCCCACCCCCGCTTCTCTCCCTGCCCCTGCCCCGCCCCTGCCACCAAATGCTCATTTGACCCTCCAGCCTCATGACCTGCAGGCTCCTGGCTTCTCTGGGGGTCCAGCTGCTGCTGGAGGGCCAGGAGCCCATGCCTCTCCCTGAGAGGAAGGCCGAAAGGAAGGCAGTGTCCTACTCTCTCTGGCGCGGGGCGGGGGGGTCCTTTCAGATCAACTAGTAACAATAATGAGCAGGTGCAAATGGAGTGCCCACTTTGCAAGGCCTGATCACTATTACTTCTCACTGGACCCTTGGAATCTCCATGTTGCTCCCTCCCCAAAATAATCCTTCTGATTTTTACATCACTTAACTGCTGCTGCTGCTTCATTCTGGCCAGCAACTTTTTTTTCCTATTAAACCCTTTAGGGGAGGTGCCTCCTCCAAGAGAGATGGGCTGATTGCCATTCCCCAGGTGACACTGGAAGAGGGACCGGTGGCAGGCCCTCGGGCTCAGCCTGGGGCTCTGCCCACAGTGCTAGCCCTGCTTGGGGTCCCAGTAGCCTGGTGGGAAGGGCAACTTCCTGACTCTCTCCCGAGTGTCCTTTTCCCCATCCAGGCCCCTAGGCCTCCCCACACCCCACGCCTTGGGGCCCACCTGAGGAAGAAATTCCACTAACTCCTACCTACCCCAGAGGGCCGCAGGGTGTAAAGGAGAATGCCTCGTAACTACCATGTGCCTTGAACTCTTGCTTTAAAAACATTTTCCCTTTGATTACAAAAAGAATGTATCTTCACTTGCATAAAACCTGGGAAATTTTAGAAAAATGCAAAGAAGATACATACTAGTGGACCAACCAAAGTCTGCAAGACAGATCGTTCTGAGTCTTCTTGCCCTTTCTCATGTCTGGTCCAGGGGTACAAACCAGCAGTGAAGTTGACAAAGAGAGACGGTGGGTTAACACGGGGAAGTGACTGGAAGGGCAGCTGTGGAGTTCTGGGGGCGGGGGAGGGTGGGAACGTCCTCTCCCAGCGAGGCACCAGTGTTGGGCTCTGCGGTGGGCCAGGCCCTGTGCTAGGTCTTTCACCTGCCCTCTCTCGTGCCCATTCTTTCCCAGGGCAGCAGTGCCCCCTTTTTGCAGATGAGGGAGCTGGCATTCTGAATGGAAGAATGCGGTCTGGGCTTCCGGGTGGCCAGTGTGTCACAGGCAGCCTGTGTGTGCTTCCCTCCCCAGGTGCCCCCAGCGAGGACCCCCAGTTCCCCAAGGTGCAGTGGCCGCCCCGTGAGCTCTGTTCCGCCTGCCACAGAGAAGTCCAGGGTGCGCCCGTGTGGGACCTGGACAACATCCTCAACTTCTTGAAGACCCACTTCTCCCCGAGCAACATCGTCCTAGACCTTCCTTCAGCAGACCTGGGCCCCCGGAGGGGTGCATAGAGGATGGCAGTCCCCCCAAGGCAGGTGGAGCTGGAGCTGGCGACCAGAAATTTTACTCTGGGCCCTGAGAAGGCTGAGATCATGGTGGGCCCAGGGACAATGTCCCCTGGAACCACCATCCCAGATGTTCCAGCAGAGGGACCTGGGGCAAGTCACCCCCAGGAGACGCAGGCTGGCCTTAGCATGGCCAGAGATGAGCCAGACCAGGAAGCTCCTGAGCACATAGCGGGGCTTCACAGGGATAAGTTGGAGCAGCCAAAAGGGCGGCAACGCTTGAGCAGGCGAGACAGGAGCCATGTTGTTGGCTGAATTCCTGGCTGGGAAGAACCTCCCCAGAGGCCCTTCAGAGCTGAGGCGAGTGGGCCGCAGCTCCAAGCAGCTGGCCAGCATCCCTGACGGGGAGCCAGAGGCCGGGGCCAGGCAGCGCCGGAGCCAGTGGCTGCAGGTGCTGGAAGGGAACTTCTCCCACCTGGACATCAGCCTCTGTGTGAGGCTCTCCTCCCTGTCCTTCATGGGCCTGCTGGCTGTGTACACCTACTTCCGGGCCAGGATGAGGGCCCTGAAGGGCTATGCCAGCCACCCCGCAGCCTGAACCGTCCAACTTGGGAGGGGGCAGGATAGGGAGCTGCCATCCATGGGCTCTTCCAGCCCCCTGCACCCCGCCCCTCCCGCCTTGTTCCTTGTCCAGGAAAACCAGTTGCTGCAGCAAACCTCCCTGGGGCTTCTGGAAAGGGATGTTCCACAGACAGGAAGACATGCACAGGGTCCAGGTTCATCTGCCAGCACAGGGGGAGGACAGCCTTGGGCATTGGGGTTGGGAGACTCCGTCCTGGGCCTCTCAGCACCGAATTCCTCTTTTTCAGCTTCTTTGAAGTCCTGCCTCATTCTTCTTGAAGCTTCAATGATTCCCGCTTGGTGTTGGCCCTAAACTGGGGCAAGTGAGGCTGCAGTTTCCAAGGTTTCCCATCTCCAGAGGAGGGGCCCCTGGGGCTGGAGTGGACTCCTTACTACATCCCGGGACTCCGTCCATCCTGCTACAAAGAGCCCTTTGCACCAGAGAAGGAAGGACTGCCTCTGGCCCTCTGTGCCCACCCGTCTTCCAGCCCCTCAGACGCCCCTGGGCGGGGTTTGGCTTTAGGGTGGGCTCCGGAAGCTTCTGGAAGTCATGCTGGTCTCCCAGGTGAGGTCTGTGGAAGGAGGGCCTCTGGCTGGCTCCTTCCCAAACCTTGGCTCCAGGAAGGGTACAGGCTGGAATTGGTATGGTGATGGTACTGGGCAGGGGGTGGGGGGTTAGAGAGGGCTGTTGGGATCTCTAGTGCCTTAGCTGTGAGAGGCTGAGTGAAGCGTTTGCTTTGAACATGCTTTGGCTTCTCCACATTGGGCTCCACCCCTCTTGGAGCTGGGTCTTTTGTCTCTTGTTGATTTTCGTCTCCAAAATAGATGCTAATCTTTACTGTGGAGGGAGGGGAGTGTCATCCCTCTCAAGGGTCCACCTCCCGTCCTGTAGAGGTTAAAAGGGTCAGAGGGGAGGGTGACGCTGTACATATGCTTGATCCCCACTCTGCCCACGGTCGAGGGGGCTCTGGAATAAATTATTTTTAAGGCAAGCGCCGGTGTGTTCCTTAAGTTGCTACTAGTGTCCGGGTCTGGGTAGAATGTGCAAAACCCAGCCTGACCTGGGATGCAGCCAGCTCCCGGGGGGTCAGAGCGCCCTTGTCACAGCACCCCTCTCCTGGATGGGGCCCTCCCCCACCGTCCACAGAGCTCTCCGTGCCCCCGAGCCCCTCAGTCCCGCCGCCTCCTCCTGCTCCCCCGCCCTCCCAGGGAGCATCTGCCCCGGTGCTCTCAGTTCTGCTCCGGGAAGCTTGGCCTGCGCCTGCCTGACCCCTCCTCAGGCAGGCGGCCTGCATCTCCAGCTCTCCCTGGAGGAAGGAGAGAGGGCTTGTTTGCAGGAGCCAGCCTGGGCTGCCTGCTCAGCAGGGAGGAGTCAGCCAGATTGGAGAGCCTGCCCCTAATCCGGCCTGCTGGGTTTTACAAGGATCAGAGCAGCTGATAATGAACCTCATTAAGGGGGAGCAGGAGCCTCAATCCGATTTGGGGTTTTCTCTTGGACATCTTCGCTCTGCTCAGATGGCCTCGGCCCTGGGTGGAGCAGGTGGGGTGCCAAGCACGCTCCCTCTGCTAGGGCAGCTGGGCGGGGAGGGCGGAGGCGGGCAGGCAGGTCGAGCCCCCGCTTCCCTGCTTGTGTTAGCCCTATGTCACCTCCGTAGCTGCCTGGCGGCTCAGGTGGATTGCAGCCCGGAGCCTCTCTGCAGGCCTCTCGTCTGTCCACGAGGTTCCTCTCTGTGTCCCTGCTCTAGTCACCCACCTGCCCCTTCATCCTCCAAGGCTAGCTCGGCTCATCTCCCCCGCCCCGCCCCGCGGGGCCCTGGCTGACAGGCTGACAGGCCCACCAGAGGGTGAAAGAGGCTCCCGGGGCCAGTGCCCACTGGGCCTATACCGCTTGAGTACGCCCGCTCCCTCACCCCCTGGTACCTGACACGATGCCAAGAGCAGAGGATTTCTACCAGCCAGCCCTTATGGCTCCAGTGACCGTATTTTCTAAAACCAGGCTCGGGCGTTCAGAAGTAGGACGAGGCTGGAAAGGCTGATGGAGCAGCCCCAGCTCCACGCTGACTGCCCGCAGTGCCCGAGGCAGGAGGCAGGGCCTTACGTGGGGCCACCAGGGCCCTGGTGGTGGCTCTGGGTCCCCTTCGTCACCGCGGCCTCTGGCAGGCAGCCGAGCATCTTTTCACCCCGTCCCAGCCCCTCTGATTGATAAACAGGGCTGGGCCTCCTCCTTAGCAGGACTGCTGCCTTTCACCTTGATTTCCCCAGGGCTCTGAGAAGCATCGATAAACCCGCTTCGCCCACCAGCTGGTCCCCTCCCCCACCCGGGCTGCCAGCCTGGGAGCTGGGGCTTCTGTGGTTTGAACGCAGCCCGCCTGTCGTTCTAGGTTGTTCTCTGCACCTTAGGAGAGCTCCCATGCGGGAGAGGGTCCTCAGAGGAGCCCTGCAAAGCAAAGGGCCCTTGTTCTGGGGCCCGACAGAGAAATTCACCTCTGCCTGGGATGTTACATACTGAGTTCAGGGATGATTTCCGGGAGGAGGAGGGAGCTGGGCTGGGTTTTGAAGGATGAGTGGGTGTTAGCAAGGAGAGCGAGGAGGAAGAGGCGTCACAGGCAGAGGAGAGAGCACACGCCAAGTCCAACACAAGAAATTCTAAGCAAAAAGCTTCAAACAAAATTTAAGGATGTTTTTTTCTTCCAATGCTGCGCTGGGCTAGAAGCTGGGGATAAACAGAGGAAAGAGACGTGCTGTTACGGAGCTTATGCTCTAGAGGAAAAGACAGACAAGTGAGGAAAAAATGACAGACTGTGGGAAGTGCTCTGAAGGATAAAGAACGGCAGGGGGATGGGGAAGTTTCTCTGAAGCCTGAAGGAAGGAAAGCCAAGAAGGGGTCCCATGGGCGGGGGTGGAGGGACCACAAGCCTGAAGGGCTGCTTCATTCAGAAGCCACCCCTGGGCTGTGGAGGGCCCAGAGTGGGGGCCCAACTCTCACCTGGCCCCTCCACGGTAGCCTTGGCACAGGATGGGGTTGGGGGAGCCTCCGCGACTCTGCTCATCGCAGAGGGGGGGATCTCCTCCCCAAGCCTTGGTCTCTGCCCCGAGAAGAGCACCCCTGCGAGTGGGGCGTGATGGCCTTCAGGAGGGTCACCGGAGTGCACAGGGCTGATGTCTCAGCCTTCCTGCTTACCCCCTCTGCCCCTTCCCTCTAGGTGTCACCTGTGCCTGGGGGGTTGGGGGGTGCTGTGTAAGTCACAGGGCAAAGGTGGAGGCACCCCTGCCGAAAGGAGGGGTAAAGCTAAGGGGGACAACCCATGGGAGCGTAGGCCTTGGGCATGTAGAGGAAGACTCAAGGAGCATCTATTTAGATTCTAGGGTGAGATCTACCTGGCAGGGCTGGCAAGTTTCCAGGTGCTTCTTTGGCAAGACTTGCTCATCTCTACACTGGGAGAGCAAAAGGCCTCTCCCTACCTCGGGCGGCTGGGCTCCCCCAGAGGAAAGTGGGCCTCAGTGCTGCCTGTTAACCTCCTTCCTCCACCACCGTGATGGCGCGTCCTGCCCTCACCACTGTCTTCCTGGAATCCTCTGCCACGGCAGAATTGCAGCTTGTGGTCGGAAGGGACCAAAACCTTGTCTAGGTTGAATCTGCTCTACCGTGTCCCTAACAAGTTCTCAACCCTCAGCGCTTCCGATGGTCACAGAGTTCAGCAAATAATGTTAAGAATATTGATCATTTGATAAAAACGCAGCTAAGATCGCATTTTTACACCATACACCAGAATAAATCCCCGTGATGCAAAAACTAAGGCATAGGAAAATATAGCTGAATACTTTACTGTGTTTTAAGCACAAAAACAATGGAAAAGGTAACTAAGGTGAGTTTGAACTACTTGATAACACCAATTTTTAAAAATAAGTTAAAAATAAAATCAAGCTACCTATTAAAAGAACTGGGAAATATATGCGATAAATATTACAAAAGAGGCACTTGCAACTGGTGGTCCAGTGGTAAAGAATCCGCCTTCCAATGCAGAGGACGCGGGTTCGATCCCTGGTCAGGGAACTATGATCCCACATGCCGTGGGGCAACTAAGCCCATGCGCCAGAACTACTGAGCCCACGTGCCGTGGAGCCCATGCACCCTGGAGCCCACACGCCACAACTAGAGAGAGAAAACCTGCACGCCACAACTAGAGAGAAGCCCGAGCGCTGCAATGAAGAGACCGTGCGCCACAACGAAAGATCCTGCATGCTGCAACTAAGACCCGACACAGCCAAAAAATAAATTAAAAAAAAAATTACAAAGGAATATGTCCATTATGAAATATGCCATCTTCAGAAAGAGCAATTTGCAAGTATTGACATAAGTCCAAGGATACATTTCTGTTAACATAAATATTACTATTTATTACCATCTTTATTAATAAATGTACATATTTAACACTGTAATTATTGAATGTAATTTAATGTAAATGTAAAATTATTAAATAATATAATATATCCATATATATTAATAATGTAATTTATAGCATTGTTATATATATATATATATATATATATATATATATATATATGTTAATGTTTGGCTAGGAAAAGTCTGGAAGAATATACACCAAACTATGACCAGTGCAGTTCTATCTAGAAAGTGAGGTTGGGTGGACTTAAAACAGGGCCGGGACTAGAGTGAGCAAGGGAGGTATGTAGGGTGCAAAATTTAAGGAGACGCTTATCTTCAGGGTCCCACTCTTGCAGGTCAGCCCCTGAGAGTGAGTGCCTCCTTAAATTTGGTGCCAAGGTGCCTCCATAGCCTCACCCTCATCCTGGCTCTGACTTAAATACTTAAGTATGTTTTTGAATTTTTGCAATAAACATTTTTGAAATAAAAAAAAATAAGGAAAATAAATAGAATTAAAGGATCTTACAGGTCTATTGTAAATAAGAAAAGCACTAAAGCCCTATTAAAAATGATGAGCCAAAGTATTAAAACCAGAAGAGAGATGCCACTTTTGTCTATCGGGTTGGCAAAAATGGAAGGAAAAAAAAAAAAAAAAAAGAAGATAGTGGTAGCTAGAGTGAGAGGAAATGAGATGCATCAGTTATCTGTTGCTGTGTAACAAACCACTCCAAAGCTTAGCAGTTTGAAACAACAACAGTTGTTCATTTTGATCACGAATCTGCACCTTGAACAGAGTTTAGCTTAAAATGGCTCATCTCTGCTCCATGCAGTATATCTGAGTGTGGTCCATCTGGCAAGTTGATGCTGGCCGTCACCTGGAAGCTCAGCTATGCAGTGGGCAGGAGGCCTCAGTTCCTCTCCACGTGGGCCTCTCCATGGGCTGCTTGGGCTTCCTCACAGCATGGTAGCTGATCTCCAAGAGCAAACATCCAAAGAGAACAAGGTGGAAGTGCATGGCATTTTTATGTGCTAGCCTCAAAAGTCAAATAGTGTTACTTTTGCCATTCTTCATTGGTTGAGGCAGATTTAAAGGTTCACCCAGGATGCAGATACAACGGGCTTCCCAAGTTCAAGAAGAGGAGTCCCAGGCTCCACCTTTTGATGGGGCAGTGATAAAAAGTTCTGGAAAACTATATAAAGTGGAAGAGATTGTTGAGGCCACCTTCGTACAATCTGCCACAGAGCACTCTCAAACACTGCTAGTGGTAGTATAAACTGATACAAATTTGGGGATATATGTAATGTTTAATGTAATGTAACTGGTAATAAGTTTTAAAAGCTTTAAGAAAATATATAACCTTTGATCCAACAATTCTATTTTTGGAATTTATCCTAGGGAAGTGATTGAGGATATTTACTAAGGTTTGCTACATGATGAATATTTATAATACCAAAATAAGATTGACCTAAAGTCCAAAATAGGAGATTGATTAAATTCTGGTGCATCATTACAGTGGAATACAGTACAGCCAACAGAAATGATTTGAATGTGTATTTTTTAACCTGAAAATATTTCCACATCATATTGTTAAGTGAAAATATGAAGTTGCAGAAATAGTATGATCTTGTTTTTGAAAACAGAAAACACGCATATACTTATGGATACTGGATATAGGAGCGAAAACCTGGGATATATACACCAAAAATGTTAACAGTGGTTAATAGTCAGTGGTGGAGTTATGGGTGTTTGGTTTTCTTTTTACTTATCTGTATTTTCTTATTTTTATTAAATAAATATATATTACTTGTACAATTGAAAACACTTTTAACAGGCCAAGAATATGAACTGTCAATTCATAAAAGAAGAAATACAAAGATCAATAAATATATGAAACAATATCTTTCAATAATCAAGGAAGTGAAAGATTAATAAAATATCTTTTTCTATATATCATGCAACAATAAAATCTGATGCTGGCAAGGTGATAATGTAAGTTGGCAGAATATTTCTGAAAAAAAAAAATCAATCTTAAATATGTTTATACTCTTTGATTCAGTAATTTAACTGCTCAAAATCTATCCTAAGGAAGTAATCAGAGATACTGACCAAAACCTGGAAACACCTACATGTCCACCATCAGAAGACCTGCCCCCATGGGGTGCAATGCCCACAGGGCAACTGGGTCCCCCCTTCCCAGGGCCATAGTTCCCACCTCTTCCTTTTGCATTCCCGATTTGGAGGCCAAGGGACAGTTACCTTTATCATCACATTTGCCCTGTTGATTTAGAAGAGGGAAATATTTCCAAGCACTCATATCTCTTAACTACATGAGTCATGTTTCAAGAAAAATGAAGAAAGCGTTATCTGTGTGAAGAATATTCCTATATATTTGATACTCAGGCAGAGCATATCTGTCTAAGAAGGGAGCTAGCTTACTTCATTCCTTACCTTAGCTGCCTGCCCCTTGGGCATATGAGTTGTGACCTGATTTTAGACTCAGCTGAGACCTCACTCCTTCGGGAAAGCCCTCTGAGCCCCTTAAGCCTGAGTCAGGTGCGCCAACCCCATGAGAGCACTTACCACCCGGCAACGAGGTCCCCTGGCTGTGGCCTCCTCCCCCAGCTCCCCTGAGCTCCACGAGGACAGGGACAGTTTTCCGCTCTTCCACTGCAGCGCCAGGACTTAACACGGGGCCTGGCACATCAGAGGTGGCCAGCGGATGTCTTTTGAATAAATGGGCACACATCCTAGGATCTGCATCTCTCAAAGCATGTTGTTCCTTTTTGTACACCTTTCAGTACCGCTCAGTGAGTGCTCTGAGAATCAAAGATGCTTAATGATGTTAGGATGAGGGAATAACAAATTATTAAGAATTTAAGAAATTATTGGGACTTCCCTGGCGGTCCAGTGGTTAAAACTCCATGCTTCCACTGCAGGGGGTGCAGGTTCGATCCCTGGTCGGGGAACTAAGATCCCACATGCCGCATGGTGTGGCCAAAAAAAAAAAAGAATTTAAGAAATTATTAAGTGGTATCATTATTATCACCACTGTGGATAAATGATATTTTAGAGTCAAGAGACCTGGGTTCAAATCCTGCTGCTGCTCCTTACCAGCCACATAACCTTGGCAAGTGTTCTCTGAGCCTGAGTTTCTTCATCTGTAAAGAAGCTAGCACGGGGTTAAAGGTGTGTGTGCCAGGGCCCAGCACATCACAGGAGCTCAGACAGAGTCCCATTATCGATAGCTTCGGCCTTCCCTCCTAATCACAGCGGGCCAGGGATCGGGAAGGACGGTGGACTCCAGAGACCCAAGCAACAAGGGGCAGGCAGGCGGCCAAGACCCCCGGCCGCACGAGGCGCCGAGGCGCCAGGCCCTGGGTGCGGGAACTGGCCTGGAGGCTCGGCCACTCCCTGCGGCTGTGCAGCAGCAGGACGGGGCCCTGCTCCACACAGCGGCTCAGGACAGTTCCTCAAAGGCAGGAAACACTATGTTTTCAAAGTCTTCTCTCTGAGGCCAGTTTCATTCATGGCCAGCCACAGGTCAGACCACGGGCACCAGCCTGAAACGTGTGTGGTAAAATGGACAAATTACCCTGATGAGTTCCAATTTTCACTCTCCAGGAGCAATTCCCCACAGGCCTGTTCCGGAGCTGCAAGTGTGAAATGCGGCCTTCATGGTGGATTACCCGCCTAAAGGAAGCTGTCATCTCCAGGCCTCGGGGAGAGAGTGGGGCTAATTCTGCTCCTTCCTGGGAGAATTCCTTTCTGTGTCCAGCTCCTGGCCTGAGCAACCCTTGCTGTCACCACTGCCCTGTTTCTGTGACTGAAAAGACTGACTCCACGCTGTGTGTGTGTTTGGGGGACAAGGGAGGACTTGACACGGCAGGCCACGCACGCTGCAGATTGGGGAGCAGTCTCCTGCAGAGGGGCCGCTCCTCCTGCCTTATCTCCCTTCTAGGGGAAAGTTTTGGGTGGGCTTCTCCTGAGGGGCAGTAACAATCAGAGCAGATAGGTGTATGGTGCCCCGTCCTCAAGGAGCGTGAGTTCCATTATAGTTGAGCCACAGAATGGCTGAGGTGCTGAGGAGCCCTGAGCAGTCAGTCACCTCCTCTTCAGGAGGGGAGGTGGCGGCAGGCACACAAGAGCAGCAGGTGTTCCCTGGGGAGTTAGCCTGAGGGGCAGGGCTGGGGGGAAGCACCAAGAGTGAGTGGGAGGGACGTGGCTTAAGCAGGGGTCTGAAGGAGCAGCCTGGAAGTCGGGACTTGATCGGCAGGGGCTGGTGGGGTGTTTCAGCAGGAGAGGGCACAGTCTCAGGTATATTTTTTTAAATTAATTAATTTATTTATTTATTTATTTTTGGCTGTGTTGGGTCTTCGTTTCTGTGCGAGGGCTTTCTCTAGTTGCGGTGAGCGGGGGCCACTCTTCATCGCGGTGCGCGGGCCTCTCACTATCGCGGCCTCTCTTGTTGCGGAGCACAGGCTCCAGACGCGCAGGCTCAGTAATTGTGGCTCACGGGCCTAGTTGCTCCACGGCATGTGGGATCTTCCTAGACCAGGGCTTGAACCTGTGTCCCCTGCATTGGCAGGCAGATTCTCAACCACTGCGCCACGAGGGAAACCCAGTCTCAGGTATTTTTTAGCAAGATGTCCCTGGTGTGAAAGGTGCAGGCCTGAGGTCCAAGTTCTCCTCAGCCAGTAACATGTAACACCTTGGTGCGGTTGCCCAGCTGTGCTCTGATGCTTGCCCGCCTCTCCAGCTGCCTCTCTGGCCATACCCACAGGTACCCTCCCCACACCAGGCTGGACAGTAGGACTTGTGGGCCCCCTAAGTCTCAGGATCTCTCACTCCATGGGCCTCATATGTGCTCTTCTCCCCACCGGAAATCCTTCCCCACCAAGCTGTCTGGGATCCTAGGTCACCTCCTCTGAGAAGCCTTCCCTGGCCCTCCTTATACACCCTGCCGCCAACCCCACAGTCACACTCTTCCTCCCCTCCCCGCTGCAGGCCACGCTAAGCACCCTCCTTTTCCTCTCTTGTTGCTCCCTGCATTATTGAAGGTGTGTGCTGACCACATAGCCTCCCCCGTCAGACTGTGAACTCTGGGAAGGCAGGCACTGCATCCTGTCCATCCCTGTATCTCCTTGTTTGTCACTCTCGCTGCTCAACGAGTGGTTGATGAATGAACGTGTGACCTCCACACGCACTGGTAAGTAAAACACTTCCTGACTTTGCTAAGACTCATCTCCTCTCTGTCCCAGGCCAGTTCGGCTCTCTCTTCCCCAGCTGCACTCAGTACCCTAGGGAGAGCAGAGATGCCAAAAAGTGTTTTTGTTTGTTTTTTTTTTAATTTAGGTTCTCAGAAGCACCATAAGATTTGTCCATTGATAAACCCTTTTTGGCAAGCTTTTGGCACATGGTCTCTCCGGCAGAGCAGTTGGACATCTTATATACACAGGGCCCCCAAACCCCCCAAGTGCCATGCTTTCCTAAAGCTTAGTCCCAGAACAGGCCCAGTGACACATCTGCTGCATTCTATTGGTTAAAGTAAGTCACAGGCCCAGCCCAGATTCAAGGGGAGGGTACTCCACAAAGGCACAGATACTAGAGATGTTCATTAGGCATCACTTGTGTGACACACGACCATGTGACCTCTTCTGACTAGTATAAACCCTAAAGGTCTATTCCATGGATGAGACTGTGTTGTGGCGTGTGTGCTCTTTAAGGATGTGGTCATGTAAGTGGCAACCAAATTTTTGAGAGCAACTCGTTTTTGTGTTTTCAGGAAATAGTCAACAATCTAAAATTCAGTTAAAAATCATAGCCCACTTTGAAAAAGCAAAGATCTAATCGTGAATTTTGGAGATCACCTCTTATCATTGTCATTTAAATAAATGGTGGAAAAGCAAGTAACTCCAGATGGTGAAGTTATTTTGAGAGTATTTACAATAATTTAGGCACTAACTCTAAAGCATACGTAACATACACATAGCAAAATCACACTTTCAATTAAATTTATTCAAAGGCAAAACTTTGTGGGAAGGAATAGTCCTGGGCAGAACTGCCTGGTAATGGTCCTGGCTGCCTGTGAAGAGGGAGCCCCTGAAACCTGCTGTGTCCACACAGAGGCCAGATGCGTGCCGCGCAGGGGTGCACAGACCTAATTCTGCAGGGCAGGCAGTGGGCCAGAAGTCCTCTCAGATGCTTCCAGCCTGAGGATCCGGTCCTGCGATGCCAGAGGTGGCTTTAAAAAGGGGCCAGGACTTGGAAAGAAGGAAAGAAGCAGTGTGCGCCCTGGGCCTGGGACAGCACCCTGAGGGCTGGTGGGCAGGAACCCCCCCAAGCCTTGTCCCAGCAAGCAGCGCTGAAGCAGGAGGCTGGTGTGGCTTTTCCTGTGCCTTGGTGTCTGGGTGGTTATCCCAGGCTTTCCCCTTCTTCTTTAACTCTCATCACAGGGATCACGTGGCACATGTAATAAAGTCCAAAGAGTGCCACCGGAGAGCAGGAAGTACATGAAAAGCCAGGGACCATTAGGGGTGAGAGGTAAGTAGGGCCCTGACAGCTGAGTAAGCCTGAGTCCCCAGCCAGCGACCACATTGATAACAGGCCCGGCAGCCTAAACAGGCCCGACAGGGCTGCGTGGCCGCTCTGGGAGCAGCAGCTGAGAGCCTGCTTCTGCCCCTGGGAGGATGTGTTCCTCCCATTCTCGGGCTGCAGCAGTGGATTACTTACAAACTCACTCGCTCCTTCATTCGTTCGTGTAACATATATTTACAAAGAACCTATAATATGCTGGTCCCTACACTTGGAGCTGGAAACATAATGGCAAACAAGACAGTTTCCTTCCTGTCAGCAGAGAGTGTCAAGGACAGGGCCCAAGGCTGTCATAACAACATTTATTACCATCTACACAGCACCTGATCAGGGCCAGGCCCTGAGCGCAATTATTTCAGGTGTAATCCTGAGGCAGGTGTTGCTCTCTCCGTTTTCCTGTGGTTGAGTAACTTGCCCAAGGTCTCCAGCGCTGAGGCCGCTAGTAAATGAGATCGCCTTTGGAGAGCACAGCTAGTGAGAATCAACAGTGCTTGAATGCCTTCTCAGAGCCGCCCAAGAGGATCCCCATGACTGAGTGGCTGGGACAAGGTACGGGCACCCACGCTAAGGGCAGGAATGTGTATTATCACGGATGCTGTTGTCATGACAATGCTGGAACCCCAGGAGGAACCTGCCCCACGTTAGCACAGGGTTGAGGGGAGGGCGTTCTCAGGAAGCAGGGGCCTCATCCACACTAACTGGTGTGTCTGCAGCCAGAAAGCCTGGACCCTGAGGGACCTGGGCAACCTCCACGGGGAGGGCGCCAGACTATCTGCAACACCAGCCGGCTCCTAGGGCTCACCTGTACCTTCAGGGGCTAAACCCACACCCTGACAGTTGAGCAGGAGGCAGGGGTGGGTGGGACTCACTGGAGCCCATCCCTGGGCGGGAGTAGCTTCTCTGAGAGAGACCCTGGGCTGGAGAAATGGGCAGAGCAGTCCTGGGCTTCTCCCCCCTGCAATGAACAGCGTGACTATCCTGCAGCCTCGAGACTGGGGACATCCTGTACTCCGCACAGCAGGCACTTCCTCTTTCTCTCCCTCCCTTTCTGAACACCCCCTCTGCTGTCCTCCCCACAGAACACAAATTTCTTGCTATTTGGGCTAGTGCAACCACCCCAGCAATATAAAGACATGGTTTAACCCTTGGTTTAAAAGTCAAGTTCGCTTGGGGCTGAAATTCTATGTGCTCAAGGCACTTGGGGGAGCCTTAGAGGAGCCCTCAAGAGGAGGGTCACATACAACAGAATAATTCCGGCCGCAGGTCAGAGACAATGCTCCATTATGTGTTCTCAGAACGCATTTTATGCTGCCTGCACTGATGTTTCTCCTCGTTCTGGAAACTACGTACTGGCTCTCCTCATGATACATTTCAGGTGCTTTTGTTAAGCAGGTGAAATAACTTTATAGCCAGGAATTGAAGGAAATCAAGCAAACTCTTTCAATACCAAGGAGAGGAGGCACCATCTCTTCACGGGGCTGATGGCCGGCAGGGTCCAGAGACTGGTCCAGCTGGTTGACACTGGCCCATGAATCAGGGACCTAACCCTGGTGAATCAGGTACCACTGGTGCTAGGAAGTAGGGGGCTGGTAAGTGGGCCTCAGTCACAGGGCCTCAATCTAGACCTTTCTGCCAAAGCTTGGATACGGTGTGACAGGTATTAACACGCAACCAATAGCTAATAATAATATCCTGAACATTTGTTGAACTCAGTATGTGCATTTAGGCAGCACAACAGCCCCGTAAAGTACTTGATATTATTATGATGCCCATTTTACAGATGAATTTATTTTACCAGTTACTATTCCATTACATTAATTTATCATTACAGTGGACATTCTCCAAGTGTCATCACTTGTATTTCTCTGTACCTACTCCCTGGTGCCAAATTCTGCCCATTCAAACCCTGCCTCTTTGTCCATCTCCTCACTTTTACTTGCGCCCTTTCGCTCACGGGATCCCCTTCTCTTCCCCCTTCTCCTCCTCTCCAGATCCTTCCCATCTTCCAGCCATCTGACCACCCGGTGCCCAGCGGTCTCCTTCATCTGACCTCTGACCTCCCCCATCCCTGCCCCAGGCCTAAGCAGTGGGAATCCCAGCTCGGTCCTCCCTGGCCTTGCCTGTCCTTGTTTTCGTCCTGTGCCCTAGGAGAACTGCCAGGGGCTTACACCCTCTTGGCCACTTTCAAAGAGCCTGGGGGGCCATGAGTGGTGAGAGAAGAGTCCTCCCAGGGTGGGCTGGGGGGCAGGAAAGGGAAGCAGGGGAGGTTGGGCCCCCAGAGGCCACAGGCCCGTCTCCCCCAGCTGAGGGAGAGAGCTCACCAGGCTCTGGGGTGGAGGTGCTGGGCTGAGCTAATCACCTAAATGGACGCAGGCTGTTGAGAGACAGGCTCTATTCCCTAATAGAATTTGCCCTCAAGTGCAATTTAATTTTCTCTGAGGCGGTCTCTAGCCCCTCTGCTACCCTCCCCCAGACAGACCCTCATTTCCCCAGCTTCCAAGGGGGAGCAGAGCACCTTTCCTCAGAGGAAAGAGGAGAAGGGCCTCCCCTGGGCTCTGTCCCGATCTGTCCGTTTGGCCTCCTCCTTTGGAACAGCCCCGCCCTTGCCCCCCACGCCCCTCCCCCAGCTCCCACCCTAGATGGGGGTGCTGCTCCCCTCCCAGACACTCTCTGACTTCCCTCTAGAGCCGCCTGCACTCAGCACGGGTTGGGAACAGCAGCTCCAGCCTCCAGTCCTCACCATGAAGGCAGAGTCTTCCCCTGACCTCTGGTAAGTTCACATGCTCCGAGAATGCTCTTTGTCCTGCTTAGTGTCAGAGGCGCGGAAAGGAAACAGTCAGGAGGCGGGTGCGGGAGACACTGCAGTGGGAGGATAAGGGCCCACGTGCACACGCGCCCGGGCCCCCGGCAGCAATCCACTCGGAGCCCTGTGGTTTGCGGCAGAGCCCGGCTCCCGAGCATCCTGGGGACCCTCCTGCTCCACCACAACCTCTTCTGGGCTGGTTCTCCTTTCCCCGTATGTCCTCGTACCCCCAGATCTCAGACTGCAGTGCCCTGGAACGTGACTCTGGTCACTGGGAGGATCAGAAGATGTGGGAATCTGGGCTCTGAGCCGTCCTGCTAATTTCAGAGCGGACGTGGGGAGCATCTTTCGAAGCTGCTTGCCATCTCTTTCTCTAAGATCCCGTCGGGCTGTGACAGGGGCTCAGGGAGCTCTATGCACGTTCATCCCTGGCCCGTGCCCATGATCTTGGACTTCTCTCCCAACCCTCCCCCTTCACCCCCCACCCCTCCTAGCAGGGATGGGGTGAAGACCACAAAGAGAACCCTGGGAGAGGAAAGCAGAGGAAAGGGGTGGGGCCCCCAGTGTTAGCTGAGGTGGCTTTCAGGGAAGGCAGGAAGCCTGCGGGGCACAGACTGGTCCCTGGATTCAGGCGACCCTGTGACCATCTTCTTTATCTGGCGAGCCCTGGGGAGGGAACACTAGAATTCCTTTTTCTTTGCCATCAAAGCCTTGAAAAGAGCAGAGGGTGGGGTGAGGATGATGGAGAATGGATGGGTGGCAGGTCAGGGTCAACTGCAAGGGGGCGATGGCCATTCTTCAGGCAGAGCCACCTGCTCAGCCCCGCTGGCTCCCTGCTGCAGCTGAGGTCTCTTCACCAGCGTGCGGGGCCGTCTCTCATGGGGCTCCATTTGTGGGCATCCTCCCCACTCATTCACCAGCAAACACTTATTAGTCCCCTACTTGAAGCCAGGAACTGTGCTAGGTTCTAAGGGGGAAAAATGGGACTGCTGTATGCGTGTGTGTGTGTGTGTGTGTGTGTGTGTGTGTGTGCGCGTGCGCGCGCGCATGAGCACAGTACAGTCAAGTCAAAACTCCCAGGAAAAAAAAAAAAAAAACGCCCAGGAACAGCACTGTCCAACAGAAATGTGATGCCAGCCACTTGAGTAAGTTTAAGTTTGCTGGTAGCCACACAAATAGAAAAAAGAAATGAAATTAATAATCGATTTTATTTAACCTAATATATCCAAAAGATTAGCATTTCAACATGTAATAAAACTTTCTAAAATCTTAATGAGATACTTTACACTCTTTTCTTTGTATTAAGTCTTAGAATCCCACATGCAGTTGACATTTATAGCACATTTCATTTCCTATCAGCCGCATTTCTCAGTAGCCACATGTGACTAGTGGCTTCTGTATTGGATAGCGGTGCCCTAGAGCATGCCCACACACAGTGGCGTCCACGGGCCAGCAGGAAGGGCATGGCCTGGCAACTTGCTAGAAATGCAGAATCTCCGGTCCCAGACCTGCTGAATCAGAATCTGTATTTAAACAAAACTCCCAGGTGATTTATGCACACTGTAAATCCGAGGATCCTGTGTGTGCAGGGGCAGGGAAGTAGAATGGACTTTTACGGAGCATTTGCTTTAGGGGCTTTTCATATTAGACCTCATATGATCCCCAACAACCCCTTCTTAGGAGAATTACCTGAGTATTATCATCCCCAGCTAACACAGGAAAACAGAGGCTGGGACAGCTCAACTTCTCACAGCCACAAAGCTCAGATGTAGAGTAGATCCAGGGTTTGTGTCTTCTATGGAATGCTTCCTCGGTGAGGTCTTGGGGAAATACTTTGCCCCCCAAAGCTCTCAGTATTTCTTCCTTGACCATCCAAAATGGCCATAGTCACAGTATGTCTTTGTCCCTTCACTGCAGGCAGAAAGTTTTGGTGATGAAGGGCAGGCCCCTTCCCAGTGAACCAGGGCTGTGAAGAGAGGAGATGGCCAAGCAGTGAGAGAAGTAAAAGAAGTTCCTCGTCCTTATACACTCACAATAGCGGGCATCTGTGGGGGACTTTCCATGTGCCAGGCCCTGTGCTAACAGCTGGAGCCCTCCTGTGACAATACGACCAGGCAGGAATTAGCACTCTCCACATACCAGTCAGTAAGTGGAGGCTCAGAGTGGGTCACCCTCCAGCAGTCAGCGAACCTGAAGTCCATCTGGTCTCGGGGTTGGGAGTCTGACCCCCGCCTCACCACTTCTCACATGAACCCCACCCCGACCCCGGCCTTTCTCCTGTCACCTCTGCCCACATCTGGCACATTCATGTTTTTTTGGTTGTAAGTCAGTTCCTGAGAGGAAACTGCTGAGTTAAGTTCCTCCAGTAAAAGTTCTTTCGCCAAGATGATGACAGGGTTGTTTTATAGATTAGCCTTGACACCTGCAGCTATTTTCAAATGGATCCAGGCTGGACTTTCCACCCCTCTGCCTCCTGCTCCCCGTTTATAGCCTCCTCCTTAGAAGCTGAGACAACAGATCATCAGGTTAGAGGCTCTGGGAGTGGGCCCTGGTATGGTAGTGTAGACAGCCCCACATTTTTGCACTGTTTCCTCATCGGTAATGTGGTCGGATTACGATGGGCCCTACCTACCTTGTGAGGCTTGGGTGAGAAAAGGTGTGGGAAGGCCCTTAACCAGCTATAAAGCACCACAAAAATGTTGGTCACGGAATCATTCTTGGATTCAGGATGCCCCTGAGTCCTGGAGACTGAAGAGGGAAATGGGGTGGGGAGAAAGGGTGTCAGCTGTGCAACATCTGGAGTCCAAGTTCTTTCTTTAAATGAACTTGGATATTAGGTCAACTTTAAAAACAAAGGCAAAGAGAGCATAATTGCAGGTTGTGTGGGCAGAGTGGCTTCTGAACAGAAGATATAGCATCGAGTATCTCAGTGTGCCATGGAGAGGCTGTTTGGGGAAGGATGCAGAAAGAGCAGATCCCAGTTACTGACTACGACTGTGGGTCACCTTATTAACAACCACCACAATGACATCTGATTGCCTTCTGTGTGTTGAGCACAGGGCTCTGGGGTTTATATGCATTATCTCTAATCCAACAAGCACCCTGCAATGTAGGGGAGGCGTTTCCCAATTTTACAGATGAGGAAAGAAGTTGGCAAGATTAACTTGCCCTAGGTGTCAAGTGAACACTGATGGTCTGACCCATTGCATCAGAAGGCTATTTTCAGAGAACCCTTCTCCCAGCCACCACCCAGCTGTACCATCCTGTCTCCTTTGCTTGGTACAAAAGCTGCCTGTTTCCATAGTGGAGTGGGAGATTTTCACAAGATGGTTAAAATTTCACCAAGGAGTAATTTTGGCACCTTGACCTCAGCTTGTGACCATGTTGTAAGAGTAGGTCTCCTCCACCTCCAAAAGGGGGGAAAAAAAAACAATCATGGGTCTCTCTCCCAACTAACATTTTTAGGAAAGAAGAGCTCCCAAGTTCTAGTCTTTGCTTGAAAGTTCCAAGAGAGTTTCTTGCCTCTTGGTTTCTCCCATAAATATAAAACAGGACAAAGAAAAACAGGCACAATACTACAGAGGGGGCACAATAATGATGCCAGCCAACGTTTCTAGGGAAAAGCTCCCTAGGTGCTTCAGGTGACCATCTGTGAGGAGAGTATTATTGTTATTTAGCCATTGAGAAGGCAAAGCAAGGAAACTGCCAAAGGTTACCCCAATTAGGATGTACACAAGTTGGGATTTGAATGCAGGTACTCTGAGCCCAGAACCCAAACGTCTGCTAACCCAGTCTCTGACTCCCTCCCAGCACAAGGAAGGCAGATGCACCTGGGGAACTTTGCTGACACTGTGTCACAGGCAGGCTGGGAATCCTGGAGCAATGTAGGCTACGGACTATCTGCACCTGACACCCCGGTCATTGTCTTCCAGGGCCCAGCCAGAAGCTGGCATTCAATAGATGTTCAGTGAATGCATGAATTAAGAAATAATCTAAAATACTCTAGATTTTTGATAGGAAATTGAAAGAATTCCCCTGCTCCCCATACGCATAAGCCATGGGGTATGATAGCTGCACGGGTGGATCTCGGAGGATTTGGCCTTGGCAGGTAATGTACTCTGTGTGGACCCACCACCTGGCTATGCCCAGGAACCTGCAAATAAAAGTTACTTTATGGTGCTGGCAGAAATATAACCAGACTACCTATGACAATACCCTGGCTCCACTTCTTACTACCTGTGCAACCTTGGGCACATCACTTGACCTCTCTGTGCTGACTCAGTTTCTTCATCTGATGGAGATAATAATAGTTCCTGCCTCAGGGGATTTGTGAGGATTGAATGAGTTAACATATACAGAGCACTTAGAGCAGTGCCGGAGACATAAGGGTTAGCTTTTGTCACTTTCCTTCTTTCTCTAAGGATCCCAGTGCCCTTTACTTATTCCGTTTCTCAGCCACTTATTGACTCATAATCTCATTTTAAGAGTTAGATGTCCAAGTACAGGACCATCTCTTTTCCATGTCCCTTAAATTCCTGTGTCAAGGACACAGGGCAGGTTTAAGATGAGCAGCAACTAATCAGCATCCCAGCGGGGAGAGATCCCTGGAAGATTCTGGGAAGAGAAGGAGACAAATGACAAAGTGGTGGGCTCACAAAAGGGGCCTGTGACAAATGACTGGGATGACTGGGTGGACAGATGGAGAAGAGCAAAGGCCCCTGTCCTTTCATTGGAGAACTCCTTGTGGCTCCCCGAACAAGACAGTGACTCCCCAGG
The DNA here is from genome assembly GCF_009873245.2 of Balaenoptera musculus. Taxonomy (NCBI): domain Eukaryota; kingdom Metazoa; phylum Chordata; class Mammalia; order Artiodactyla; family Balaenopteridae; genus Balaenoptera; species Balaenoptera musculus. The sequence goes on from NC_045785.1 coordinate 135,380,725, forward strand.
GGCTGGGCTTAGGGTTTGTCTCCCTGGTTTTCTCTGCTGGGATGACTAATATGGACCGGGGCAGAGGGTCTATATCAATCTAGCCCAGCAGAAAAATGAATGAAAATTGAATTCCCCAAGGAGAATCGGGGAGCTGTTATCCAGACAGAGATAAATCAAAGGATGCCACAAAGACAGGGGGAGCAGGATTCCAACAGCAGGAGAATAATTAAGGAAACAGTTTCAAAATGCAAATGATAAAAGAGGGTTTGAGAGGAATAAGGACACGGAGGAAATAATTGGAGATGGGGTGACAAGGAGCAGGGGCAGCGAATTCATCCCTCAATGGAGAAAGAGACTGGGCTTCAGGATTCCTGGTGTCTGAGGGTGGACTTGCCCACTCTGTGAAGTTCCTAAAATGCAAGGGTTAGAAGACACACAAGTCTGCTGTGCAGAGTGGAAAGAGCACCAGATTGGGAGTCAAAGGCTGGATTTAATTTCCAGTTGACTCTGCAACTTATTAGCAGTGTGACCTTAGGCAAACCACTTAACTTCTCCGTTCCCTGATAATCATACCCAAGCCCAGGCATGATTATGAAGATCAAATGAGATAAAATATGTGGAGGAACTTTGTAAAATGTAAAGACGAATGCAAGCTTTAATCATTTTCTTAAGTTGAGTTTCTGGAGATTCTTCCCTTAGAACTGGATCCACTAACATGTTGGGTTTTGTTCCCAGAAATGTAATATGTAAATGTCCAGAAAGTACCGGATACTCTTACTGGCTATTGACCGACTGCCCTGACAGAACTTAGACCTGGGGAAAGCCACATCGCCACCAGGCCATCCTCTGGTACCCACCCTCCCATTGGGTTGTAGCTGGAAGGCACAGGTCTGAGGAGGCTTTGAGGACCATTGCTCCTGGGAGGTCACCTGCCAGCCACGGGCAGCCTTCAGTGGGAAAAGCCCTGAGTCAGCTCAGAGGTTTAAGTCCGAACAGATGCACCCCAATGGCCTTCCTGGGCTATTCCACAGTAGAGATTATCTGTCTTCTGTGGGAATCAGCCATTCTTCCATTCTGTGGAGGGGAGAGACTAGCTTAGCCCCTGTTAACCTCAGTTTTTTCATCCACCAATACCACTTATTGAACTGTTGTGAATAATAGGTGGAATTATACATGTAGAAGCACTTACCCTGGTGCCTGGAACAGTTTTGAACTTTCAATAAATGTTGGTTATTATTATTACCACCATATGCTGTTATGTTGTTATCATTATTGCTATCTGCAGCAGCAGCAGGCACTAAAAAATACATTTAAGGAAAGATTTTTATTGGGGATTCATTATTAGATGGGAAAGCTAAGGCTCCAGGAAGAAAGTGAAATACCTTGGCAGATGTAGATGTTAGTGGAAGACCTTGGGAATGGGACTCAGCTCATACCAGGAGGCAAATACCTCTAGAAAAGTTTAGGAATGTAACAAGGGCATTTATTCGTGGAGCTACATTGCGTGTACATGTGGGAACACAGAGGGGTGTGGGGGGAGCAGTTGCTCACAAGGTCAAGAACTGAGAGCCAAACGGATCTCCCAGGCCTCCTCTGCCATTGGATAGACTTGAAAGTGGCATCCCCTGAACCAGCCCTGGGCACAGGAGAGTCTCCACCACAGTAATACTGCCCCTCACCCAGTGAATGACTAGTGACATGCAGTGGGAAGAGGGCAGGACCCAGGCAGGTTCATATCAGGGGAGCAGGAGCTGCAGAGAGCATTTAAAAATGTAATATTAAATTATAAAAGTAATTACCACATATGCCCTACATTTCACTGCATATAAATATTTTATCTTTACTAATATTACTGAAAACATATAACAACTTTACCGTAAATCTGAAAAAGAGAAGAAAGAAAAAATTTCCTAAAATACATCTCCCTAATATACTTTTTTCCATAATGTACTTCTGAATAGCATTCTGATATATTTCCTTCCAGTTTGTCCCCAGTGTTTTTGAAAACAACTTTTATTAGTTTTTTTCTGCTTTATAAAATAATGTGCTCATTGAGGAAACTGAAAAAAGCAAAAAGAAGAAAATAAAAATTATAATGTACAGGTAACCACTTTTATATTTATATATATTTCTATTTATGCTTCTTTTAAAAAATTATTCTAAAGTTCATACTGCTTCATATTTTCTTTTTTCCCTCACTTCCTTATAAACCTCAAACACTTTTCTACATTATTACTCTTGTGTTGTATTTTCTAATGACTATAACATTCCATTTTATATACTCTAATAATCCCCTGTTGTTGGATATGTAGGTTATTCTCTTTTTTAAACGTCCTTGCAACTGTATCATTATAAATATTCTTGATTATTTACTGTGGACAAATTTTCATATGGATTGGGTCAAATCCATCACACTGTTGGGCTATAAAAGATATTGCCAAAATGCCCTCAGAGGACATTGTCCCTCTTTGCATACCCACCAGGAAACTGTTTTCTAATTTCTGCACACCCTAGCCAACAATGGGATTATCACTGCTTTTATCTTTAACATTTTTACATACTTATAATCATACAATAGTGCATTCTACTTTTTAAAAAATTTAGTATTTCACAAGCATTTCCATGTTGCTAGGTTTCATAATTAGTTTCAATAATTGTATATTACTTTTCTTTTGTTGGATATTTAGGTTATTTTTCTCCAAAATGTAATGCTGTAATAAGCATCTTCATGTATGAAACTTGTTTCGAATTTTATTATTTCTGTGGAATAGACACTCAAAAGTGGAATTACATGAGCTAAAGGGTATGAAAAATTTATGGGTTTGATACATATTGCCTAATTGCTTTCCAAACGAATTTAAGAGCTTATAAGCACACCAGCAATATTTGTGAGAGTAGCAGTACCAAATAACCTTCACCAGCACTGAATTCTACGATCCACCCCCCTTTATTCATTGAACAGACAAAAAAGGTGTTAAGTGCTACGATGCTTTGTTTTTCCTGTCTTTGATTCTTAATGAGGCTGGCATTTCCTCGTGTTTGTTTACTAGCTAAATTTTTGTAGAAAACATTTTGGTAAACACTGAAAATGTCACCGGGTTCTTGGCTTTTTTCCTGTGCACTGGAGTTACCTCGCAGGTAAACAGGGCAAGAGATGATGCCAACCCAGTACTAGGTCACATAGAAGTCATTGTGACTTCATTGAAAACAAATTCTAAGCGCTGACAGCCATGCCATCCGCTCCCACAGTCATGCTTGTCCCTCACCGACCCTGGTGCCCCCTTCTTGGAGACAACGCCAGGAGAAAAAGCAGGGGACACGCTGGAAAGTTGGAGAGAGCACACAGTTCCCTTTCCCACCCAGGCTGGACCCCACTAGGCTGGGATTACACATCTGTCTACATCTCTAGAACGAATTCCGAGTGGCGGTGTCGCGAGCTCTGGGATCCAGAAAGCCGCCGGGTCCGGGGGATGGGTGTCCCGCGTCTGCCGGTCAGGCGGCGTAGAGAATCTGATGAAGCATGAGGAAACCTCGGCGGAGACCTGTCCCAGCGGAGGGCCTTCTGTTTTATTTCCTCCAGGAACTCGCGTTGAGAATTGGTGTGTGTGTGTGTGTGTTGTAAATACCGTAAAACACGCACGCCTTTGCTGGTTAGCCCCTGGGGTGGGGTGCTCGCTGCCGCCCCGCACGCACGAGGTGGGGAATTGTTCAAAACGCCCGCGGTCGCAGCGCTGAGCAGAGCGGTCTCTGAGGACCGAGGGCAGACAAGCTGAGCGGACGCGGGCAGAGCAGTCGGGACGGGGCGGGGAAGGACTGAAGAGCCGACTCGGGGCTGCAGGCCGCGGCGTGCGGGGGCGCGCACCGGGGGCTCGCGCCCCGCCACCTCCGTGCGCAGCCCCTGGCTGCTCTCCTCGGCCCGCCGCAGCCCGCTGCGTGACTCGCGCGTTCCGGGCTGAGTACGGGCCGTCCCTGGCCCGGCCTCAGCCAGACGCGGGGGAGAGCGAGCAAGGGCTGGGAAGCGCCGGCGGGAAAGGAATTGGCCGGAGGAGAGGAGGAGGAGGAGGAGGAGGATGGAGTCATCTAGTTACGGAGCACGCTCGGTCCGGCCGAGAGAAGCCCGGGACCACGAGAGCGCGACGGGAAGACACCGCCGTGCGACCCCGGCCTCCGGAGCGCCTGCCCCGCCCTTCCCCGCCCCTTGGTTCGAACGGAGGGGCGGAGAGGACACGAGCCGCCGGCTGAGGCCGAAACCCCGGGAGGACCCACGGAAACCTGCAAACCCCAGACGCGGCCGTCCGGGACCACCTGCTGCCGCGGCCAAGCCAGCTGCAGTATTTATACACGGGGCGCTAGCCCGCACCGCGGGGAGCAGGGGGAACGGCCCGTGAGGCCCCGCCCCGCTCCATGCGGTCCGGCCCTCCTGCCCGGCCGGCCTCTCTCGGGGCGCTAGCACCACCACTCGGGCCTGGGTCCGCCGCTCGCTGCCGGGTGGGGGGCTTGGCTGAAGGGCGGGCCTCCCTGCGGAAAGCGACGTCACGGCCGTTCCTGCAGTGTGAATGAATCAAAATGCCTGGGTGACCGCGGCCTCCTGGGCGGCCGGCACGCGAAGGGTGGAGGGGGAGGGGGAGAGAAGCGGGCGGGGGGAGGGAGGAGGGGAAAAAAGCCAGAGCTGCAGCAACAGCGTCTCCTCAACCCGGGATGTGCACCAACCCGGGAGAGCGAGATCAAAGGGATTTGAAACAGACTGAGGACTGGCTGGGGGAGGGGGCCAGGCAGCCTGTGGAATCCTCCTGTAGAGGCGGAGGGTCCGGCTTCCACCGTGACTTCGGCGGTCTGGTTGGGTTTTTTATTATTTTCAAATTTCTGAATCCAGCTTGAGCGAGAGAACGAGAGATCTCCGTAGACTGCGACTCGCTGGCTCTCGCTCGGAGATGATGCAGAGCGCAGCTGTCCCCGCGGAGGGGGCTGTCAAGGGGCTCCCGGAGATGCTTGGTGTGCCGATGCAACGTAAGACACCCCCCTTTCTCGCTGACTTAATTTGATAACAAGACGGCCGGCAGCTTTGGCCGGTTTGGGGCGGGCCGGACGCTGCGCGTAGCCTGGACCGGAGGGGACGGGCGGGGCGAGGGGCCGGCGGCCCGGGCGCAGAGGCGGTCACAGGGCAGGGGCACCAGCCAGAGTGCGTTTGAAGGGCCTGGCCCTTGGCGTTTTGGGGCCGAAAGTGAGAGCCTCCCGGATGGTGCTTGAGGCGAGCCGAGGGATACCGAACCCCGCATCCCCAGCCCATGGTTTTTCTAGGAGCCTTGGGGAGAGTGCTGTCTGGGGACAGACACCGGAGGAACGAGCTGCAGGCCAGGCCTAAGCGCTGGGGTGGTCCCCCAAACCCTCCTCCCCCGCCGGGGGAGGGGGGCTACGGTCAAAGCTCGCAGTACCGCTAGTGCAACTTCACCCCAGCTGGCGGGAAGTTGGAGAGCGCGTCCCCCGCCCCCGGGGCTGGCGGCGCAGAAGCCCAGGCCACACGCTCTGTCCCCGCGCGCAGGGCGTGCGCGCCTGGTGCGTCCCCAGCCGCTGCTGTCCGCGGCGCCCGCCGCCTGCGCCGCCAGGGACTGCTGGCTCCTGGTGAGGAAGTCCACTCGCCATATTCTAGCTAGCCAAGGAATGAAGGGAGGGAGAAGCACCGGGACGAAGTTGTGAACTGGGGGTACAGCCTTGGCACACGCGAGAGCAGGCTCTCAGTATGGTTCGGACTCGGGAGGGGAGAGACAAGGGTGTGCTGGCGCTTTCTTTCCCGTGCCCGAAATTAGGAAGGCGGCCGGAGCTCGGGGCTTGTTTATCCTCAGGTGCGTGCGTGCGTGCGTGTGTGTGTGTGTGTGTGTGTGTGTGTGCGCGCGCGCAGGGATTTTCCCGGTGAAAATTTTCTCTGTTCCTTACTGGTGAACGATGAGTCTTTGATGGAGAATCTGTGCGGAAGCCAGAGCAGGTCCCGTGGCGTCGCGCTCGCTTGGCTGGCGCCGCGTGAGCCCTGGCCCGTAGGCTCGCGGGTTCTGCGGAAAGCCTCTGGGCACGGTAGAGAGAAAAAGGGCTCCCTCACTCCGCTCGCCAAGGGGCTGTGCTTCCGCCCGCGACTTCGTCAGTGGACCGGTAGCTCCATCCTTGAGGTTTAAGTAAGGACTGGCTCATCCACGGAGGGTGCCTACCTAGGAACTAGGGCGCAGCAGCGCGCCCTCCTGCGCCCCGGCTCTCCATGACACGGTTTCTGCCCCGGCAGTATCTCCAAGGCAGGCTGGCGAGCGTGTCTGTCCCCTCACACCCCTACCCCGCGACTTCCTGGGAAGTTTGTGAGAAGGGACTAGAAGAGGATAGCTTCACTCAAACCTACTTAGGTTGTTCCTTGACTATATACTACAGCTATCTTTTGTATCTTTTTCTGTCAACTGTTGGCAAACAGTTCCAAGTCTGCGCTGTGCCTTGGGGAATTTACCGTTAAGATGTGTCTGTGGAAGGCGTTGGGGATTCACTGACTCCTTACTACCCCAGCCCACCGAAGGCAGGGAGGGAGTGGGTTGTCAGCCCCTGCACAAACACAAACCCTGGCAAAGGTGCTGCAGCTTAAGTTGATTGTACCTCTGCGCGAGTGAGGGGAGTGTGTGAGTGGGCGAAGGTGTGTGTGACTCTTGTGCTCGTTATCCGATACAGCTGTGCTTTAATAGTTGTGGTCCATAGGTGGCCTCTGTTAGGACTGCAATGTAAGACGGTGGGTTTTGCTCTGATAGCCTTTCTTTGGATGCGCAGGACACACTCTCAGATGGTCTCACTTTTTGTTTTTCTTACTCAGAGACAACTTTGATTTTGTCGTCAGGAACTCGATTTCCTAAATTGCCTAGAACTCCCCTTCAGAGCTACAGTTCGCCAGGCCTCGGCGTCTGGGTTGGAACTGTGGAAAACTTAATGAGGTAGAGAAGGGGACTCTCATCCCAGGGTGGTCCAGTGAGGCAAGGCTGAACCAGGAGGGGTTGGCCTGTCCTTCCTTTTGTCTTGCCCTGGTTCTGTGGCCTGGGTTGGAGGAGGCACTGGCCAAAATTTAGGGGACCAATCCCTGAAGGCTTTGGGATCAGCTTTTTTTTTTTCTTTTGGGGATGTGTGTGGATTTTACCCTCCCCCATTGCAGCAGATCTGGCTTCTGGCTATTAAGCTGTTGGTGCTGGGCACTGGGGGACTGGTCCCCTCTGGCACATATACCCAATCATTTTCTTTCTTGGGGCATCAGACCCAGTAGCCTAAGAATTCCATGGGGGGGTGGACATGCCCTTGGGCCTCAGGGAGGAAGAGGGGGTAATCTCCGGCTGTGGGTGTTTAAACCTGGTAGTGGAGGAGACAACAGAAAGGCTCTCCCACAGGGGTCCCTCCAACCTGCCAACTGGAAGGGTCATCCGCCACCCCACCACCAGGTTCTGCTTCTTCACCCTGAGCCACCACAGATGGAGCACTTGGCAGCGCAGGTCTAGAGATTCCCCAACCTCAGTGCCTCTGGTGCCCTGGCCTCTAGGGGCGTTTTAGGGGTTGGAATACAGTATAGTCTTTTGCTTTGGAGGGATGGGTGAGGCGCATTCCCTTCAGGAAAACGTTAGCAAATTCTGTAATCATTTCTCTCTCTTGACGGTCTTCTTCCTTACACCCTGTACGCCCCCCCCCCCCACACACAACGCCTCCTGACACTGCTCGCTCCTGGGCGGCCTGGTCTTTGGCGCGATTGCCGTCCTCCTGCTTTTCCGCGCAGAGGTTGCGGAGCAGGTCCCGGCCTTCCCGCTCCGACAGCCCCTGGGTCGCCCGATCGGGCCGCGCCCGGCTGGGGCTTCTCCGGACAGGCTCGGGGGTCTTTATCCGTTTGAGGGGCGTAGGCCTGAGCAAGAAGCTCGGGAGAATCCGGAGGGAGGAGGCTGGGAGCAATCCGAGACCAACTTGGGGTAGAGAAATAGAACACCCCGCCCCCCGCCAAAGCTCGGACTGGTGGGCGGGGCAGCCCCCCTCCCGCCGCCTCAGGTCAGTGTTTTTTAAGGAACTCGAACCCCGGCTCCTTGCTCTGGGTGGTGGGAGTGCTCTGCAGGAGGCAACACCCTCGACACCCTCGGGGTCACATCCAGCACGCGCAGAATTCCTTGTTTTGTGGGCGCCAGTGGATAGGTTCAAAAAAGGACTTCGTCCTAAACTGATGCGTCCCAGCTACTTGGCCCACGATTTAGGGTGGCTGGTTTCTCTTGTTTCCGGCACAACCTGCCTTTGTCCGGGGTCGTCCCCGCTGCCTCCCTCAGGGCTGCCAAGGTCCGAGTCCCCACAGCGCCTAACCCTGGGCAGCGCTGGGTGCGGTGGCCTCTTAGCCTCCTCCGAACCTCTCTCCTCCCCGAATCCAGCAGTTCCCCCACGCACCTGGGTCCTGTCGGCCCCTCTTGCTGACCAAGACGTTTGGGAATAGTGAGGGACGTCCAGGGAGGTGGGCGTTTTATCCGCCCCTTGCCCTCGGTTTTGGTCCATCTCACACGTAGTCTCCCGGGGCACGCAGGAAAGGACAACGGATATCCCGGAATGCTGGCTGGAGAGCAGGCCAGCCCCGCGGGAGGAAGGAGTGATTCTCCGGGTCCAGGCTGGGAGTGGTAAATGAGAAGCCAGCCCGGGCGTCTCCCATCCCTTCCTTGTCTCCTAAAAAAATCTATCTTGCGCTCATGTGAACCCCGGAGCTGTGGGGAAAGGGCATTTGATTTTGTATTTGGTAGGATCTGGGCGAAGGACTTCTCAGGACGCCTCGCTACCCTTTCTTCCCTTCCTGGCGCTCCTGCGTGGTGAGGCTCCCGGCACTGGTCGCGTGAGAATCCTCGTCCCCGACCTTATCCTCTTGCAGGCCATTTCTTAAGGGTGGAGTGAACTCACTTCCCGGCGGGCAGTTCTCTCAAACTCTAGAGCAGGGATTTGCTCTTCTTCCCATTCCTGCCTTTTCTCGTGGTGCCAGGGGAAAAAAAAAAAGAAAAGAAAAACGGAAAAAAAAATAGAGATTGAAATTCCATCAGATTCCAATACAAATATCCAAACAGCAGCCCCCGACGCCACAAACCTCCTTCCCCGCGTCACAAAAATATTGTCAGGGGCGGGCCAACTTTTAAAGTCAGACTGGCTGTCCCCGCCGGCAGATTCGGGCCTCGCGGGTTGGGGATTCAGATTCTCCAACCGCGAGGATCCCGTCCCAGCGTCGGGCCAGAGCCACGCACCAGCCAGAGGGAGTTTGGAGAAACCCGGGTGACTGCGGCCATGCCTCGCTTGGGGTGGCGGGAGGCCGAGGGCGCCCGAGGGGCGCGCTGGCTCCGGCCTCCTCCGTTCCCATGCCTAGATCGGAGAGGGCAGAGAGGGCGGAGGGGAGCCCGCCTGGGAAGCCGCAGTCTCAGGGCGCTCAGGGAGAGGAATTAACGATTTAACCGGGACAAAGAGCAGGCAGGTGGGGCGGGTGAGGGGCGAAGGTCTGCACTGAGCGGTCCCATGTCCGTGTCCAGGTAAGACGAAAAGTCGGGACTGAAGAGAGGAGACAGGACCTAACTCGAGTGGTTCCCTCGCTCGGTCGCGGTCCATCCTCGCGGAAAACCAGAGCCAGGCGGGGCCGGGCGGGAGCGGCGTCCTCGGGTCTGGGAGCGCGACCTGCGTGACCTCGCCGCCACCAGGGCAGAGCTCCTCCGCCCCGCGGGCAGGCGCCGGCCTGGGTGGCCCGGGGGACTGACGATGAATTGCATCCAAAAGCGTTTGCTGCGCACCTATGGGCGGCGCACGGTCCTGAGCGAGCCTGCCGCGCGCCCTGGGTTTTTGAGGGCTCGCCAGGGGAGGCAGGTGCGGACAGGGCGGCCCTTCCCGCGGAGCCGGCTTCGCACGCACCGCGTTCAGCCGCCCCGAGTGGAGGTCGCAACTGCTCAGGGGGCAAAAGAGGGACGGCCACCGCGCGGCGCATTCGGCATTTCTGCTCTTTGGCCCTTTCCCTGCGTCCACCTTGCCCGTTCCTCTTCCTAGTTTATTATCCCTAGCGGTCTGGGATTGGCCAAACCCGGAACCAGTTTCCTACCTGTTTGCAGCCGGGCAGACTTTCTTCGCGCGAAGAGGCGCGGCAGGTGGGAGCGCGGCCAGAGAGCGGAGACGGTAAGTTCTTTTCCGCATACCCATTTCGCACCAAGAATTTGGGAAGACAAAATTAACCCCCTACGCTGGCGGCACAAGTGTTTCCGTGACTTTTTAACCCTTAGAAAGCGGTTCTCACATTTTGGGAGCTGCTCCTCCGGCACAGAGCCTGGAGGCAGCCGGCGGTTCCCTGCGCTGCGCGCGCCCTGCCCGCATTCTCCTCTGGGCTCCCAGCCCTGCTCCCCGCGCTCAGCGGAACTTGAAGAGCGCTTGCAAGGTGGCAGGCTCAAGAGAGACGAGGTCTGTACCTGCGCAGCCGTTGTTGTAAATTAAATTCGACCTGGGGAGGGAATTGGTAACACTGTGTGCCCGGGAAGAAATGGAGCGAGTCGCGGGTTGTACCCACCATCCTACAGAGGAAGCCGCGGCTGGCCTGGCACTCAGCGCAGGCTTCACTCTTTGGGGCTCAGAGGTTGGCTTCATCACGGATGAGACCTATGGTTTTTTTTTTTTTTTTTTAAAGAAGGCAGGGCGAATGTCTTTTAAAGGATTCTGAAGGGTGAAACTAATCAGGAAGAAGAATTACTAGCAAAAGCCCGGGCGGGATGAAACCAGGAGCGGCGGGAAGTTAAAGGAAGGAATACCAAAGCTAGTTGTACCTCCCTCTTGACACGCCGAAAACAAAGCGGGGTTAAGACAAGAATGTAGGCTGAACGCTCTGGGGATTAGAGCAACGTGAGTCCTCAAGACATCTTGGGGACCGCCTACGCGACCAAATACCAGGCTCGATTTTTAAAAAATCGAGTCCTAGAGGTGAGGTGGGGGTCGAGGCAGGCGGGAAACCGGCAAAGCAATGGCTTTCCATTGAGTAGACAAAACACAGCCCACAGGGGCGTCTTGGATTTTGGACAGTGACCTGATGACCCCGCTGACCAGGTGTAGACAGCCTCTAGTCCTAAATATTTCCATTGTCCTAACACTTCCCTTTTGCCTCGGATTTTAGTGTCCTTTCACTCTGTTCTACAGTCAATTAGTGATTACTTAGCACCGCATTAGCAGACAGAACCCAGAGAGACTCAGGTGCTGGGAGGGCTGCAGCGGAGGATGGGGAGGGAGACAGTCGCACCTGCAGTCATCCAGACTGGGAAATTAGTTAACAGGGGCTCACCTTTCTTTCTATCACATTGTTAAGGAATCTCCTTCCAGCCTCTTGATTTAGTCAGTAATGGTGGATATCTTGTGGGTTTCCCTGGGAAACTAATCTCCAAATTAAGGAGTTGTGGAGGGGGAGGGTTGGTGGAGTTGGATGGAGGGACCTTGTGCCATTTCTTTCAATTAGGGAAATTTATCAGTATTCGGGCTGAGAAGCTTTGGAATGCAGAGAGACTTGGAACCAGTTTAGCTGCTGAGTGGACGAAAGGAGTAATCTTACCCACTTTGGGAAACCTAAGGTTGGAGACAGACTGAAACAACAGTTTGCTATGGCAGCACCAGATGCATTACTGTATAGATTGCTGGGTTCCGAGATGGCTGGGGGTGGGGCTTACTTTTGTAATGGTTTTCCGCCTTTCCTCCCTTCCTGGAATGTGTTGTTAACAATGCCTGTAACCCAAATGTGAGCGAATAGGGTCTACTGTTTTTAGTAAAATTCCATCGTGGCTTGAATGTCTGTGTTCCTTCTCTCTTTCTTCTTCCTTTATCCCTTCCTTCCTCTGTCTCTTCCTTCTTTCCTTTGTGAGATCTTTGCGGGGAGGAGCATGGGTTTGTGCAGGAATTCTGAGCACCGGGGTGCCATTGGGGGTTGAGTGCCCAGCAAGCTACAGAGAGGTGAGATCCATCTCTCACTGTGTTCCCAGGAGGCCTGGGAGGGAAGAGCTGTTTCTGGGTCTAGAACAGAAGCAGCCCTGGAGCTGGGCTATTGTTTGCTGTAGGAAGAAAACCTCACATGCCGCTGTGAGGTTTTACCTTTTTTAGTCCTCAATTTTACGGAACCCTGATCAAAATGGAACACAGATCAACCATTCTGAGGCACTGCAGTTGGGGGTAGGTGGGCAGGTTGGGTTTAATTGGCAAAATTGAAATTGATTCTCCCTTGGAAAATGTACTTTGAGTTAACTGTGTTAGTGGCAGACTGGAAAATCATCTTGGGAGGCAACTCCTAACTCCTGTTGTTATTTTGGTGGATTTCTTTTCTCAGATCGCCCCACTCCCCTTCCCTCTGTCAATCTGGGTCTAGTCACAGATGTTTTACTGCGGTATCTCACGCCCAGATGCCTTTAAAGTATAATTTGTTTTCATTATAATGTTAGGGGGTTAAGGGATTGGTTCTGGGAATAGCTTAATAGAGAGAAAACTTGCAGCCAAATTAATTGAAAGTTTCTTCTCATGAGGGACCAGTTGCCAAACATATGGAATATTGCCACAGAATGAGACATCAGAAAAATACATTGTGGAGATTTAGCAATGATTAAATGTGAAAAATGGGGTGGAAATAGATGTCTACGGCATTTCCATAGACTGTCATGGATTTGTTTAATGTGATTTTTCTGTTTTATTTGCAATTACTGAGAATATTCAATATCCTACTGAAGATTACTAATTCTGTGTCAGTATATAATCTAGAAGATAATTCTATACCTGCAAATATATGTTTACATTTCTTATTTTATTTACTATGGGACTCCTTCTATTAAAATGTTATTCAGATTCAACCTTAAAATGGTAACATCAAAATTGTCTCCAGGATACTTTTGAATTTAATCTTTTATTGAAGAGGTTACTATTTTTTGAGCTAAGCAGAAGAACAAAGGAGATTTTCAAAGGGACATCAAACCACCAAATGAAACAAATAGGACCCATGGTGGGAAGGCTTCTGGAGGAGAAATGGAGGGAAAAGGCAATGTTAGGCGTGCATTTCTGATCTGAAAAGGATTTTCTGACTTCTTCCTAGTTGGAGTCATTTGTCAAGACAAATTAGAAAAAAAACTAGAAATTAGATAAGATGTAGACTGAAGTATTTTCAAAGTATGTAAGTGAATAGAATTATATTAGAGAATATAATTTACCTTAAATGTGATACCAGTATTTTTGTTTGTTTGTTTGTTTTACTTTTCCCAATATTTTTGTGGCTGGCCCAGATTACTACTATATTTAATGCTGTCATCACCATCACAAAGTTCAATAAACCTTTTATCCTTAAGTTTAAAAGAATTAATATTGGAATTTTGTGCTTCAGCTGTGTTGTTTATGAGATTATTCTTACTAGGTTATTGAGATCCCTTAAGAGGAAGTTAATAAAAAACATTTTGGAAAATTATGTTATGGGCTCTTCAAGATACATTGGTTTAGAATAAGGGAACATATAAATAAGGAAACCCTAAACTGTTCAATAAAAATGGATTGTCTTTAATAGGGAAATAGCAAATAAAGAGCCATGAGGGGGAAGAAAACCAGACACATCTAGTTATGATTTGTCATATAAACTGCATCCTTGGTCTCAGTCCTCTGTTCCTTCAGTCACAGTTATCAGGTGATTTAAAAGGGGAGTTGTGACCAGAAAACAGGATTTTATTGTCAATGGTGATGGCAGTGACTTTGATTTGGGAAGTTTTATTTTTAAAATATGTATCAAATAACAGAACTTTTAATTAATTTAATTTAACTGTACCTCTGTTATAATCCTTAGATTTGGATATTCCAGAACTTAGGTATGAGTTTAGGCAGGCCTGGTATCATACTTGATATGTCCTGTGGCCTTATGTTGACACACTTTAGAATTAGTCATTCCCAGATGAAATCAATAAGCCCCCGTTGAGATTATTTTCCCAACCCGCCTTTTCAAAACCATCTTCCTTCTTACTCAGAGAACCTTAGGTAACAGAGCAGCATTGTCTGCCATTAATTTTTCTCCCCTTTCTATGTGGGGAAGGACTGGAGAATTCCAAGAAAAACATTTGCATAGTATTTCAATTATATGTGTGTTTCCTTAAAGCCCCATTTGGCTTTTTTTGTAGTCAGTAAAAAAAACCTTAACAAATAAATAAAATTATATATTTTTGGAAACATACATTGGCCAAATGTTATTTAAGACAGAGTTCAAAAAAACTACTTACCAGCAAAAGGATTTGGGATGAAACCCACCAGACAGAGGTGGCTTTGGTGAGCACAGTTGGAAGCCTTGGTCTTCAGTCAGCCCAGAATTTATCCCAGAGAAAAAGAGGGTTCCAGCCCTAGTTTGGCCCCCAACTGTGTACCATTAGGGAAACCCTTTTAAATGTAGATTAGAGGTTCACTTTTCTCAGGATCTCTAGGAGGAGTAAATGAGCTAGCAGATTTGCAAGTACTTGACAAAGTTCAAAGTGCTGGTAAACTTAAAGCGCAAGATCATGGTTCCGTTTCGCAGATGGAGTCACCCTCCGCGGGCTGGAGTGCTCCTGGGTGTCTTAAGAGGATGGCCAAGCCGATAGGGAGCATTGCGGGGTCTGCAAACGGGGAACCCTGGAAGCATCTCCCCTGGACCAGCTCCCTATCCAGAAAGAAGCAAGGAAAACCTTTTCCTGGGCATTAGGCTGTCAAGCCAAATTGTTTGTGAAACAAAAAGAAGAACTCTATTTGTCCAAAAGGTAGTGAAAAAGCAATGTCTTGCAGGATTCCAAAGCGGCCCATCAAAGTCCAAATTTTACAAAATATTAATCTGTTCTGAACACTATTCCTACCAGTACAGAATACCTGTCTTTAAAATATTAAAGTATTCACTAGCATTATAAGTCCAATGGAAATATCTGAAATTCTAAACCATTTTCCCAGAAAGGTGCACTTTCTTTAAATACATTTTAGAAGTCATCGTCAAGTATGTTGGTTCTAGTTTTAGTCTCTTCAGTGGAAAAAAATGTTTTTCCTCACGTTGTTCATCTTCTGTGACCAAAGAGACAGAAAACACACTTTTTCAAAGAATTAAAATCGATCAAACAAACACAAACCATTTCTGAAATGTTTCATGGTGGCCCCTGGTTCCTTGAGAGCAGTTTCTTGGAAATGAAGAAACGTTGAGTGGGGAATAAAAATGCACAATACTTATTCTATATCACCAGAGGGCTGAGGGCAATTTGATCTACCACAGACCACATCAGACCTTTGATCTCTTCCACTTCCCAGCTTTCTGAAACTTCACTAACGGAGGAATTTGGGGATTTAAAACAGAGTCCATTGTTTGGTGGGCCACTCTGAAAAACAAGCCCCTTGTACCTCCACAACGGCACTCAGGTGATTTGAGGGCTGGGCATCACGTTGTGTGTTTTATAAGCTTCCTTGATGAAGAAGTAGGTTATGGCTACAGGCAAAGGGTTTTTAGTTATTTCATATCAAATAAGAAATAGTCTCTTCACCATTGGGCATTTAGATGTCTCTAAGAAAAATACTGGAAGCCTCAAATGTTAATATGAACTCAATCCTTTCTTACCTGAATACATTACAGCAAAAGTGAAGTGAGGTCAGGCAATTGGTGGTCCTAACAGCCCCACTCTCACCACTCACATGTGGGGAGGAGATCAAGGTCTGGCAAATTTGCCCTCATTCTATGGAAGAAACAATCTGACAGATTTCTTTATTCCAAAAAGACCGAATCTTGTAATGTTGCATTATCTGCTGTTCATACTCTGGGATAATGTTGATTAGAAAGAGTTGTACATTTTCCAGGTGCTTTAGAACTAGGGGTGTGGAGGAGAGTTTTGAGTGTTTTGGAGGGGGCGGTGGGGAAAATTATATTGGGAAATAAAGAAGCATGAAATAATTTTGATACACTTTAAATATATAAATCCATCTTGTTGGTGGCTGGTCATGAAAAGGGAGAAGGGAGCTGGCCATTGAGCTTGGACAAAGGTATTATGGGGCTAAGGGTTTTATACTCATTAACTGATGTGATCACACCACACCACAACCCTAGAGACTGGTGTTATTATCTCCATTTTACAGATAAGAAAATTGAGGCTCAAAGAGGTTAAGCAATTTGTCCAAAATCACATACATGGTAGAATCAGAATCTCAGAATCTGGCCTGGGATATATTGTAAACGATTTGGTGGACCTAAAAATTTGAAGATCTAAACTCTTAACAGAACTGAAAACTTTCAAATTCCCTCAATAGTTTTCCAAAAAGGTCTTTGAGCAAAATTTTCTAGTTCCCCCTAGTTTTCTATTTCACTCACTGCCCACTCTCCCTACCGCTCCAGATTTGGACAGCTCCCTCATTTCAGAGATGGCTTCCTTTCCATAGACACAGCTTGACTTCAGAAGAATTGGCTTTTTCCCGGAATCACAATGCCTTAGCCCTTGTATCAGGATATGTGTGTGCATGTGTTTGTGTGCATGTGTGAGTGTGTGTTAGTATCTGTGGTATATGTGTGTGTGCTAAATATGCATGTCTCAGTATATATAAATATGTGCAGGTGCGTTTGTGTCTAAGTGAATGTGGTATGTGTGGGTGCCTTTGTCTATGTATGTGTATGTCTCAGTGTATCTTTATTTGTGATTGTGTTTTCCTCTATGTGTCTGAGTGTATATGTGAGTATGTCTGTGTTGTGTCTGCGTATATTGTAAGTATGTGTGAATGTGTGTACATCTGACTTGTGTATGTATCTGTGTGAGTGTGTGTGATGGTGTCTGCTTGGATAGCTGTGTACACGCAGCTGTTCTCCCCGTGGGCTTAGGTCTGTGCCTTGGGCCGTGTCTCTTCTGGGCGCTGGTGGATGGTCCTGCAGATGGGAGTGTATTGTACTGTGTGGTCCAGCATCTCCACAGATTCCTTGTCTGTTCCAGGGATGTTGCTGTCTTTTCATGCCTGGGTTTACCCTCTGCAGAGCCCCAGCAGAGGGCATCACCACAGAACACTTTCCTGCAGATAAGATAAAAATTTTCATTTTAAATGAAACGACTCCTCGGATCAGGAACTGAGTTTATAGATCAAATTCTGTCTTAGTGACGGCAAGGATCTGCTTAAAGTCCAGTTTTTAAAGTAAAATTTCGTGATATCAAATACTGCATGAATAAGTTGAGTTTACTAGGGATTTGGAAATCCTCTCAAAAAAACTCCTTGGAAATTTTTGTTACGACTTTATTTCTCGTAGGAAACCTATATAACTTCTGTCCTGTTCAGACTCTCCAAATGATTTAAAAAATCATAATTTAGTGTAGGTTAAAAAAAGATTTGTTTTGTTACTCTTTAAAATTTTCTAGCTCGCTCATATTTCACACATTTATTTCATCTAAATAATTGCATGGAGCACTGTCTCCTAAAGTGTGGGGTTTGAGTTCACAGGTCCCCACCCCCTCACAGGCAGGGATGAATCTGAACTTGACAGGTGCCATCAACAAGCTGGCACTTTGCAGCTGGGTGGAGGGGATCAGCCGGACAGGGGTTCCCACTCCCAGCCCTCCTTGGGCCTCCTTGTAGGGCCTGTCCCCTACAACACATGATACTCTGTCCAAAGGATGGAAATCTGTCCCTCAGACATTTCCATTTGCCTAATTGTTGGGGAGCACCAGAGGCCAGTGGCTCATCTACTCCTGTCACTGCACACAGAGCAGCTTTGAGACTATCCCTCCACCTCCATTTCCCCTCCATAAAGTGACAGGGTAAAACCATCCAGATGAGGTGATGTCTCAGACCCTCCAGCTCTGGGGTTGGGTGAGACCATCTCGCACACAGGCCCAGTTGAAATCCTGGTTCCCCCGTTATGGGACCTTGGACACTTTGCTTGATCTCTCCCAGGCTCAATTTCCTCATCTGTAAATTGGGGATAATAACACCTCCCTCACCAAGTTGTGCGGATTGAGGAAACATACATTTAGGACCTGGCACAGTTTATAACAGGCTCTTGTTGCCTGGTTTTACTATTATTATAGGTATGTTGTGGGTCTCTTAAACCATTTCTACATTATCTCTGTTTTAAAAAATGCTCTCTCTCTCAAAATCTACAGTGGAATACAGTGGGAAAGGTTTTGTTTTCTTTTAACTTAAAAAGCACCCTTAGTGTGTCCCTTACATTTTTGCCAGACTCAAGGACCCCCAGTTGGGTCCCAAGGCCTCTCTCTGAGAACCCCTAGTTTGGGCAGCCCGCCCTGTCCCTGCCAGACGCATCCCCTGCAAGCTGGAGGTCGAAAGAAATGGCTGTCTGCTGCTTTTAGTGTTGTTCCTAAATATGATGTTGCCTCAGCTTCCAAGCCTCTAAAACTCCCCTGCCCGCCCTCCCCGCATACATTAGCCTTAATGTATTCTCTCTTGAATACTCATCATATTAAGGCTCCCGGTAGATACCTTGCTCGAAATAAATTTTACGGGCATGCATCCTCGCCCTCATCCCCATGCATTTGTGGCCAGGAGGAGAAATATAACCGCTTTCCTCGGAGGCCAAACAACAATTAGGTGGGAATTGGCGGCCCTCTGGCCCGGGGGGAGGGCGGGGTGCGGGGAAGGAGCGGGCTCGCGCCCCGAGGGTCGTCCCCAGACCCCAACCCCCACCCGTCGGGCTCTCCAGGGGTTAATTTGCCTCCGCTGGCCGGCTGCCTGGCTCCTGGGACAAAGACATCCCTAGCGGGCCGTGTCCCCGGGGCCTATGGTCCACGGCGACACACAGGTCGGGCCGGGCACTCTCGGCTCCGGGGGCAAAGGTTCCTGCAGCTCGGCACCGGCCCGTCGGCACATCTCTTCCCTGAGCCGGAGGGCTTCTCGTTAGGGCTTCCTTCCCCTCCTTTTCGAAAAGATGCCTGAGCAATCTTCCCCCACACCTCCTTCCCCAAGCCCCTGGCTCCGCAGCTGCCACAGCTCTGAACGCGAATTCCTGCAGGGGAGATGCACACCCTTTCCCGCTTAATGGCCAGGTTTACCTGTGTTGTCTGCACCGCTTGCCCAGGCTGGACTTATACCACAGGAGCTCCAGCTTATCCTCCCCTCACTCCCTATAGTCTCACCTCTTCTTTCCCGACCTCCCAGCTGGTAAGGGCCCTGCTCTCGGGACCCTCCCTGGCCACTCCGGGGGTGCCAGTCCCTGATGGTCCCTGGAGAGAGGCAGGCGTGTGGTTGAACGGGCACCTGCCTGGAGGTGCCAGGCACGCCCCCCAAACCACGGCATAGCTGCTGTGTGATGTGGGCCCTCTCTGAACCTCCGCAGGGGGGTCTTGACATCTATGTGGGGATTCTCGGTGGGAGTTCAATGAGGTCAAGCCCAGGATCGTGGGCCCCTAACTTTCCTTACTCTCAGTCCAGCGGCACCACTTCGAGCACCTGGTTACTGCAGTTGTCTTATCTCCTAATAATAGCAAACCTTTACTGAGCACCTACTGTATACCAAGTCCTGTCCTACGTATATTGATTCATTTACCTTGACAACAGTTCTACCAGGTACTATTGTTATCATCACCCCACTTTTTCAGGTGAGAAAACTGAGGCAGAGAGAGGCAAAGTAATTTGTTCAATCTTAGAAAGCAGAGCCAGGATACAAAATTAGGCAGTCTGGCTTCAGAATCCGTGGTCTTCACCTGTGTCCTACCTAGCCCTTCTTATCTGATGGAAATTCGTGTAGCTGTCATGTGTTTAGCACTTTTCTGGGACTCCCTGGTAAGTACGTATTGGTTGAACAATTTCTTTGTCAAGGAGGAAATGTTTTGGGATAAAAAGAAAATCCCATCTGAACTGGGACAGGTACCAAGTGTCCAGGGCTACACGTATCTGGTAGTTTTCATGGGGCATTTTGGTCTGAGAATCAGGTCAAAGGGCAAGGAATCTAGTGAGTATGACTTTCGGGCAAATGGTTGTGGCTGCCAAGACCATGAAGGGAACAAGCTGTGCTGGGGTTTAATTGGGTCCAAGATAGACAATTGTGTGTACAGGGCTAATGATGACAGTTAGCGAATGTCCCAACAGTGTGTCTATAAGTTTTAGATACAGATGACTTAATACTTGAGAAAGCTTTCTCTCTACATAGGTTTAGATGTGCTTAAATTTTCCCCCTAATGCTTTGAGACTAATTCCCTATTTCAACACTTTAAAATTATATCACAACCAACAAACTTGTTATGAATCGAGAAACACTAGATTCATGAAATCTCACGAGAGATTTGGTTTTACTACTTTTGTTGACATTTTGGGGTGTGCAGGAAAAACTAGTGAAGAACTGTTTCAAGTGAGCTTCTTAGAGAGGATTTGATCAGTAATTTATTTGGTGAAAAATATCTGTGGTGTTACTCTTGTGTGCCAGACATTGTGCTAGGCACGGATGATACAAAACTGAGAAAGAAATGCTGTTCCTGCTCCTTGAGGATCTCACCTTCTGATGGGAAAGACGGTGTGTTACAAAAAACAATTAGCAAAAATGCTATTTATAATAGAGGTGAGAAACCCCAGGGTTACCAGTCTCATGACATGCTATATCACGAGGCTACCATAGGAGGCCAAATGCTTGTACTTTTATGTTTCTGTTCTTAACATTTGTTACCTTCCCTTTTTTGAGGAAAAGGACCAGGGAAAATGGCTAGAGATGCTAGCACTATTTGTTCATCCAGCTGTGAAAGCCTGACCATTTTGAAACTAATTCAGTGACTCAAAATACTATCAACCCCCTGAGCAATCCCTTGGTAGAGATGGGATGGCAGAGAAACAGACCTTGGATAGGAAGTCACCCAGCACAGGAACAGGGTGCGGTAGTGGTTCAGGTTCAGTTGCAGACAACAGAATCCATTTTCACTATTTAAGTGGAGAGTGATCAATTACCAGGTATGTAGTAGATGACTTTTAACACAATGGAGCCAGTTCTGGGCCAAGCTGCTGGGAATAACTCCCAGCCCCCAGAATGTTGTTGCTTCTGCCATGATTGCTCAGGACATTAAAGCCAGAGAACCCTGTAGCCTCTGCCATGATCCACACCAGCATAGCGGGAGCGTGCCTCTTGGCAGGCTCCATTCAACTCGGTTCTGAATTCAGGTCTCTTCTAAGTTCATCCGATTGGCAGACTCTAAATCACTTTTGGAACCCAAGCTGCAAGGGGATCTGGAAAAGCAGTTTCTAGTTTTCCTGTCTGCAGTACATGAAGGCATATTAGTTGGGTATGTTGATCGAGTTAATCAATGGTATCTTTTGCATTTCATTAAAATGCTGAGATTCTCTCTCAGGAGACTCTCTCAAAATACTGAGATTCTCCAATGGACAAAGGATTAATCTCCAAAATATATAAACAGCTCATGCAGCTCAACATTAAAAAAACAAACAACCCAATCCAAAAATGGGCAGAAGACCTAAATAGACATTTCTCCAAAGAAGACATACAGATGGCCAAGAAACACGTGAAAAGCTGCTCAACATCACTAATTATTAGAGAAATGCAAATCAAAACTACAATGAGGTATCACCTCACACCAGTTAGAATGGGCATCATCAGAAAATCTACAAACAACAAGTGCTGGAGAGGGTGTGGAGAAAAGGGAACCCTCTTGCACTGTTGGTGGGAATGTAAATTGATACAGCCACTATGGAGAACAGTATGGAGGTTCCTTAAAAACGTAAAAATAGGATTACCATATGACCCAGCAATCCCACTACTGGGCATATACCCAGAGAAAACCATAATTCAAAAAGACACATGCACCCCAATGTTCATTGCAGCACTATTTACAATAGCCAGGTCATGGAAGCAACCTAAATGCCCATTGACAGACGAATGGATAAAGAAGATGTGGTACATATATACAATGGAATATTACTCAGCCATAAAAGGAACAAAATTGGGTCTTTTGTAGAGACGTGGATAGATCTAGAGACTGTCATACAGAGTGAAGTAAGTCAGAAAGAAGAAAAAACAAATATCGTATATTAACGCATATATGTGGACCTAGAAAAATGGTACAGATGATCCAGTTTGCAGAGCGGAAATTGAGACACAGATGCAGAGGACAAACGTATGGGCACCAAGGGGGGAAAGCAGCAGGGGGTGGTGGTGGGGGTGGTGGTGGGATGAACTGGGAGATTGGGATTGACATGTATACACTGATGTGCATAAAATGGATAACTAATGAGAACCTGCTGTATAAAAAAATAAATAAAATAAAATTCAAAAAAAATACCTGAGATTCTCTCTCCAGGAATACCTTCAGGCATGGACTTTGGTCACTACCCACCCCCAACATATCATTTGCTTTTTATGCCAGATGGCCTCTCAGTCCATGCTTAGGCAGGGCTTACTTTAGAGGCTGAGGTTTTTAGCACAGATTCTACCCAGTAGTGAAAATGTCATAGAAATAAAGGTGAATGTTATTGGGTCTTCCTGGCCATTGGCTGTGGAATTGCAGCTGGCAAAAGTGGAGTTAGCTGATGCTGCTAGCCTTGTGGTGCTCTTAGAAACAGGCAACCTCTTTGGGTCAAAGCCACCCAAAGCCAGGCCAGCAAAGCATGGATTGGATTTCAGTCCCAACCTACTCCTTTGACCAGGCACCTTTGTGCAGTGTACAACCTGTACAACTGTATGTGGCAGCCCTGGGGGTTTGGCTTATGCCCTTTCCCAAAACAAGCAGAATGAGAAGGCATCCAAACAGCACCTGGTTAGTGGTGCTGTACAGAAGTCTTACATTGCCTCTCTCTCCTCTCTCCACAGAGATCCCCCAGTGTGCTGGCTGCAACCAGCATATCCTGGACAAGTTCATCCTGAAGGTCCTGGACAGACACTGGCACAGCTCCTGCCTCAAGTGTGCAGACTGCCAGATGCAGCTGGCTGACAGGTGCTTCTCCAGGGCCGGGAGCGTCTACTGCAAGGAAGACTTCTTCAAGTAAGTCAGAGCTGGGGGGGGGTGCACCTTGCTCTCCTTGCCCTGATCTAACTGCCTCTCCCATGCCGTGAGGGGGAAGCTCTCAGTAAGGCAGAGTGGGGAGGGTGGGGGTCCACCCTGGGTGGGGTGGGTGAATCCTGGTGCTGAGAGGCTGTTCCTCATTGAGGGCCCCCTTTTGATCACCGGCCCCATCACCTCCTGAGGCCCAGAATCTCGGCCTCACTTGAGCTCTGCAAGGGCCATGGGTGGGGAGCCAGCAGGAGGCAAGAGCCAGGCTTCTCCGGGGTGGCTGACAAAGGATCCCTGCAAATCCTAGAAGGAGTTGCTCTTTCTGTCTTGGTGAGTTGGTGCCTCAGGGCACTTGGCTGTACCATTCCTGCGGCTTTCAGAGTGGTACTTTGAATTTTGTGCCCCAAATCTAGAGCGTCTCTATGGTCGCTCCTAGGGTCTCAGAGAAGAGTTGCTCCTGGTAGAGGCTGAGTCAGGCTCAGACAGTGTCATCAACTTCAATGGAAATATGACAAAGAGACAGTTTTGTGTGACGGTTTAGAGCCCAGACCCTGCCTGGGTTTGAACTCACTTATTAGCAGTGTGCTCTTGGGCAAGTTATTTAACTTCTCTGTGTCTCAGTTTGCTTATCTGTGAAATGGGGCTGATAATAATAGGGTTGTTAGCTTTGAATGAGTCAACATGTGTAAATTCCTTAGGATACTTGCCTGATACATGAGTATTAGCTCTTAAGACTGTCCCTGATTTTTCATTCTGGGGTTGGGTCCATCAGAAAAAAAATCATGTTGGAACTTTAGGTCAAAGTGAGGGGATCTCCTAGAATTTATTTTCCATGGTGTTTAGTCTGAGACTTCTCTCCAAGAATTTATTACCTGAGGCACTTAGGCTGATGCCTCAAATGACGTGGGCCCAGCTGGTAACAGCAAAGCCAAGAGCAGGAGGTTGGGGGGGTGTCTGTCAGCGACATAGAACCCAGTGTGGGTGGCCCATGGGGTGCGTGGAGTGTGCTGTGGGACTGCCGGTAGGCTCGCCAGCACCGGGACACACTGGGCACAAATGAACAAGCCCCCGGAGAGATTGTGTGCATCCTTCAGAGGATGTGTTTTCTGGAGACAGGGAGGGAGAAATAGGGAGAGAGTGCCAGTCCTGATACAGAACATGCTTCTCACAAATCCTCCCCAAGGTTTAACTGCGGGGAATAAGTGATTTGAATTTCTGAGGATTCTCAAATTTTGGTTAGTCCAACATGAGTTGAAAGCACTTTAAAGACGATCTTGGTAACCACAGGGGGCTGCCTCCATGGCTTGTGGTTCAGAAGGTAGCACTCATTGTCACCATCACACTTTGGTCAAATAAGCACTGCTCTCTCCTTGGGAGTGTGTGTGTGCGTGTGGTGTGCGTGTGTGTGTGTGTGTGTGTGTGGGCACATGTCTGTGTGTGTGTGGGCATGTCTGAGCTCCCTGAGGGTGGGGCAGTAGCTGGCACAGGCACACCCAATGAATCCTTGATGGTTCCAGTTGAGGGATGGGCCCTGCTTCTTCCTCTAAGTCTTTTTTGTGGGCTGTTCCCCTTTCTCCCAATCTTCCTTTTGCTCTCCCCACCTCTGACCCTCGCCTTGTTGCCTTTATTTTGGCACTTACGTGGTTCCGTCCCCTCTACCCACATCCTTTCTCAGCAACACGTTTGCCTCTGCCTTCCTCCCTCATGGATGCCGTGGCCAAGCACCATGGCAGCTCTTATGGGCCCCTGGGTGGGACGAGTGTCATCGTGTGTGGCGGGGGGCAAGGCAGGAGGAAGTAGGCGGGTGGGCCTGGCCGTCGGGGTTTGCTAAGCTGTCCCTGCTTCCAGGGCCAGCGCATCGTCCTCCTATTTGGAAATCCTCGGTGAGCTCCAGGGACGAGCAAGAGGCCACGTTGCCTTCTTGCCCACCTGGGGACGGGATAGGTGCTGAGATGTCCCTGGGTCGGAATTCTGCCTGGGGTTCAGGCAAGGCCTGTCAGGACCACAGACCTAGGGCTCTGTCACCAGAGAAGCTCCTTCGAGCCCTGGCCTTGCCTTAGGGCTCTATCTGATGTTTGGACCTCGACTGGCTGCCTCCGGGTGTGGGAAAGGGAGGTGGCAGCAGCTGAAGTGTAGGTTTGGGTTTGGGAGAAGTAGTGGTAAGGAAAGAGGGTCGCTCTAGACCCGGGAGGAGCCCAGGGTACGGGCTAAGGAGGGATTAGCACAGGCCTATGAGCCGTTAGCCCAAGACCAGAAATAAAAGCGACAATTACTCACCCAGGCCGTTGCCCTGGCCCCCTGTCTCCATGGCCTTGCTTATCAGTAATGTCCCTACTCATCTCCCCCCCCTTGCTGCCCACACACCTCCCCACCAGACCAGCGTCCCCCGTCACCGCTCAGCTCCTGACACCCCGACCCCAGCTCCTTTGGCAGGGCCCCCTCCGCCTACAGAATATCCCAGAAGCACTGTGCCACCAGAGCCTTCCACCCTGTGCCCAGCCTCCCATCCAGCTCACTGCTTTCCTTGGGTACCCGATGCCCCCAGCAAGATGCCCCATTTCGCAGCTATTTCATCGTCCAGGGATGAGGTCCACCCTCTCAAGGTCTCCCCATCCTTCCATGACGGTGAGTCCAGCTCCTCAGTGGCCTGGCCACCTTGCCCCTTGTCCCTCCCGATGACTCAGCACGAGCTGCTTGCTTTGCTCATTCCTCACACACCTGCTTAATCTTCCCCGTTGGCTTGAGGAAAGGCTTATTAGTCACTCATTTTTCTGTCTTCCCCACGCACCTGGCCCCGAGCCTTGCCCACAGGCCATCGCTGGGTTTGATGCCACAGAGAGTAGATTACATAGTGAATTCACAACGCGCTGTGGGGACCAGTTTCTTCCGTACCCAGCTTGGCATCCTGCGAGTCACAGAGGCCCAGGATGCCTCCGTTATTTAGCCCCAGTTCTTCGCCTTTCACAGGACTGCTCTGCTTCCTAAAGTGGCCCCCTCTCAGGACTGGATCCTCTTGTAAAGCAGGGGAGCTGGCCGCATATTCAGTGCTGAAACCAGGTCATTAACTCTGTGATGCGGCTGCTGGGTGGAGAGAAATTTAAAACTGAAGTGATTCTCCCCACTGCCAATGGAGGGGCAATCAGACACGAAGATCGGGCACCTCTGAAGCCCTAGGGAGGCCACATGGATTTACAGGCAGTCAGGCCTCACCAGCTTTTGGGGACCATGGCTGTTTGGTACAGGAAGGCACATCTGCAGTACAGTTTGGTATAGCAAGTCACAGACCTCGGTGAGGACAGGGAGGGAGAATTGTCTACAGTCAGAGTGGCCTCACCTCCCATCCACAGGGGTCTTGGGACCTGCTGCCCACTTGGGGCTCCGGCTGTGATCTGGTCACAGAATGGGTGGGTCTGCTCCTCATTATAGCTCATTAAAGGTCACCAGGCACCTGCTTTCAGATGGCACATGTGCAGAGGGGACACTGGGAAGCAGAGAGAACAAGAGGTGGGGCAGGAGGGGGAGGGCAGTCCCAGGCAGGCCAGGTCCTCCCTCGTCGCACACCAGGCTGCAGGTGTCACCACCAGCAGCCTCGAGAGAGGGCCAGCAGGGGCCATGCACTTGAATTTGCCCGTCACTTGTGCCTGTGGCACTTGGAAGACGCCTGGTCAGAGGCATCTTCTCTATGCTCCTTGAAGTAAAAGAGAAAAAAGAAAAAAAGAAAAAGCAGTGTTCTTTTATGATATCTGCCCTAAAGCCCGGCTCGGAGGCAAGAGGGCAGGATTCATTGACCTCACCGATCAACAGTGTGGTTCTAAGTTCCAGAATCATATTTTAAATCCCTTTGCCTATAACAAGGGGCAGGGCCACTGCTTGCACAATTCCAGGGACATCCTTTTATTCTGTGTGAAGCTTTGTGACTCAAGACTGTAATGTGAGGAGTGCCCCGCTGGAGGTGTGTAATACCCCAGAAGTGGGGGGAGGACCAGAGAGGAAAGCTGGAGGTTGGCTCCCACTAGCTTCCAGCCTGCGAGACATGGTCGTACTGGTGACTGGCAGCAGAGGGCGATGTTGGTGTGTGCACAGGCAGAGAGAAGTACTGTCGGAAGGTTGTACTCTGTGGTTGTTATGTTGTTTGAAGGGCGGGGGCTGGTTAAACTCGTCTTGCTCAGTAACATTGGCTGATTTTTGCTGTTGTTTGTTGTTTTGACTCTTGGGTCTCCTTGGCTCCCCTTCTCCAAAGGAAATAACATTCTGGGGCCTGAGAGGAGAGGCTTAGTTGACTAATACAGCATGCTTCTAAGATATTACAATTTGAATCGCAAGCCAGGGAGCCAACAACTCCTTGGGTTGCATTTGCTGAGCAGGTCTTTTCTGGACTGTGCATCCAGCATGTGGAGGATCCCTGGCTCCTTGCAAAAGGACTAGAGCCTGGGGAGAGCAGGGGTCTGGGATTTGGGCTTCCCGGTCCCCCTTTTCATCACTGACTTGGTCCTGGGATGAGCCTGGCAGCTCCCTTACTCTGAGGTGTGGTGAAAACAGGTTTTCTGCTCCAGGAACTGGTTCAAGTGCTGGGGTCCTTAGGCAAGTTCCTTGACATCTCTGAGCTCCAGTGTCCTCTGCAGGAAAAATGGGAACGCTAATGGTGGCTGCTTTAGAAGACCTGGTACACAGTAGCATTTCGCAAAGGGGAGTTATTTTATCAGTCGAGTGGTCTGGTGAACCCAAAAGGAGCTTGATTGAATTCCTGTCCTGTGTTTTACCGGCTGTTTGTCAGCAAACAAGTGACTAGGCCTTCCTGAAAACCTCATTCCCTTATCTGTTAAGAGGTGACATTCTAGCCCACAGAGTTGCTATGAAATGGGAAGAAGATAGTGTGTAAACTGTGTCTAGCACTGCTGGGTGCTTCATGCTCGGTGCTGTATCTCTGGGTTTCTGGCCCTGGATGTGTTCACCTGGCCTGCGGCCTTGGAGGACTAGCTGCCAGATTTCTCCCCCAGGCTGGGCCTGAGCTGACCTCTCCTGCCCGCTGCTCCCTCCAGCTTTGAGACCTTCCCACTGAGATGACGTTTAAAGGCCTAGAACTCCTCAGATGGGGGCGGGGGTAGCCTGGCAGGTGGAGAGGGTACATGGCAGTGGGCCGGGGACAAAGATGCCATGCCGATTTACATGAAGACTTGAGAAACGAACCAGTGATTATTATAATATGAAAACAAACAGCTATAGAATCAAAGAAAGGGCAAGAGTCCGTGTACATTTTTAAGGTAAAGCACAGCCTTTAAGAACATCCCAGGCTCGTGGGGAGCTTCAAGCCACGCCCTGGCCGCCAGGTGTGTGTGCTGGCATCTGCCTGCCAGAGGGGGCCGTGGGGAAGAGTCGGAGGCATTCTGGGGTGACTGCCACTCCGGGGGGTCCTGTCTAAAACTTCATGCTTCTCTGGGGGTGTCTCCCTGCCCCTGAGGCCCTCACCTGCCTGGCACTGCGGGGACCCAGCGGGATGGAGGGCTGCTGTGCTGTTGTCATTGGGGAGCTGTGTCCCCTCCCCCAGCCAGTCAGTCTCCAGGCAGTCAGCCTGGCTGTCAGCCCAGGGCAGGTAAGCGGCGTCCTTGGGAGCCCGGGAGCTGCTGATTTATCCCCGCAGTTCAGAACAGCCTGTTTCAGCTCCGGCTCGCTCTGTGTTTGGCCCGGCTGCAGGGTAGTTTTGCTGGCTCTGGCCAGGTCTTCATTAGTGACCTTGGGCCACTCACTCCGGTGACCAGGGCCTCCATCCTTCAGCTGGGCAGACGCCCACAGGACATCAGGCAATATGGGCCTGATGGGCCGATAAGGGCCCAGAAACCTCTCTCCGAGGTGGACGTTGAAGAGGGAGCAAGCGCCGGGTTTGAATCCAGGCTCAGTGTGAATTTGGGGCGTTAGACCTCTCTGAGTCTCACTCTCCCATCTCGAAAAAGGAATGGGAATAAAAATGTCTACTTTTCAAAAGTTACTATGAGGGCTGAGTAAAATGAAGTGTTCAGTAGCCATCATTATTGGTAGCTATTCCTGTTAAAGCCATGACAGCATATCTATGTAGGGAGGAGAAAAAAAAGAGAAAAGGAGGGTCCTGGGGCAGAGGCTACAAAAAGCTTTGGGCCAGACAGGGGTCCTGGGGAGGGAGGTGGGGCCTGTCCAGTGGCAATGGCAGGTCAGGGGATTGGAACAGCTGTCCACCTCTCGGTGTGCGGAGCTGCCGAGTCTTCCCCACAGGAGACCATCCCTCCCTGTGTGGTCCAGAGCTCTGTGGCAGTGACCGCAGCCCTCAGCCTTCACTTCCCAAAGCGGGGTTCCCAGCTCTGGCGGGAGGGTCCCGCCTGTGCTTGTGTGGCCGCCTCTAGCTAGCTTGTACTCTGTGGCCCCAGGAAGAGGCCACTTCAGTTCTGGGGTTGGTTGTGGTCCAATCTGGGGCCAGGTTCTTACTGAGCCACTTGTTATTTTTGATAACCACACACCTGTTAGGACATACACACACACACACACACACACACACACACACACACACACGCTCTAGCAAAATGTGCTTGAAGAACTCACAAGGGGAGGGTCTCTTTGACGTGTGACTTTCCATAATTTCCGAATAGTTTATAGTCTAATTCCCTCGCTAAGCAAATTAAACCTCTTAAGGTAACGATCAGATGGTCCAGATAGTAGCTGTGCGTGCGGACATTTGTAAGATTCAAACACTGGTGGGACCAGGCCCACAGTCATTTGCGAAGGCCTGTAATCAAGGCAGAAGCAATTACTTAGCTGAGCAGTTCCCCCTGGGACCTGAGGCGGTATATCAGGCGGTGATGAGTCCACAGATTATCTGTCTGCCTGCCCCGGAGGCCTCCCGTTCAGCTGCGCCTGCCCACCCTCCCAGAGCCCAGGCTCTCAGTGAAGGCCTCCTGACATCTCTGGAAGCTGCATACTGGAGACCTTTCTGCCTTGGGAGAATCTGTTTGGAACCAAATAGTTGCAAATCAGCCTGGGAGTCAGATGGCATCTGGGCTGTGGAAACATGGTCCCCAGGCAAAGAGGGATGGGGTGACATGGGAATGGGAGATGGGGGCAGCTTAAAACACACCAGCCGGCAGCAGCAAGTCCCGTTCTCTTAATCACTGGGGCTCAAACTCCTCCCTCCTTTACTTCCCACCCCCAGCCATTCAGGTACCGAGACACGGGGTCCCACCTCCAAAAGGCCCTTTCTTTCCATTCCCACTGCCTCTCTCCTCTCTCGGGCCCCTGTCACCACACCTCTGCACCGCTGGAAGCTTTTCTAATCGGCTGTCCTTCCCCTCTTGATCCCCTCTCTGCCAGTCTATGCCTTCCTGCTGCAGCCCATCTTTGGCCACGTTGCCCCCGTGGCTCCTGAATCCCCCGAGCCCAGCGCTCAGGAACCCGTGGCCTGGCTCCACCACGTTTCCTGCTGATTCTCTGGCCGAGGTCACACGAAGGTCTGGGGAGAGCCAGTCTCTGACTTGTCGATCTGGCTCCTGGGGTCTGTTAGTGCCCCTGGAAGCGCCACTTTCGGAGAAGCCACAGACCAGCCTTGGACCCTGTGGCGGGCATCATGGGTCCATGCAGCGGGCTGGCCGGGGGTATGGTGGGAGGGGGTGGGATGGGGCCTCTGTCCCCGAACGTCCGTGCTGCTGCCTGCCTGTCCCCGTGTCTGCTGCACCACTGTTGAGAATGAGCCCTTAGCTCTTGAAGGGCTCAAGAATCAACAAGCAAGCTGCAGATGCTGCAAGGGGGCCAAGAGCGCCCATTATGCAGGGTTTCTCAGAGAATGGTCCATGCCACAGCTGTACTGGGGTCATCCGTGTGGGGCTTGTTAAAAGTGTGGGTTCTGGGCCCAGAATCAGGAATCTGGGGTGGATTTTCTGCTTCTAAGCAAACATCCTAGGTGGCACTTCTGCACATGGTAATTTGGTGACAGCTGGGCTAACACCTTGGCAGAGAAGAATTAGTCTGGAGTAAGGAGAGCCGATTAGGTGCCTAGAGGAGAGGAGTGGGAAGGAGGGACGACGTTGTTGGGCCAGCTGGCAGCCTGTCCCATCTGTGAAAAGGGAATAATAATAGCTACCGATAAGGGCTGTTGTGCGCTTTCAATGAAATAGCTCACGTGAAATCCCCTGGTGCATACTGACTGCTTAATGCATGTTCACAAAAATTAAGAGAGCTGGGCTGCACTCTCGTAGAAGAGGGTCAGATCCCACACGTCCCATTGCCTCTTGGGAAGCAAATCTCCCCCCAGCAGGGAAAGTGGGGAAGGATGGCTGGGGGAAGGGAGAGTTGGGCTGTAGACCTTTTTCTGCCACTAACTGGGCTGTGTGATCTTGGGCAAGCCCCTGACCCTCTCTGGGCTTCCCCAGTTTGCTTCTGTGTTAAATGAGGAGGTTGGACTAGGTCACCGGTTCTAAAGCTTTTCCCGTTGTATTCATCTCAAAGTAATATTGAACGCTCGTTGAAAAGAAAAACATTATATTAAAAACAAAAAGCAGAGCCTGAGGGGCAGTTTGTGAGTGTGTGTGAGTATGTGTAGGGGGGAGCTGTGTCTGTATTCTCTAAGGCTCTAACATTCTCCGGTGTCAGGCCTTCTCCAAATATGGCCCCCGTCTATGTCTGGAGAAGGCTGACCGTTCTGGGGCAGAACTCTGTTTGCCGTGACATGGCTATGGTGGTGATATATGTTGGAAATATTGGTACATACAGTAACAGTAAATATCAGCAACTTACCTGTCAAGTGTGGTGATAGATAAAAGAAATACATGGAGGGAAGTGTCAACTGGGAGAAAAATATATGGCCAGCAGTAAATCACCACCAAGCAATTAAAGCATAAAATTAAGTTGTGTGGTATTTTGTTTCCTCGGGACAGTGCACCGCACTGTGGCAGCTCCCACACATGGGAGGCTGGCATGGGTCCGGGCTGGCTTCCACTGACTGCTCCCAACGGCCCAGAGAAAGGAAGAACATTGGGTTCAAATCCCAGCTCCACTGTCTATGGCTGTGAGGCCTCTGGAACGTTTCTTACCCTCTCTGAACTTGTTTCCTCATCTACAAATGGGGGAATGTGCATTAATGCGTACCATAGGAGTGGGTCATTCACTACGTATGACCAAATAGTCACTGAACACATATCCCAGGCCAGGCACTGCTCCAGGCGTTGGGTCCACTGGTGAACCAAAGAGATCCAGCCCTGCTGTCACGGAGCTCGCCTTCTAGAGAGGGGAAAAGACAATACGATAAACGAACGAAATGCACAGTACATCCATGGGAGATGAGTGCTTTAGAGAAGGGAAAGGAAGTGCTGGGGTGGGGTGCAGGGGAGATGGTTAAGGACTGCCCCTGAGAAGGATACATCTGAGGGGAGACCTGTAGAAAATGCAGGAGTGAGCCATGTAGAATATCTGGGGAAAGAGCTCCGAGCCCAGGAAGCAGGCCGGATGGTGCAGGATCTTAGAGGCCAGTTAGGGGACTTTGGCTTTTACTCTGAGTGAGAGGGGAGCCACTGGAAGGTTTTGAGCAGGGGAGTGAGATGGTCCGACTCAGGGTCACTGTGTGGAGGATAGACGGTGGGGCAAGGGCTGCAGCCAGGGGATGCTTTAGGGGAGCTGTGGGCAAGGGGAGAGGGTGGCCTCAGCTGGGGAGGCAGTGGTGGAGACGGCGAGGGGTGGTCCAGGTCTTGGCATAATTTTGAGTGGTGCCAATGAGATTTGCTGACAGATCAGATGCGGGTGTCCGAGGCTGTCGGCCTGAGCAACTGGAAGAATGAAATTACCCTTCTCTGAGATGGGGAAGGTCACTGGAGGAACAGATGCTGGGATCTGCATCTGGATCAGGAGTTTGGTCTTGGGCGTCCAAGTCGAGATGCTGAGGACGTCATGGGATATACCCGTCTGGAGTTGGGTCTGGGCTTGGAGGTGGAAGTAGAATCCCCAGGGGTGTAGGGTGGACAGAGAAGAGGTGTGGGAGGTGGAGGAAGGGCTGTCCGAGGAAGGAGCAGAACCAGGAGAGCCGGGTCCTGAGGCCAAGTGAGCGCAGCGTTCTAAGGAAGAGGGGTGGCCGATGTGGTGTGAAGGTCAGGGAAGGTTAGACCTGACCACTGGACTCAGCAATGCTGGGGCCGCGCTGACCTGGTCAAGTGCAGTTGGGGTTGATTTGTCAGTGGCACCTTGACTGGAGCATGTATTATTCAGGATTTTCCATAGAAATGCAACCAACAGGGTGTGTGTGTGTGTGTGTGTGTGTGTGTGTAAAGAGATTTAATTTAAGGATTGGCTCACATGATTTTGGAGGCTGAGAAGTCCCAAGATCTGCAGTCAGCAGGCTGGAGACCCAGGAGAGCTGATGGTATAAGTCCCAATCCAAAAGATGGCAGGCTCGAGACCCAGGAAGGGCCAGCATTTCAGTTCGAGTCTAAAGGCAGGAAAAGACCGATGTCCCAGCTCCCGGCAGTCAGGCAAGGGGAGTTCACTCTCACTCTTGGGAGGGCCAGCCTTTCTGTTCTCTTCAGGTCTTCACCTGATTGGATGAGGCCCATCACATTGAAGAGGGCAATCTGCTTTACTCCGTCGACTGATTCAAATGTTAATCTGTCCAAAACGGCTTCCAGACACACCCAGGAAAATATTTGAGTAAACATCTGGTTGCCCATGAAATTAACCAACAGAGTGGATTCAAGAGAAGACTGAGAGCGGGGGGGGGGGGGGGGGGGACCCCTTTTTTGTGGGATTTTGCTCCAAGGGGAGTAGAGAAAGGGATGGTAGATGCAAGGAGGTGTAGGGTCAAGAGAGGTTTTATTTTTTAAGTGGCAGAACTATTGATAATAGCATACTGTACGCTGCTGGGTAGATGTGGTAGAGAGGGGAAGTTAATGATGTGGGTGGCAAGGGGGCCAGTTGCTGGGTGAATGATCTTATTAGGCAGGAAGGAGTGGACTCTGTGCCCAGGCGGGCGGTCGGCCTTGACCAGGAGCACAGCCGAGTCAGCTGTAGGAAGCCGAGAGACCTGGGCAAGTGGCGGCGGGGCAGGGGTGGGGTATGTGTGGACGCGACAGTGGGAGTGCCTGGCAGGCCTTTGCTTAGAGCTCCTTTTTTCTCCCGGAAATAGGAAGCCGGGCCGCCAGCTGAGACGGAGGATGAGGGGCTTGAGAGAGAGAAGGTATGGGAAGGTGGGAGGGCTAATGCACTAGGGAAGTGCCCTGTGCTTTCCCGGGCCCTCTTGAGGTCCAGAGCCTGAACTTAAGGGGAGCCCGGTCAGGGAGGTGGTGTGTTTCCCTCGGCCCTGTCGGACGCCCGGTGCTGCACGGAGGAAGCGGAGGCCTGAGAGCGGGACGCGGGTTCGGGGTGTGGGCGCGAGAGGGATTCCTAAGGTGGACCACGGCGTCTTTGCTGGGTAAGGGGGGGACGTGAGGCCACGAGGGGAGGGAGGAGCAGTGAGAGGGGCCGGGTTGCAGGGCTGTGGGCGTCGGGCTGCTGTGGGGACTGAGCTGGAAGGACAGGACGGTGCGAAGGTTGGAAGTTATTCCTGGAGGCGCCGCAGTTCCTGGTGACACGGTCCGGGGTGGACCATGGGCGTGAGTGGCTGAGGAACGGTGGAGGCCATGCCTTTCAGGAGAAGAGGTCAAGGAAACGAGAGGGCAGGGGCAGGAGGGACCGCTCTGGGGACACTGACGCCACTGAGAATTACGGCAGCAGGGACGGAGAGAGCGACAGTGAGGCAGGAGGGAAACTCGCCCCGGGCTGGGGCGTGGGCCGGGGTGACAGTGACTGCCCCGGGGAGGTAGCGGTGTGGCCTGAGGGCCGCTGGCGAGGCTCAAGAGAGGTTACGTACCACGCGGGCGCACAGCAGGTGCTTGGTAAACGGGAGCTGCTCTTTAATCGTGTTGGTGACCAGAATATGGCACCTGGCCTGATGGCGGGTCAGAACTTAAAATCAGGAACGTGCTGGAACGTCTGCGGTGTAGGATTTACATGCGCCTGTTTCTAGAAGATGTGGTGCCTGCCAGGCCTGCGTGTCACCCTTCCTGCAGTATCCAGGCACCCTGAAGTGGAGAGCGGGCCAGGCAGGCCTGTCGAGAGCAGCCGGGGTGGACAGATGAATGGGCAGAGGGGACTCAGGCTGAGCACGGGAGCAGAGGGGGAGGCCAAGGACACAGGCCTGGCCCTGTTCCCAGGGGCGGGGGCAACCCCTGAATGTCAGCCATGACGTCCGGTGCATTTCCGGAAGCCCAGGCCCCTCATGCCTGACCTACAGGTGCAGGAAGGCGTTGGTAGGACCAGTTGGTGTGTTGAGGTGGCCCCTGGGGGCAGCCCCGCATCGCAGGCCTGGGAGCCGCATGCTCGGCGGCTCAGAGCAGCTGGCGATGCCTGAGGGGCACAGGGCCCCTGGAACCCACTTCCAGTCCAGAGTAGAGGCACCACGGCTGGCTGCTCCGTGATGTTTGCTGCCTTTGACGCCCACCGTGCGCCAGCTGTGCTGTCAGAAGCACCGAGTTCAAATCCTGGTCTTTTTACTCTTTGCCTGTGTGAGCCGAGGCCGGCCCCTCACCCATCTGAGCCTCAGTTTCTCATTCGTCAGAAGGCATCATAATCCCCGCCTTTCAGGTTGGGCACTCAGGAGACATCTGTGGAATGAGTGCAATGATGAGAGCAAAGTGGGCTGGAAAGTTTATGTTTTCGTAAACTTTGGGCCTCATTTCAACGGGGGGTTCAATTCCCTTCTTAGGAGAGCTTTTGCCAGGAGCTGCAGTTATTGTGGTGAGTGCTAATCCTTCTCCGCCTGCTTCGGACACGTGCCTGAAGGAGCAGTTCGTGCACTCATTCCTCCCTGCGTGCATTCATTCACTCCTTCGGTGGGTCTTTGTGGCTTGCCTGCTGCTAGTTGGGCAGAGATAAGAGCATTGCCAGTGAGGTTGCTCTGAGAAGGAAAGTAACGTTAGCCATTAGCAAGTCCTCCCTTGTGTTTTCTTTGTCTTTTGGATCAGCTCCAGCTGCTTTTCCCGGGGAGACCGGCTGTCCCTGGAGGCCTAGCAGGCAGGGCTGACCAGAGAGAGATTGTCCTTCTGGTGAGCAAGGCCAGTGCAGTTTGCACCCGAGCGGGCAGGGCCCCGCACACAGTAGGGGCTCAGCGATAGGATGAAGGGAATGCTGACTAGAAAATTCCTCGGAAGCCTCTTCCTTGGCCAGTGTCCTGCTCCGCCCCCGCCCCCAGCATCCTTCAGATTTGGTCAGGTTGGTTAGACTATTGGTTCCGTGTAGCAGCCGGGTTCACAGTTTTACCTCGTTTTGGACCCGGGAGTTTTAGCCGCGGCCATCTCATTATTGCTCATCACAGAACAAGTTGTGTGGCCTCTCCAGGCCGTGGCTGCCTCACCTGTGACTCTGGCTGGTCTGAGATCTGGACACTCAGGACAGTGTCATCATCACATCTGCAGCCCCACAGGACGGCGCCTTATTCTGGGCCCGCTGGCTCTGAGCAGAAGTTGGGGTGGGGGCACCCCTCAGGACTGGGCCACGCTGGGAGAGCCCTGTGGGCCCAGGGGGTGCACGCAGTCCCCTCAATGAGGGTCCCTCTGGCCGTGCGCCAGGGGAGAGAGGTAATAAGGAGCAACTTCCACTTACCATCGGTATAAATCCCACAATCAGGAAAATTGCTTCAATTGCTAAAAAACGCCGGTGGGAAAGTCCATTTATTTTTCATTTTTCTTGTGCACTTGCCACCCTCATGCATGAATCACTGTCGGTATGTAGATTAAATTTATACCCTCGTTATCTTTCATGTCTCTGGGGCTCTGGTGTCAACTAGGTTTCTGGTTACCGAAAGCCACTGCCTGCTTTTTAGTGGGGGGAGGATGTGGCCCTGCCTGTGGGCGGGGCCGCTGCAGGGTCTCCACTCTGTTCTGGAGTCTGCTCAGCCCTCCTCCCCCTCCGGTCTCCACCCCGTGACTCGGCCACAAAATAGGACTTGCTTTTTGGAAAACTCTAGTTCTTCTCTGGAGCTGCTTCTGCTCCAGCCTTTGCAGCAAAGGATTTGGACGCTCGGGTTTCGGTGGTTTATTTGGGAGGCTTTGCAGTGAGCAGGACGAAGGCATTGTTTCATTTTGAACACCTGCTTTGTGAATTGGCCTGGACTGGATAGACAAACTACAGGCAACTTGAAAACACACTCTAGTAACACATATACAGGCTTCCTTTCTCTTTGTCCTTCAGACACACACACACACACACACACACACACACACACACACACACACACACACACACACACACACACACACACACACACACACACACGGAAGAGCTGGGTGCCTGCCTGCCTTCCTTTCTCATACAGGCGACATGGTTAGACAGCAGTTGTGGAAGAAGCCTGGCTCTCACCTGTGCTCTGGGAGGTTCAGAACCATCTAGGACTGACAGTAGACTTTGCTCTCCATTCTCAGATTTAGCCATCTCCTTGCATAATCTCTAAAAGCATGGTTCTTTATTCACTGATTTATTTTTCAACAAACTTGATCTCTGCTTTTCTGGGTCCTGGACTTGAAATCTGATGAAACCCTTGAAACCCTTTGAAAATTTGTTGAAAGTCCTGGCCCCCCCTCCTGATGCACAGTTTTGAAAAACTCGGGGCTGGTTGACAGAGCCCGTCCTGAGCTCTGGGCTGAGAAGCCCTGCTCTGAAGAGGCCTGCTCCCATGCATGCCACCGTCCTCACAAAACCGAGGGGCCTTCCAGGAGCTCAGAAGTCTGGGGTCCTTCCAAGCCAAACAGCTCAGGCCCTCACACCCCGACACCCTCCTCAGATCTCGTCTCAGAAGAGCAGTCCCTGGGGCCACGCTCCTGGCTCTTTCGGGGTTACCCATCTAGACTTAGAGAACCCCACTTCTCTCTGTAACCCCAGGTCCCCGGGAGGGGGCTGAAGCCGCAGCTGGCCGTGCCTGCTCCAGGCCCCTGCAGCCCCCGGCAGGTATCATTACTGCACAAGAGACCCATCATTCTGCATTAATCTGGGATTCATCATGATAGCCATGACCATAATTAATTTATTTGGTATTAATGGGGATGAAATATGTACTGTCCTTTCAGGGGAAATCAGGCTGCCTATAAGCATTAGTTAAAAGGACCATTAAAATCAAACCTTCCCCAGATCCATTAGGCAAAGTCTTTCATCCTGAAGAAGATAAAGTTCTGCTGTGTGAAATGTCATGAATAATTAGGTTGATTGCTGTTTTAAACTCTGCCCCTTCCTCCCCAACCCTCCCACCTCCCTCCTGCTGCAGAGCCCCCCACACACCCACCGCTTCATCGTCACATCTGCACTGGCCCCCGATTCCCCTCTGGCCTCCACGACAACTGGCGTGGCTCTGTGTGTATGGCCAGGACGGGGAACGGGGCTTAAATGACCCAGCTGGACTATAGTTGCAATGAGTCTACTTCTCTTCTTTTCCCAACCTTGGGCCCGGGTGGTGGGCACCTTCCTCTTGCCTCGGTGCTGCTCCAGAAAGGGGTAGATGGGAAGAGGTCTGAGGCAGCATTTTTCAAACTGAGGTCTGCAGGCCTTGCGCCTCGAATGGTGGCAGGGGTATAAAACGCAGATTCCTGGGCTCACATCTCAGGGGCTGTGCGTGGGAAGGGGACGGAGGCTGCTACGGAGGGTTTGGTGTCTGCCGGATGGAGGGGAGAGGCAGGAGAGAGAACCCATCGTGAGAGGCCCGCTCTGCGGCCAAAGTGCGATTTCTCCGGAGCCCCGTGTGGACCCTGGAGTGTGGCGTGTCCCAACCACACGGGCCTCTCCCGTGGGGAGCACGGGAAGAGGCGTTTCACCTGATGCTTTATGCACATGGGCGCCCACAGTTGCCCCGTGGGGCTGGTCCTCTAGGCAGAGGGTGAAACTGCCTGCTGCGTGGGACCTGGAAAATCCTACAGCCCTGGGTGAACTGACGAGCTGTTAATCGGACAGTTGGGTGGCCCAGGGGTGGAGGCCCATGGACCCCCCGGAGCGGCGGGGTGGGGGAGGGACAGCTGAAAAGTGCGCGCAAGCCGGACCCCGCCTCCCTGCCCCGCGCTCTAATCCTTTCACGCTGCCCTGACAGGCGCTTCGGCACAAAATGCACGGCCTGCCAGCAGGGCATCCCCCCGACCCAGGTGGTCAGGAAGGCGCAGGACTTCGTCTACCACCTGCACTGCTTCGCCTGCATCATCTGTAACCGGCAGCTGGCCACGGGGGACGAGTTCTACCTCATGGAGGACGGGCGGCTGGTGTGCAAGGAGGACTACGAGACGGCCAAGCAGAACGGTAATCAGCACGGCCCCTCCCCCGGCCTCCGTGCCGGCCGCCGCCCCTCGGGCCCTGCTCGCCCCCTGCCGCCTCTAGAACCTTCCAGATGCCTGCAGGGAGGGAGAACCCCCAGCCCCCAGCTCCTGGCACTTGCTGCTCCGCTGAAGCATCCACCGGTTTCCGGCTGCTGAGCGCCAGCCTGTCTCGCACGCCAGCACGTGGGCTCGGGAGCAGCCGGGGACCTTGTGCCCATCATCTCGAGGCCCCTCGCTTGGGGCGGGGCCGGGAGGGTGCTCCGTCTGCAGTGGACACTGGAGCTGCTCCTCAGTTTCCCATATCGGGGTGCACATTTACCTCCACACCTCAGAGGCTACAGTCAGCAAGAGCCCTCGCGTTGGCCTAAGTCACCCTTGGGCCGGGTCAGCTCGTATTTCAGTTGATTGTATTCTGTTTCTCCTCCCAGACGGTGGGCTTCTCGAGGGCAGGGACTTAGGCCTGACGACTCTTGTGTCTCCCAAGCCCCTCATATGGGAGCAGATGCTCAGCCAGTCTCCTCGTTCAGGGAGACCCAACCATCTCAACTATCTGCTCCCGTGCACCCCGCCCCCCTTCCCTGGCCACCTCAGGGCCCTGTGCACGGTCTGCACAGAAGCTCGCAGCACAGGCTGATGTCGGGCCCCAGCCTTTAGTAACCACGCTGGAAAGCCTGCCTTCACAGGGGCGGCCTGGGCAGCAGCGGCTCCTGCCCTCCAAGGCCTTGTTCCTGGGCAGCCCTAGGTCTTTCCTGGGCCTTCCCAGGGCCTAGAGAGGGCTCGGACCCCTCCCCCCCATTCCCCAGTGCTCCCCGAAGGAAAGCCAAGCCCGACTCCCCACCTCCTGCAGCCCCACCTCAGGCTTCTCACTCACGGCTGTGCCCTCCACCCTGGCTCCGAACATGGCATTTGGCCAAACTCAACCTGGGAATCTCAGGCGCACAAACTTGTGAAACATCCAAGGTCATTTGCCTTTGACTGGAATTTTTATCGACTCAGGGTGTTACTGCGGAACACTTTTGTTGACGGCTCTGGGCTTGATGAAAAAACAAAGGAACAACAATTTCATGTATCTCCTTCCAGATCTTTCCTCGGTCCCCACATATATATTATATAGATATGAGCAATGCATGGAGAAATTAGTCTCTCGCTAATGAACGCAGTTAAAGGGTTTGTGGTGGTGAGGAGGCCCTGTTGGTGAGGCCGCGGGAGCCGAGCTCAGCCTGGGAGGGACAGCGCGGCAGGGCCTCGTCTCTCTTCTGCTCCCACCCCCAGAGTTCTGGCGCTTGGCATGGACAGCCCTTCAGTCTCTTCTCCTCTTTCTGGGGCCTCTGCAAGCCTGCTCCCAGGCTCTTTGCCTTAATGTATTAATCTGCTCTGGCTCCTTAAAACTCACTCAGTGCTGTTACTTTGGAGTCAGTTATGGTGTCACAGAAGATTAGGGATAAACCCTCAGCGCAGATGGACTCAGAGAGCCCAAGCTGCCTGTGGAACTCTGATGCCCTTCACCAGAGACCCCAAGGATGCAGGCCACCCCCAGGGCCAGCGGCTGCTTCTCGCTGTCAGAGGCCTCCTTCAGACCCTGAGCACTTGCAGCCTGGCATCCACGGCTGCTGTGGATGGGTCGAGAGAAAGGGGAGACCAGCCGGGGAGGCAAGAATGACCCAGTGGGGCTAACGCTTTTATCGAGGATGGTTTGCCCTGCAGCAGACCTCTGTAGGGTGGTGGAAAGACACCGAATTTGGCCTCAGAGGTTGGTGGGCATCTCTGCCGGGTCATGCACTAACTTGTGGGTTCCCCCGGCAAGTTGTGTACCTGGTTGAGCCTCGGCATCTCAGCTCCATAGGGGTGGGTCAGAGCACCTGTCACATAGGGCTGTGTCCTGAGATTTCCAGAGGCTGACACTGGTGGAATGGGACGTTCCACGAGGGAGAGACCAACGTGGAAAAGAAATGCAAACAGTAGGTGAGATCTGTTGTAGGTTTGCCAGCAGCTGGGGGTTACACAGTGTTTCTGGTCTGTTCCTCCTGCCTCTGGCTGTCAGTGAGGCAGGGGCCACTCCATCCCTTGAAATCTGGGTGCTCCTTAGCGTAGCAGGGGCCTTGGTCTGCTGTGGGACATTTGGCTCTCTCTTTTTATGTTTTAATTCCTCCTTGCTAATCTAAACCCTTTTTCAGGCTTAGGTTCCCTCCCTGGTGCTACCCAAAAGACTGAGTATCAGCTATTTGTATCTTGGTGTGAATGATTTTGTTCATTTGTTAGTCTCCCTGGATATTTGCATTTTCAATGTGATGAGGTGGCATTTTATGCCAGGGACAAGTGCTAGGAGACCCTGCATAATTCAAAACTAACATATTTTAAGACTAATTTTCCCATAGGAATTAATGTAAAAAGTCGGGGGGTGGGCGTGTATCCTGGGAGCACATAAATCCATAACCAGTGAAGTGTATCTTTGCCTTAATGCTACTTTTTATTTTCTCAGCACTATCTCAGTCTCTCACAGATGCTCTCTCCTAAATTAACAGCCTAGGGTATCATGGTCTTGCTTGGCCTTCCTCATAGCATTTTATCACATTTAACTTCCGTACCAAAGTTATTGATTTTTGGGTACATTTTTCAGCACGAGCACTGCCACCACTACTTAATGAATACTTGGATGATATTGTTATAGGATATAAAAAAGATTTTAAATTATAATAACAGTGAATGTTAAAATAAGAGCATAATAGTCGCCATAATCGCAAGAAGAAAGTTCCGCGTACGTAGCCAGCCATGTGGAACCAAGGGGCCACCAACCCAGGATGACAGGGGTTTGTCCCAGTGGCGCTGCCATCTGGCCATGGTGAGAACAATCTCTAATGCACTAGGCCAACCTATTTTGAAATTAAGCAATTCTCGATGAATTGAAAAAATTTTTGGTGGTTTCATTATTTCAAATTTTGTACATAAAGACCATATGGATATTTGTAAAGTGTACTATTTCGTATTTGCATCAAGTTCTGTCATGCTCTTATCTCTATAAATATGGGCAGATGGGAGTGATTCCCAACAACAGAATTTAAAGAATTTTGGAGGTTTTCCTCAGTGTGTGTGCCTCAGTGGCTCTGGAATCCTTCCTCTTTGGGTCCAGGACCCCAGGGAGGGACTTGAGTGGTGGGCTTTGAGGATGACAGTGCTCTGCTGGGGAAGAAAACAGCCCAAGGAGGAGAGAGGACTGGGGGCCTTGTCCCCCCTCCGCTGTGTGCACGATTGATCGTAGTGTGAGCCTGGGCTTAATGTCATTAAGGATGACTTAATCCTACAACGTGCCACCCACCCAGGCTTCAGAGGGGCGAGGGGACTTGCCCACGTCACTCACTCAATGAGAATGGTGAACCCAGGTCTTCTGACTCCAAGAAAAACCTTTTAGAATTGTTGTGAGGGTCGTAGGCACATAAACCTCTTAGAGCAACGCCAGGCGCATAGTAAACACTTAATAAACATTAGCTATTATTATTGTTGTTCCTAAGACAGGGTTTTCTTGGGTGGAAAGGAAGAAAGGTAGAAAGATAGGCATGGAGCAGACCCCCTTCAAAGTACACATGTGGGAGGGGCACAAAGAACCAGAGGGCCAGACGCAGCTGCCCATTACCTCTTGCTTGACTCCGGGGGTGCTAGGCAGAGAACGGAAGTAAGTCTAAGTGCTGGGAGAGGAACAAACCACTTACACCCAGTGCCTCTCTCTGTGCCTAATTCTGACGGAGAATAAACAGCCTTTGACCCACAGGAACTTGATGCTCAAAATCCATTGAAGACAGTTGATCAATCAGCATGTTGTCCTGAACACTCTTCAGACCAGTGTTTTTCAAAAAATTTTGACTATGATCTACAGTAAGAGACTCATGTTTCAACTCAGCACACATATTCATACAGCAAGCATTGATCAAGTTTCATGAAGCAATACTTGCTCTCATCTGCCTCATCCATCCCATCGCATTCATCCATCCCATCCCATCCATCCCATCCCATCCCATCCCATCCCATCCATCCCATCCCATCCCATCCATCCCATCCCATCCATCCCATCCCATCCCATCCCATCCATCCCATCCCATCCCATCCCATCCCATCCCATCCCATCCCATCCATCCCATCCCAACCCATCCCATCCCATCCCATCCCATCCCATCCCTTCCCATCCCATCCCATCCCATCCCATCCCATCCATCCCATCCATCCTACCCCATCCCAACCCATCCCATCCCATCCCATCCCATCCCATCCCATCCCATCCCATCCCATCCCATCCCATCCCATCCCATCCCATCCATCCCATCCATCCCACCTCATCCCATCTCATTCCATCCCATCCATTTTATTTCCTCTCTTAGTTTTCGATCAACTAAATTGACTTCACAACACACTAG
The DNA here is from genome assembly GCF_009873245.2 of Balaenoptera musculus. NCBI lineage: Eukaryota > Metazoa > Chordata > Mammalia > Artiodactyla > Balaenopteridae > Balaenoptera > Balaenoptera musculus. Next base: position 135,424,396 of record NC_045785.1, read on the forward strand.
TGGGCTCTGACCCATAATTTATGAACATTGCTTAGGTCACCCCTGCTATGAGCCCAGGGCTGTAGGAAGGCAGCGAAGCCGTGGGTGGGACCTGGGGGAACAGACGTTCCTGATGGGAGGAGGGGCAGGTGCCTGGGGCAGCCCAGAGCACAGACTTCATTCTGGCTCCTTCACCTTTGCAGCCTGGGCAGTGACTCACATGGCTGGCCAGTCAGAGTGTTTGTCATGATGGGGAAACGCATGGAATGGTACACCTTCAGTCTGAGGAAAGCCCCTGTGTGGCTGGGCTGGCAGGGGAGAGGCAGGGAGCTGAGGCAAGGAGGACATTGTCCTCACTTTTCAGTGACTCAGAGGGCCTGTGGTGCAGGCGTCGGCTCCCTGGGGTTTGGGACCACTCCCCTGTGATATTCCCCATTTTCCCACACTCTTGCCCATAGCAGGCAAGATTACATGAGGAGAGGAGGAAAGCGGGTTGAGACCCAGCTGCTACAGATGGGCTGAACCCAGTAAGAAGTGGTTTTCATTGCAGATGACTCAGAGGCCGGAGCTAAGCGACCCCGGACCACCATCACAGCGAAGCAGCTGGAGACATTGAAGAACGCCTACAAGAACTCCCCTAAGCCTGCCCGGCACGTGAGGGAGCAGCTGTCCTCGGAGACAGGCCTGGACATGAGGGTCGTACAGGTGAGGCACCAGCCACCCTGGCCTCCAGGCCTCCTTTGCTGACCGGGGAGCCCGGGCCCGGCGCCACCCAGGCCGGGCCTGGGGCAGGGGTTGGGGGTGTCCTACGGGTCCCTGCACCTGTGCCCTCCAAGTGAGGGAGGCTTCGGGAGTGGTAACCATGGCACCTCATCAGCAGTGTCACTGATCCCCTGGTGGGGGTTGGGCTCAGGGCCACAACCCCCGGAAATTTGCCGAATCAGAGACACGTTTCTGAGGCCCAGGCAGGGGGAGTGGTGGGCACGTCCCTTTCCTTGCCCTGAACTCTGCTGAGGCTTCAGTCTTTGTCTTTTGTCTCGGGGACCCTGGGGGCTTTGGGTTCGTGGTGGACGCCCCCCGAGAGTGTCCCTTGTGCTTGTGTGGCAGGTTTGGTTTCAGAACAGAAGGGCCAAGGAGAAGCGGCTGAAGAAGGACGCGGGGCGGCACCGCTGGGGGCAGTTCTATAAGAGCGTCAAGAGGAGCCGGGGAGGCAGCAAGCAGGAGAAGGAGAGCTCGGCAGAGGACTGTGGGGTTAGTGACAGTGAGCTGAGCTTCCGAGGTGAGCAGGGCTGCAGGGGCGAGGCCCAGGCCCTAGGAGAGGCCCCTGGGACACAGTAATCCCCGATGCTCACGAGGGGTCTTTCTTGAGGCCTGGCCAGCTCCCTCCCGGACACAGCCCTCCCTGCAACTTGGAGTAAAGGGCAGGGGGAAAGGGTAGTGGCCCTTCCAGAGGGGACAGGGCAGAGGAAACCAGAGCTCTGCTGCAGACACATGGAAGCCGGGTTCCCAGGCCCATGGGCCCCAAGGCCTCCCCTCCTTGCCTGCGGCCCGGGGCTCCCCCACCAGCCCACGCAGCTGTGCAGGACAGCTGTGTCTCTGCCTGCGCCCTGAGCCCCCCTCCTGCATTTCTCCCCTCGGCCGGGGCACCGGCCTCCCTCCCGTGACCCCCTAGAGTGAGCCCCCTCCTCTCCTGGCGGTGGGAGGATGTGCTCAACGGGCCCGTTGCCCTGGGAAGTCAGTACTGTGAGTGCACGTGAGGTGGGGACCGGCCTCGTTCTGAAATCCCTTCCCCCTCCGCTCCTGTCATCCAGTCCAGCGCAAATGCTTTGCTGCATGCGCTATATTCAAATTTGTGCGTCAGCAAAGTTGCAAATGGCTGCATGTTTTGGCTCCTTCGGTTGTTTGCAAATAGCCATGTGGTTCTCATGCAATGAGTTCTCAAAAGTGGAAGGTCTTCTGTTGTGGGGCGAAGGGAAGAGTGCTGAGCTGGGGGATCAGAAATCTGGTTTCCGGCTATGGCTCTGTCAAACTGATTCACTTCTCTTGAGCCTCAGTTTCCCCATCTATAAATGGGGAATAACCACATCCTTGCCCAACTCACACTGTTCTTGGGGATCCATGAACACAACTGACTGTGAACATGTTTGGGGAAAGCTCAGCACATTTTTACACTTGGAAGACACGACCATCCCCTTTAGGGAGCCTGTGGCTCCCACAGAGGGCCCTGGTCACACAGGATGACAGGTGTACGCAAAAGGCCAGTTAATGGCCATTTGACAGTGGAGCTGAGCCTTCATCGCCTGCCCCCTCTAAAGGGCATGACTCCCCTCCCCCTTTTCATTTTTGTGGGTGGAGTGAGGGACAGCCTAGGGCAGGTTGTCAGAAGGGATGGGTGTTGAAGTCCACTCTAGGGTGGCCTTGGTAGGAATGGATGCACAGGCCCAGGTGGGAATAGAAAGGAAGTCTGTGGGGCAGCAGATGGCATGAGCTGCCTGCCAGGACCATGATGTCCTGAGAGGACTGTAGCCCAGCCCAGAGGTCTGCCCGTGGGGCCCTGGGGAGGGTTCAAGGGCCTTATGATCACCTTCCAGGCCTCTTGGTGGGGGAGGTGGAAAGCCACTTAATCTCCTCTAAGCTGCTGAAATCAGCGTCTGGAACATACAGGATTGTTAAGTCTCGTTTCATAGCTCCTTTCTGTTGGGTGCAGGTGGGTCCCCAGGTTGACATATCATTGGTCTCTCCAGGTAATTATATAATCTTCTTTTTCTTAAGACTAAAATTGCTCACCTCTGTTGGAGAGAGGAATTCTTCCAAGTGGCAAAGGTTCCATTAGATCCCCGTAATGAAATTCTTCCAAAAACAAGAAGGTCATTTGCCTTAATCAATCTAATACTTTGTCCCCAGTGAAGAGCTTATTGATAGACAGAGAAACCAAGTACTTTAATATTGAACCTCTTTCCCAGGTAGGCCAGAAGGCTTTTGTACACATGTCTTAGAGAGGTCCTCAGCTCCCCTGACCGTATGGGCCTGCTTGTTTCCCAACTAACTGAACCAAGCACTTTTCTCAGTTTGAAAACTTTCAGATGAAATCTGGTTAGCACAGAGTTTCTTCCATTTGTGATGTGGAGAACATATGACCCACCAAACCTCAGGCGTTCATACTCCTCAGTGTAGCCACCTTCGTACCTGAGCACACATGGGACCAACAAACTCACCAAACATTTGTCCAGCCTTCTGGGACCTGGGCGTTTGGTCTCTGCAGGTGTTTGTTCTGTGTTTTCCCCTTGATGTGGGTCAGTCTCTGGATGCCAGGCTGACATGTTGGCGTCTGGCTCATGCTTGGGCTTCTTTCCTGGTCGTGTGTATTCCTAGGTTGTGAAGAACAGGGGACCACCGGAGTCCTGGCGGCTGACAATAAATCTCCGTTCTTTTGTCCACAGAGGATCAAATTCTCTCAGAACTTGGCCACACCAATAGGATTTATGGCAACGTGGGGGACGTTACAGGCGGACAGTTAATGAATGGGAGCTTCTCCGTGGACGGGACAGGACAATCCTATCAGGACTTGAGGGATGGGAGCCCCTATGGAATCCCCCAGTCTCCATCCTCCATCTCGTCCCTGCCACCCCACGCTCCTTTGCTCAATGGGCTGGATTACACGGTGGACAGTAATTTGGGCATCATTGCGCACGCAGGGCAGGGAGTCAGCCAGACGCTGAGAGCCATGGCTGGGGGACCCACCTCTGACATCTCCACAGGAAGCAGTGTAGGTTATCCCGACTTTCCAACTAGCCCAGCCTCTTGGCTCGATGAAATGGATCATCCTCCTTTTTAAACACCTCTCCTCCCCACCCTACCCGTCCTCTGGCTTGACAGAATATCTTCAAGGATCAAAAGAGACTTGCCTTTTAAGGATCAAAAGTGCGCCAATGTGAATTTCCATTATTTTCAATGGAAGTCCTCTGCCGATCCCGGGGAGGTCGCGGGACCCCACTAGGGCTTGTTTTCCCAGGAAGTGGTGGGAGAGCAGCGTCCTCTCAGAACACAGCACAGGGGTGCAGAGCCCAGAGCGCTAGGGTGCTGGCTGGTTGGCTCCTCCCCCCACCCCTGCTTGCAGGCTTTGGCTGCACAGCGCTTGGTTCACGGCATGACTGTGTCAGGCCACCTTGCTCTTTGGGAACTCTGCTCCAACTGGAGTGTCTCATGAGATGCCCCCCCACCGCCACCGAACCACTGCTCTCACCAGAACCGAGATTCCCGAGGTAGAGGCGTCATGGCCCTTGAGTACTGATAAAAGTGATTTCTGGATCACCCTTATTGAACCCTAATTTTCAAAATAAAAAGTCACTTGTTAAAGGTCAGTGGAAAACTTTGATGGCCAGAGTTCGATATTGAAAACCTGCTCCCTCCTCCTTTTTTTTTTGCTGTGAAAAATATTTCTTCCCTACCCAGAAATACATGCCGGAGACCATTTGGTCAGTTTTGGTTTTTACAAAATCCCATCTATATCACTGAATCCCTGACGGCAAGAAGTGGTTTTCATTGCAGGTGACTCTGAGGCTGGAGCTGAGTGGCCCTGGACCATCACAGCGACTGCATGACAAGTCCCCCGGTGCACAATGTGCCTTTTTAATTTGCTTGTATTATTTATTCCACAAGACAGGCTGTGGGTTCCAAAATGATCAAAGCTAAAATATGGAGAGAACAGAACGACAATCAGTGAAAACATTTGTAGACGTTTGGACTCCAAACATGCAGTCTGTTTAGCCAAGTCAGCAGATGCCAGTCTCCCAGAGTTCTCATCCTGTAGGGCAAAATGACATTGTGTCTGTTTTGAGGGAGTTGGTTTAGATGAGCTTGTAACTCCACCTCCTCCCCGCTCACCTGCAGCCAACCCTCCTCAGCCCTTTAAAAATGTGAGCTTTCTCTGCTGTGCTAGTTGACTCAATTGGAGGACAGTCTTGGCCTCTTCCGAGTACTAGCAATGCTTCTTGGCCTATCTTGGTTGGGAGGAATCATTTAGGGAGCAGCCCTAAAATTGTCCACAGGGTTCCAAATGGTCCTCGGCTGCATCCCTCTGGGTTGCTGGCTGGACTCATGCCAGGCCCTGTGTTGCTCCAGTCCTGCTCTCAGAAAGGCAGAGCTCTCCAGCCAATGGCAGTGCAGAGACTCTCAGCTTGCGGGTCTGCAGTAGCTCATCACCAAGCCTGAGGCAAGGGCAAGGCCAACCCCCACTTTATGAGCTGCTGTCTCTGCAACAGACTGCACTTCTACAGGAAATACTGTTGCGAATGGTGCTACAAGTCCCACTTTATGCCACACATCTGTCCATCAGGAAGCTCTCCATGTGCATACTGGATTTAGCCAGGTGGAATTTATTCCAGTCCCCTTGGGAAATGGTGGTTTGCTTCTTCTGGCCTCCCATTCTCTTAAACGAGATCAGCAGAGTGGGAAAGGGTAAGATGGCATTGCCTTTCTTTCACAGCAAGTGATGGGGCCAAAGCACCTAAGGACCCTTCCTTCCGGGAATGGTTTTGAGGAACGCAAAGATTTAGGCATAAGGTAGGCAGACTAAAGGAAGAGATAAACACTTCCTTTTTGGATGCTTCATCTTTTGTAAACTCCTTTCCAGGACTAAACTACGGTCACTGAAGCTTCTTTAAAATATATGGTCAGTAAATTCCTGGATCAGCCTTCAGGCCATCTTTGTTCTCTGATCAATTTTGTAGTGTACCCTTATTTTTTGATGTGCTTGATTGTTGTGATTTTTTTTGCTTGGGGAGTCTGCAAATGTAGGCCCTCTGCCTGAGGTTCCAGGTGTAGGGATGATGGTGTGTTAAGCCTGGCCGATTCTGTGCTATGGGAAATTCCCCAATAATGTGACTATTCGGGGTGGGGATGGAGACACAAATGCAAGGTAACAAGTCGTGTGAAGGAAAGTGCAACCATCTTTTTGGAGGACAGCTTCTTAAGCTCACTGTTCTTAGCAGGCTGCTTACAAAACACAGGAGAAAGACTGCTGGGTTAAAACCAGTTAAAAACTGCCCCACCCAGACCACTGTCTCAGCTTGATTACTTGGAGTAGCATCTCATGGGATGTCAGAGGCGCTTTGTATTTTTGGCGAGTGCAGTACCATGAGAGCAGGCTCTTTAAGGGGGAACATCCCCCTGTGTAGCACTGCTTTTGGAGACCAGATGAAATCGACCAGTTTTTGTTTTTTAGATGGGTTAATCATGCTCACTCCCTAGTCCCTGGCAGGAGAATGGGAGGCCTTCCTCATTCATACAATAACAGGGGTCTCTTGAGGAACCCAGTGAATAGTGCAGGTGACGTCATGATGTCGGGAGGAGCTCCTTTGGTTTGGTGGGGTTGGCTAGCTGGGAGAGCTCTTGAATGAGCCCTGGTCAGAAAGCCAGGAGAGCTGGATTTAAGTTCCCCAGGGCCACCTCGCCAGAAAGCAGCAAACACTGGTGCTGCATTTAGAAGCACAGTCACAATCGGTCTCAGATTTTAAGTGGATCTCCTTGCAAGTGGGGTTAGTGTTATGGATGGGCTGGTGCCACCAATGAGCCGCAGGCCAAGACAGTTCCTTGGCTTTTCTGAGGCTCAGGGATGGAGAAGAACAGAACTACCCTGAGATTCGGGTCCAGGCACTCCTCTATCGCTCAGTAGTCTGTTATTGATGTATAAGGTGTTACGTGGAAGCTGTTTTCCCCTTTGCGAAATGACATGGATGAATTTTAAAAACAAGATGAGACCTTCTGGAGGCGTTGACAATATTTGGACCTGTCTTTGGCTCTAGGAGAGCTGTTTACTAGCAACTGTTATCTGCAGTGCCTGGCTGATAGACCTGAGGGTAGGAGGCTTCTGAATCCAGGAGCAAATGAATAATATTAAAAAAAAAAAACAAGCCCAAGTTTCCAATGGTAACTGATATAAGCAAAAACAGGATCTGTGGGGCTATGGAAGAATCTATATTTGCTGAAAAGTAGTAAGACCATGGAGGAAATACCAAATGCAAGGGCTAAGCTGGCCACTGGGTAAAACACATTGTGGGGAAGCCTGGATCCCGGCCCTTTCAGGGACTTGCTGTGCACCCTGAGGCCAACTCCTTTCTGTCCTTGTGCTTCCTCTTTCTTGCCTCATCTGACAGTTATAAAATGAAAATCAACTACCATATTGGTAACATTATTCCTGCAAACTAATACCATGAAACACCAGAGAAAGAGGATAAAATTAAGACAGAAGAAAAGCATTTAGCAGTGTCTTTCAATAAGGTTTTTTTTTTTTTTGCCAATGTAAAACATGAAATCTGGTAAGATCCCTGGGGGCCATTAGATCTTCACAATGAAGTTCACTTTGCAAGAAGTATAAGAAATCTGACAAACAAAAGACATTACCGTCTCTGAAGCTCGAGCTGGTTATTCTGAAACAACTGCCTCCTGGCTGGAGGGGTTTAAGGCTTCAGCTTAGCAAAAGCTGCGTGCTGTGTGACAGGGCACCGTCCGGCACCCGCTCCCGCACGCCCCCGCTCCCGCACGCCACTCACTATAACGACAAGTTGGTTATAGCCATGGAAATAATGACCGTACCTCCTCAGCCAGCAGGGTCTGGAAAGACCGAGGAGGCTCATTTTTAAACATTGCACTTTAAAAATTGGAAACCGTGAGATGAAGAAAAATTCAATTAAGCGGAAATGAGTTTTGTTTTATTGCCTGCTGCTGAAGGGCTCTGGGCATGCTGAAAGCTAAATAAAAAGCACATCACTGCCTCTCTCTTTCTTGGGTTGGTCAATTGGCCCTTTTTGCAGTCGTCGCTCCAACAGTTCTAACACGCTGGCTGGATCCAAAAAGAGAGAGCGCAGCAAAGTCACCCCATCCACACGCTGCTTGGTAGGACCACACTGAAAGCACAGTTTCATGCTGCTAGCTCTGGTGAGGAGTCAGCTGCAGGTCTGGGAGGTGCGCCAAGCATCCTTCACCCCGGGAGGAAGAGCACAGGTGGACAGAGCGGGACACCCCACGCTCATCCGCTGCCCACCTAGAGACAAGAAGCATTTGTACGTTCCCCACTTGAGGACGGTGTTGAGCCAGACACGCAGGTTCAGGGCTGCAGGATCCCAGAAGCTGCTCTGAACTTGTACTCAAGACCTCAAAGCCTCAGATCCCCTAAGCCCTGGATTGTTGCCCTCACCCTTCGCAGTGTAAATTTTGTACAGTTAAAAAGAAATGAAGTCTCATTTCCTGGAAAAAAAAAAAGAAAAAGGAAAAAAAAAAAAAGGACCCACCCATCCTTATTTATTGCCATGTGACTTTGGAACACAGAAGCTGGTGTGTTTGTTTGTATGTGCCTCCTGTGTGTTGGCATGAGATGTGTATGGTAAAACTATGTCCAATAAATACGGAAATTCTTTAGAAGCCAGCGTGTCTTGCTTTTCATTTGGTTTTCTGGAAGTTTTTCTCTTGACGTAAGAAAAAGCTGTGCTGACATGGGTTCCTTTCATCACCAGAAGGAAACCCAAGATACAACTCTGAATGCAGAACCACTTACAACTATGAATACCTGCACTACTCTGTATAAGTGTTGGATAGAGGAAGTTCTCTGATGTTTCTAATACCAATTTTCTGGGGCCCCGTCCTCTGCTTCTAGGCTTAAGGAATGGGCAGAGAAAACCTGCTGGTCACATAAATTTTAGTTACTGTATGTCCTGTTGTATTTTAAAGTCCTTTATACATGTACATTTTCTCCCTTGACAAGTATGTGCAAATGTCTGTACTTGGGTGAGAGGTGGACAGAGGGACAGAAACACCTCATCAGGGCTCCTGGACAAGCTTTTCCAGGAAAAATCTCCATTCAGGTGTTTTCCCTGCAGGAGGCTTTATTAGTGTGCAGGACCTGAAGTTTAGCTAGAGTGGAAAGAGCAACAGAGATTCTTTAATAAAAAAAAAAAAAAATTAAAGTCATAGCATTTCTTTAGAGCTGGGATGCCATCCAGGAAAAATGAGTGCTTTTTGCATTAGTGATTAGTTTTGTTTGGTTGAAGAGAAGATCCAAACAGAGGTGCACTGAGCAAGACGGTAGCTATTAGCCACTTGCGGCTATTTAAATTTAAATTGATTAAATAAAATTAAAAGTTTAGTTCCTCACACCAGCCATATTTTAAGTGCTCAACAGCTACATGTGGCTAGTGGCTACTGTATTTGGACACACAGATACAAAACGTTTCTATCATTGCAGAAAGTTCTATTGGACAGTGCTGACAGGGTCTGGCTGAGGAGAATGGGCAGAGATAACTCATCACCTGTTTAGCTACTAGTTATCCTGGAGTACTTGCTGAAGTATTCTCAGACTCTGTGGGTAGCACCAACTTCTCTGCCATCAGATTCTGTGTGTGGCACTACACACCAGAACCACTTGCTTAGGTCTGAAACAGGAGGCTGGGCCCTGGTCCTCTGAGCAGTCTGATGTCCTGACTCAACCCAAGTCCTAGACCCACTTGTGCCCCACAGTCTACCCAGTTAAATAGGAATGATATTGCCTCCTAGGCAGCATGTCCAGTGAGCCTCTTGGGGGGGTTTAAAAGTCTTTTAGTGGAAACTCAGATCTCTGCTATCAAGGAAAGGGGTTGATGGTCCTTTGTCAAATCATCTCCGGTGGTAAATACTTTACTAGGCTGAGAAAGGCAAAAAACCTTTCCGGGCTATGCACCAAGGAAGGTGAAGGTGACAGCATCTAGTGGAGTGAGGTGTGGGTAGAGGACCACAGGAGGTACACGAGGACTTTTTTTTCCTTCACTAGCTCAGTCCCTTGGGTGGTTGTTAGGGAAGTTTGTAAAGAGGCTATGCGTTTTCCTGAGGCACTAATAACAGGGCTTGAGAATTCTGCCAGTGTATGCCCTATGCACCATGTCTCTAGTCTCGTGTTCTCAAACCCCTCATCACCAGCCTGTTTATGTTGAGTCTTTGCTTTCCGTACACTAACAATTGTTTTGAGTGTATCAGGCTGACAATTCATTGGACCATTTCCACTTTGTGCTCTAGTGTACACAGTTCCCACCACAGTGATAATCTAGTAACTTTTTTGGAATTTTGAAATGTGTTCTCAGCTCACAAAGGAAGGAGAGGGAGGATCTGGTCCTTTTTTAGTTTTCCTTTGGTTTGGTCACTACAGACCAGCTCCTGAGCAGTGTGATTCTCCTGACAGTGGCTTTTCAAAAGGACAGTTGTTTAAAGACGAATAAAGGAAAGAAATCACTGGCGAGAAAGAATGAAATAAGACACAAACTCAGGAGATCAAAGGCTCTACAGTCAGCGTTTTCCACCTCTTTCCCAGCTATACAGCTAAAATCAGAAAAGGATAAAAAGCAATCAAAGGCAAGTCAGTATGTTGTAAATTGTAACCAATTGCCAAACTAGAAGTAAAATCATGAGAGGTGATCCTCAACGTATCTGAATGTATCTTCTTAGATTTGATATTTGAGACATAGTTTAAAAATTGTCCTTTACAGTCTAAATGGAAAATTGTTGCATCCCTTTTGCCAAGCCTCCTAGAAAGGCTATTTCAGTTTTATCATTTGGAACTCCTGGAGCCTCTCCTCGTAACGTCCTTTGCTGGCTGTGCAGTGAGCGGGGAGGCATGGAGCTGGGTCTGGAAGCTTATTTGGGTTGTGACTGCCTCAGGGAAATAAGCAACGGTCAGCCACTGCTGCTGGGAAGACACTGTGAGTTAGGAGGGAGGAAAAAACCCGACAAAGTTTATAAAATGGGGCCAAATCATTAGGAAGAGGGAACTTTTTATTATCATAATTCTAAAAGAAGTAATAAAAATAACCCATCCAAACTACTGTCTTCTAAATGGTCAGCTGCTGCCCTGGGAGGGAGAGTGTATTACATCCTGTCAGAGAGAGCGGGTATGGCTTCTGTGTGTAACATTTGTCCCTTTGTCACTTTTTCATTCATTTTCTTCTCTCATTTTTGTCCAACGTGACTTCAGGATTTTCCTTTAAAACCCTTTCCTTTGGTGATTCTTCCTTTGGCCATCTCCCGTCAAACACGAAGACTGAATTTAGGTATGTTATTAACTGGCATGTTATTCTGTAATTAAATGAACAAGTCACAGGCCATCCCTGACAAAACCCATGTTTTCCCTTCTCATGGAAGGGGCTCCTAGGAGAAAAAGGTTTCCACGTGACTTATTTATCCTTCAGGTTGTTTAGCAGACCACTGAAATGGTCAGAACTTTCAAGGCTGATACAGGCGAGGCTGTCTCTAGAGTTGGGGGAGAGTTTTTTGGTTTTGTTCTTGTGTTGTTTGTTTTCTAAGATTTATGTTTCTCTCACTTGCTTGCCAACCCTGGACCAGGATCCCCTGTTGGTTGGGAGGGGCTTGGGGATTTTGGAAAGGCTGGGAATTGCTTCCTGAAAGATATAAACCCCCAAAAGTGGTCTTGGCACACACTTGGAGTTGGAAATGAGCAGTTTTTTTTCCCAAAGGCCATTAAAATGGTAAATAGGTTTCAACAGATGGCTTCAGCACAGCAGTGGAAAGCCCAGGCAAGGACTTTGGGGTTAAACCTCATTATTTTAGTCACCTGGGACTGGCATATTATTCCAGAAAAACAAACATTTATAAAGTTGACAGCTCTCTCCTCATCTCTAAAATAGAGATGGTGAAGGTTGTCTTCTCACTGGCAAGCTGATGGGGGGCGGCCTGTGACCTAGGGAATTGAATGTCACTTTTTTTGACACTTGTCAAACTACAGCTCACCCGGTCTACAGGAATATGATAACCAAGAACCTATATTACTGATGGGCCAGGACTTTTATACTCAATATGTTGCTGGCTTTATTATTTTTTTCAGAATCATTTTAACATTTAATGCTTCTCAATTAAAGTGATTTCCTGGAGTAGATGCCAAGCTTCGTTTAGAATGCGCATTAACCACTTTCTGTATCGGTAGTTAAAGGCACTGAGGGATTTAAACAGCAATCCACAAGTCTGTTCAGTCAAGGTTTGGCGGAATAAAGCAGATTATAAACAATAATATATGTCTTTCTCTTCTTTTTTGGAAGGGTTCCAAACTCACAAACGGAGCTAAAGTGCTATAAACATATCCAGGACTAAGCTTTGGGCTCTGCAAATGTACTCCATGAAAGCCACGGGCACTGCGGTGCCACTTTTTATCCTGTGTGTGTACGTGTGCACGTACTTTAAAAGAGCTTTTTATTACACAAAGTGTCCATCAACTGAACTTACCTTCTAAATATTAAAATGGAAACCGTTTTGCTACACAAGTGAGAGGAAAAATAAATCCTGGCTGCAGTGTG